>NC_069791.1:98366777-98670260 GCF_027406575.1 Nycticebus coucang
AAAGACTAAAAGAGAAGAAAAGGTGCTAATAAAGGGCAATAAAGATAACTGGGTGCTGTTTTAGTGGAATGCTCCAGCAGCCTGGCGCTGACTAAGACACATTCAGAACTGTCTAGTTTTTTAGGGGTCTGAGCCTTGCCCTGTGCTGGCTGAACTATTTTATAATTGTAGGTTATAGAAAGCTGATAGTGATCCAAATGATCTTGCTCCTAGAAATCCAAATGAATTTTGTCCGAGTAAAGAGGCATTGATTCTTCCTTGTAAAGACCAGTTTTACACTTATAAGCAAACCCATTTCAACACTGCTCACTGCCTGTGTGTCTATTTTTCCAATTCTATTTTTAGTCCTGTTTTTTTCCACATCTTACTATTTCATTAATTAATGAGTTAAATTAAAACTTTGACAAGTGTTCATTTTTATATGAGAGTCATGGTTTCCCCTTTTGAAAAATTATTCTTTAACATTTATATCAGATTTATAAGGACTTAGAATGATATTACCATGTTTTAAAATATTAAAATTAATACTTCTTTGAAATCTCTCCAACAGAACCATTTTATTTTTTTTTATTTTTTGGTTTTTGGCCAGGGCTAGGTTTGAACCCGCCACCTCCGGCATATGGGACTGGCGCCCTACTCCTTGAGCCATAGGCACCACCCAACAGAACCATTTTAAGTAGCTTTTATTTTTAATTGAAATATAATGAATATATAAATTCTCAATCTATATAGCAATTTTGTTTTTATCATATTAGATGAGCAACATAAGTTATTTTTTAATTACATATTCTGTTTTAACTGATTATAAAAACTAAAATTATTTTTGATTCTCATGATCTTTATCACATTTTATGATCTAATAACTTTTTTTATTAAATCATAGCTTTGTACATTAATGAAATCATGGGGAGCATTGTTTTTTTTTTTTTTTGAGACACAGTCTTACTTTGTTACCCTCGGTAGAGTGCCATGGTGTCATAGCTCAGTGCAACCTCAAACTCCTGGGCTCAAGCAATTCTCTTGCCTCAGCCTTCTGCGTAGCTGGGACTATAGGTGCCCACCACAACTGGAGGCTAGTTTTAGAGATGGGGTCTTGCTCTAGCTCAGTCTGGTCTCCAACTCCTGAGTTCAGGCGATCTGTCTGCCTCAGCCTCCCAAAGTGCTGGGATTATAGGTGTGAGCCACCACATCTGGGTAATATAATCATTTTATATCCACTTAAAATCTCTGTTAAATCCAACTTAAACATCTTTTAAGAATATTCTTTGTAAAAGTATAATACCCTTCTACTTGAGGGCAATATGTTATATTTGAATCAAGTTTGGAAAATGCTAACTCTCTATGAATTTAAATTGTTCAAACTCATTAACAACTGGTACCTCCCATCTAGAGGGAAAACATAGGCCAGTCAGGAGCCTAAGTATACTCTGATTTGGGAATGGAGGTCCATGTTAATGGAAGGGATATAGTATCTGACTGCAAAGTTTCATCCTTTGGCCTGGTCATGAAGAGGCCTCAAACCTAGCTCCTAGAAATATTAGTGAGTCCACTGGAGACTCCATGTATGCAACCTATTCAGATGTGCTTGAGACCACTGGAAAACGGGCAAACATTTATGAAGCTGAGATGGAGTAGCTGCAATACTTACAAAGATTCTTTCAGTCTATCTGGGAGATCAAAACTATTTTCATAATAATACTAAGATGTTTGTCTTTTTTACTCTTGTTCTTTCATTACCACACATGGTCACATTATAGAGGTTACCTGACAAGATGACATTATTATTGTGACCACTAATGGAATGTATGCTCATGGACATTTAAAAAAATTTTCTCAATATTAAGTTCTAGTTACAGCAAAAATAACTCACATAAACAGGAGCACATTAACTTTTAGGGGTATAAAACAGAAAACATTTGAGAACTACAGAGGGGTAGAAATCAGGCAGGTTGTAGCCCTGTCTTACTTGTGCTGATACTTCCTGGTCCCCTTTCCTCATCTGCAGTAAAGGGGAGCTGGTCCTCCCATTTTTACACCTTGAACACTAAGGTCCTGTGACCCTCCAACACTGTAGTGTTGCTAGTGCCTTGGGAGTTGCCTCTGTCCCTTCAGAGTTGTAGGATCATAGAATTTTCAGGTTTATAGAAGTTAATCACCTCCCCAGGGCCTCATAGGCTGAGGAGTGGTAGAATTAGGATTTACACCAAGTCTGTCCCACCCCAAAGGTGGCGAACCTGTGCCCCAAGGCCAAGTATGGCCCTTCAGATCCCCAAGTACAGCCCCTTGACCAAATCCAAACTTCACAAAACAAATCTGTTTAATAAAAGAATTAAGAGACTTGTTCTGTAAAATTTGGATTCAGTCAAAACACTGCATTCCAGGATCCAGAAGGCCAAATATCTATTAAGTGAAGAGTCACACCATATAAGCAGGTAGGTATACATGAGGATAACCCAGCTAAGGCCTTAAGACCCATTGCCTTGCTTTGACGTTAACATTAATGAATATTTTCTTGTTTGTTTATTTCCTTGATATTATTCACAGCTCCTTTATGTGGAAAGAACTGGTTATTTCTATTGTTTCTAGGGTAGCCAAATCCTTCACATTTGGGAATCGGGCATTACTAAAATAATAAATTCCCTAATTTATTAGGTCAATTCTAAGTTTTTCTTATTTTTGAATATATAGAATAATATAGTGCTATAAAATACACTAACTTTTAGATAAATTTTGCTTCTTTCCAAAAGAAATTGCCACTTTAATGCTGTTTTTTGTTCATCCGTCATTGCAAGAAACTCATTTACCTGGTTAAAAAAAAAAATCTGACAAATATTTCTGAAGTATACATAGATAACCCATTTTGACAACAATATGAAACTTAACCTTGCTCACTAGAAATGGAATTTTATTCCCAGTAACTACAGCTCATTTTGATAGAGAAAATAAGGCAAGAAAGGCTATAAACGAAATCTCTAAAGCCCATGAGGTAGCTCAGCAAGGAAAAAGGCCCTCAATAGTGGAAACAGACTTTGGAAATAAAGTTTGATCGTATATTTCACAAGTTGGTTTTAATAATAAAAAACGAGTGCCTATCATCAAATGTATGTGCTAATCCCTAAGTATCTGCTTTTGTTCCATAGCTGTTAAAACTGGGAGAAAACTTATGCTGATTTTATACAGCTGGGAAGTAAAATGTCACCAAACAATCCTAGATGAGCCACCTCATGATTGATTAATGTCTCCAACTTGTTTTACCATCATTACTTGACTACATAAAGTAGTCACATTTATTCCTCCATTTTGGCTAAAGCCCTCAGTCATTATTCATAATAGTAATTAGCTAGGATTTTAATATAAAATAGGTAACATTTACTCACTAAAGCAATGTGTGTTTAAATCAAGATTTTTTTCCAGAACATGTTTATTTAATGAATTAATTTCTATCAAAAGTTCACCAAAATAACCTATATTGGAGAGAAGAGCATTCAATTTGGAAATATTTCCGAACATTTTTTCCTTTTTGCTATTTACCGTGCAGCCCAATGTCTCCTCAGCAACACTTCCTGTGAGACTACAGGAATTAAGGGTACCTGTGTGATCAGTAAGATCAATTAGCATGTCAAAGCTGAGAAAAACAGACTTAAATTTTGCTGAATCTTTGTTGCAAGTTGTACAAGTGTTAGATGCTTCATTTACAATGTAACCGCAGCTGGAACTGAAAAGAAACAAAAACAATGATAGGATGTGATGGCCCTAAGTGATAAATTTGATCTCTTGCAGAAGAATTATCACTTAAAACTATTAAGTCAGTATGTAGAACACTTACTGAGTGCTCAGTGCTGTGTGGGGTATAAGACCTAAGAAACAACACAGTCGTTCTCTTGTCCAGCATTTGTGATCCCATTGAACCTGGGTACACCAGTCCTCTCTCCTTCCTTCCACTCTACTAGGGTTCCTGTCCAGCCTTATTTCCTTGCTGGGGTCTTCCTTTCCTGTACCCCAGCCCAAATCCCACCCCTCCTTGGAACATGGTAGCAGTGTATGCTCAGCATTGACCTATGTTCTGTCACGGCAGGTAGTTGTTATTCTTATCTCCCTGAGGGGGCTCTGGGGGCAGAAGGATCTTGTGCCCAAAAGTGTGGTTTTGATACTGCTCACTCAATGGTCCTGTACAGGGTCTTCTGCTCATATTCAGAAAACCCTGAAAAGGACGGTCAGATTCACATTCCAAATGCTAATAATTACATAGTTACATGGTAGTTACATATTCTTCTCTCTTTACTTGGTAATTTCATGCTATTCCATATTTCTCAAGCAGGCCTTAAATTAGCAATAACTGGGGGGAGAAGGGTTGAGACAGGGTTTTACTCTGTTGCCCAGGCTAGAGTACAGTGGTGTAATCATAGCTCATTGCAACGTCAAACTCCTGGACTCAAGCAATTCTCCTGCCTCAGCCTCCCACGTAGCTGGGACTACAGAAGCACACAACAATGCCCAGCTAATTTTTCTATTTTTAGTAGAGATGGGCTCTTGCTCTTACCCAGGGTGGAGCAATTTATAACAGAAAGACTAATTCAGATTTCTCAAATAGAGGAAATTATCTGATGATAGGTTTTTCTTTTCTAGCTACAGATATTTTTTATTTTCTTGTTGACATATTCACACACTCATCCAATTATCTATCCACTTAGCATTATATACTGGCAGCATGTGATGTAATAAAAAGAATTTTGAGATATGTAAGACATAGTTGCTGGCTCAGCAATAATTTATACACCTGTTAGAGGATAAGAAAAATTAACAAATATTGTAATTTGGGGATAATTAAAATACAGATCACTTCTTTAGTAAATTTTAGATGCTTTTCCTCAGATCTCAATATTAAAGATTATGAAAAAAAATAAAGAAAAAAAATTGGGGGGCAGCGCCTGTGGCTCAGTGAGTAGGGTGCCAGCCCCACATACGGAGGGTGACAGGTTCAAACCCCGCCCCGGCCAAACTGCAACAAAAAAATAGCTGGGCGCTGTGGAGAGCACCTGTAGTTAAAGCCACTCAGGAGGCTGAGGCAAGAGAATCACCTAAACCCAAGAGCTGGAGGTTGCTATGAGCTGTGACGCCACAGCACTCTACTGAAGGTAACAGAGTGAGACTCTGTCTCTAAAAAAAAATTTTTTTTTGGAACAGAGTCTCACTCTGTTGCCCTAGGTACATACAGTGCTGTGGCATCATCTTAACTCACAGTAACTTCAGAGTCTTAGGCTCACGTGATCCTCTGGTTTCAGTCCCCTGAATACCTGGGACTGCAGGTGCCCGCCATGATACCCAGCTAGTTTTTCTATTTTTAGAAAGACAGGGTTTTCCTTTTGCTCAAGCTGGTCTCATACTTATGTGTTCAAATAATTCACCCTCTTCAGCCTTCCAGAGTGCTAGGATTAGAGGTGTGAGCCACTGCACTCAGCTGGAAAATAATTTTAATTTTTAAGATGCTTGAAAATAAAAAAATATATATATATTGCAGTTTTTGGCTGGGGCTGGGTTTGAACCTGCCACCTAAAGCTTATGGGGCCAGCACCCTATTCCTTTGAGCCACAGGGACCACCCTGAAAAATATTTTTCAAAAAATAAACATATGCTTTACACAGCCTCCACATTAGTTTTTGCCAACTTTAATACCACATCATAAAATATTTTAAGAATCCAGAGGTCAAACTCCAGGGCTCAAGTGATTCATTTGTCTCAGCCTTCCGAGTAGCTGGGACTATGGACAATCGCCACAATGCCTGGCTATTTTTAGAAGCAGGATCTCACTCTTGCTCAGGCTGGTCTGGAACCTGTGAGCTCAAACAATTCACCTGTCTTAGCCTCCCAGAGTGCTAGGATCAAAGGCATGAGCCACCGCACCCAGCTCCCAGAAGTCAGTATCTTGACTATAGTGGTAGATATACAAACCTAAAAATGTGACAAAATTATATAGAATACACACACATACATACACACGAGTGATGTATGCAAATCTGAGGAAGTCTGACTAAGACCAGTGGATTGAATGAGTATCAATATCCTGGCTGCGATGTGGCATTACTGCTTGCCAATGGTACCATTGGGAGAAACTGGGCAAAGAGTACAAGAAATTTTTCTATATTATTTCTTAAAACTGCATGTGAATCTAGAATTATTTCAATAAAATTTTCAATTAAAGGCCTGGCGCGGTGGCTCACATTTGTAATCCTAGCACTCTGGGAGGCCAAGGTAGGTGGACTGCTTGAACTCAGGAGTTGGAGACCAGCCTGAGGAAGAGCAAGACCCCATCTCTAAATAAATAGCCAAGTGTTGTAGTGGGCACCTGTAGTCCTAGCTACTTGGGAGGCTGAGGCAAGAGATCATTTGAACCAGGAGTTTGAGAGTGCTGTGAGCTATGATGCTATGGCACTCTACCAAGGGCGATAAAGTCAGACTCTTCCTCAAAGAAAAAAATTTTCAATTACAATAATATTTTAGACTTTTTTTGCCAAGAATCTACTGGGGTTTTTCTATGCAAGTTAATACTAACTTTGATCTAGAAGAGTTTAGAAGTCATAAGCATCTTGATATTGAAAAAAAATTTTTTTAAAGAAACAAGTTCTCCCTATATTGTCCAGGCTGGACTTGAACTCCTAGGCTCAAGTGACCCTCCCAGCTCAACCTCCCAAGTAGCTGGGACTATGGGAACATACCACTAAGCCTAGCTTGGGTATAACTCTTTTTAAATGCTGTCATTACATGGTTATAAGACATGGTAAGCCAAATAGTTTTTTACTAAATTGTAAGACAAGTTTGTCTTTCCAGTTAAAAGTTTCTGGCAGTATTATATCTTGTAGGATTGCAGAACTGCAGTAGATCATATCTTACTTTAAAAGGCAATTACAATCTTTGAATCTAAAAAGTTTGCCTTGGAAACTTTTCTGTATGGTTTATCTATTCATAAATTTCTCTCAAATATACAATCACTGCCAAAGAACAGCTTTAACTTTTATATAAATTAAAATTAATTTAATAATTGTTTCTTACGAAAACAAGTTTGCTAAAAGTGACTTGGCTCCTTACCATCTATTTCGAACTACTTTTGTAGGTTCATCATCAATGTTCAGTGTAGAAATGTAAGCATAAAGAATTCCATAAAAAGGATCAGCTTTTCCTTCATTCTTCAGAGCTTTTGCCTTTAATTGTTCAACTGTATAGACATCAACTATTGTATTCACTAAAAATAAAAACAAGTATCATAGTGCTATATATGTATAATAAGAACTAAAATTTATTTATTTATTTTTAATTTTACATTAATACGAAGATACAAATATTTAGGTTGCATTGTTTTCATTTCTAAGGTAAAGTTCAAGCTATAGTTGAGCCCTTTACCCAGGGGGCATGCTGAACACCCTCACACTGTGCACACTAGGTGAGATCCTGCCAATTGCCCTCCCTCTTCCCCTTTCTCTCCCCTCCCCCTTGCTTGACTATACTTGTATTTGTGTGGGCATGCAGTTGTTTATCAATTGGTTTCATATTAGTATTGAGTATATTGGATACTTCCCCCCCATTCTTGAGATGCTTTATTAAGAAGAATGTATTTCAACTCCATCCAGATAAACCCAAAAGATGTAAAGTCTCCATCTTTTCTTATGGCTGAATAGTATTCCATGGCATACATATACCACAGTTTATTAATCCATTCATGAGTTGACAGGCACTTGGGTTGCTTCCACATCTTGGCAATTGTGAATTGAGCTGAAATAAACATTCTGGTATATTAATTAATTAATTTATTTATTTTTGAGACAGTCTCACTCTGTTGCCCTGGCTACAGTGCCCTGGCATCAGCCTAGCTCACAGCAACCTTACATTTCTGGGTTTCAGCAATCCTCCTGCCTCAGCCTTCTGAGTAGGTAGAATTACAGGAGCCCACCATAATGCCCAGTTAATTTTTCTCCTTTTAGTAGAAATCTCAGGCTAATCTCAAGCTCCTGAGCTCAAGGGATCCTCCTGCCTCAGCCTCCCAGAGTGCTAGGATTAAATGCATAAACCATCAATCCTAGCCTACTAAAAGTTTAATTATCTCTAACCAGAAAAGCTATAAAGTTTAAATGAGAACATGTAGCTTAAGTAACAGGAAAGTTATCATATTTACTATTCTAAAACATTATATGAATGTACATGAAAGCAAAAAAGATAAGCCAAAATGAATGAGAAATTAGTCTTCATTAAAATGAAGAATTTCTGGTCATCAAGGCCAGGTGCAGTGCTCATGCCTGTAATCCTAGCACACTGGGAGGCAGAGGCAGGAGGATCGCTTGAGCTCAGGAATTTGAGACCAGTCTGAGCAAAAGCGAGACCCCATTTCTACTAAAAATAGAAAAATTAGCCAAGCATTGTGACAGGCACCTGTACTTTGGAGGCTGAGAACAGGATGATTGTTTGAGCCCAGGAGTTGCTATGAGGTATGATTACTACACAGCACTCTAGCCAGGCAACAGAGTGAGACTCCATCAAGAAGAAGAAGAAAGAAAAAAGAAGAAAGAAGGCGGCAGAAGGAAGAAAGAAGAAAGAAGAAGGAAGAATAAGGAAGGAAGAAGGAAGAAGAATTATTTCTGCTCATCAAATTCTGGTTATACTTAAGAAAGTAAAAAGGCAAAGCACTGAGTACGAGATGTTAGCAGTCTACAATGAGACAAAGAACTCATCCAGAAAATATGAACAATTCTTAAAAACCAATAAGAAAAAGAGAGTGACTCAATTTGTAAATAGGGAAGAGACTCTAAAAGGCACTTCACGAAAAATACATATCAAAATAGCCTCATTAATCATCAGGTAAATGAAATTATACAGGAGTAGAATTCCACTAAACACTTACTATTTAAAAGACGGACAACACAGTATGGGTAAAATATGAAGATACTGGAACTCTCTAATGTGCCTAGTGGAAATATAAACTAGTACAAACACTCTGAAGACCATATGGCAGAATTGTCTAAAGGTGAAAATGCACAGCAATCTTATTCCTAGATGCATTGCTAACAGAAAATAGACACAGGTTCCTCTAAGGCCACATTCAAAAAGAAAGCAGAAATTTTGCAATGAGAAAAATGAGAATCAATAAAATAGAGAAATAAATCTATCTATTTATTTATTCGTCTATTTATTATTGACACTATTATACGTGTCAATGAAAGAGGAATGCTGTACCAACATATGGATGAATCTCAAAATGTCATGTTGAACAAAAATAGGCACATGAGTGAGTGCACATGCTGTTATTTTATTTTACAAATTCCAAAACAGGCTAAACTTGTCTGTGGTGTTCGTGGTGTTAGACATGAGAGTCAAGTTTGCCTTTGGAGAAGTAAGGGTCCTTCCAGGTCTAGCTTTCATCATCCATGGGGAGGAGGCTATGGGGTGTGTTCATGTGGCAGGCATGCACAAAACGTCCTCTTAGACTTGGTTTAATATTCTCTCTATATATTATACTTCAAGAAAAAGTTTATTTAAGAACATTCACAAGGCTCAGCACCCCTATATAGCACAGTGGTTATAGCACCAGCCACATACACCAAAGGTAGCGGGTTTGAACCCAGCCCAGGCCAGCTAACCTACAATGACAACTGCAACAAAAAACAGCCAGGTGTTGTGGCAGGCACCTGTAGTCCCAGCTACTTGGGTGGTTTAGGCAAAAGAATCGCTTGAGCCCAAGAGTTTGAGGTTGCTGTGAGCTATGACGCCACTGCACTCTACCCAGGGTGACATAATGAGACTTTGTCTCAAAAAAAAAATAAAGAAAAAGAAAATTTACAAGACTAAAATCAGTAACCTGTTAGTCATTCTTATATTTCTTAATCTTAGAGGAAATTTAAAATTTTTTTTTATTTTTAATTATTATGGATACATAATAGTTATATATATACTTATAGGGTATGTGTGATGTTTTGATAGAGCATCATTTTTAATAAAAATAATAAATTTTAAAGAAAACATGATTATAATTTTACTCTAAAACATTTAATCAATTTCTACCTATAAGGTTTTCATGGGAACCAGTATTTAATAAAGTGACTGATTTTTGCTTCTGAGTAAATTTAATTATAGAAGTTTCCACAATAATGAAAAGGATTCTTGTGATTACTTTGATATGACCATTTATCAGGAAAAAAAAATCCCCATATAAATTACAGTTATAGGCAGTGCTCGTAGCTCAGTGGGTAGGGTGCCGGCCACATACACCAAGGCTGGTGGGTTCGAACCCAGTCCAGACTAGCTAAAAACAATGGCAACTACAACAAAATACAGCCAGGCATTGTGACGGGCACCTGTAGTCCCAACTACTTGGGGGGCTGAGGCAAGAGAATTGCTTAAGCCCAAGAGTCTGAGGTTGCTGTAAGCTGTGATGCCATAGCACTCTACCCAGGGCGACAGCTTGAGACTTTGTCTCAAAAAAAAAAATTTTTTTTTTTTACAGTTATAGGCACTGTTGTTCCTATTTGTATTTCAGTGTTGCACAGTTGATCAGAGACTGAAATGCACTCCAGCAAATTTGCTTCACAGCTCACTGAACACTTCTATGCTCCCTGAAGTTTCTTGAAATGGCATTATCTACAAAATGTTTCCACGGTAACATTGATGGCTTTATTTTAGCATTAATAAATAATGCAACTCCAAGCTTAACCCTTCTTATAGGTAAAAGATGATAAATTTTGATATAGTAATATCTTTTTCTATCAGTGACTGCTATCAATAGAAAATGTATTAAATATCCTCTACAAAAGCAATAGCAATTTTTTTTTTTTTTTTTTTGCACTTTTTGTCCGGGACAGGGTTTGAACCTGCCACCTCTAGTATATGGGGCCAGCGCCCTACTCCTTTGAGCCTCAGACACTGTCAAATAGCAAAGTTTTCTTTTATACAACTTAAGGTGGCTTGCAGAGTAAGTTATTTCATGCTAAATTCAACTGTTACTGTCTGGAGGAGATTTAAGCATCATCTAGGACAATGAAATATTTCATGTCCTAGGACTAGGTTACACAACATGCCTTCAGGGAGTGAACTAAGTCTTCCCTCTGCGTCTCATCCTCCCGCATGTCTGACATAAGCCACAGATGGCAACAAACAAAATCCTTTTAAAAGAACAGCTTCAACCTGGACGTCATGGATTTGGGATACATAAACATATTTTATGCAAACTTTTATGTGTTAGTCAATACTTTTCTGGGGGGACAGACAGGGTCATTAACTCTCATCAGATGAGTAAAAGGTATATAAGGCTCCTCAAATTTTAAACTAGCTCTTGAAAAGTGTAAATATAGTAGTTATAAAATAAGAATATGGTATCTTACATCAAACAAAAGTTTACGGGCCAGATTTTGGCCTCTTAAAAAATCAAATAATATTTAAAGGGATACTTACAATTTATGGAATCTTTTAAATAACTGTCAATTGCATCATCTAGAACATTTATGTCTTTATTTTCTCTTATAAAATGCAGTAAGATATTAGCTTCTGGTGTATCTTAAATTGAAAATTCACAAAAAGTAAAAAGAAAATTGATTATATTTTAAATCACTGTGAATGATTCAAGATTATTTTTCATAGTCAAAAGCGAAGACATACAAGAATATAATCAAATAAAATATTTCTCAGCCATTAACAATACAATATAGAACTCTATTAACATGAAGAGGCATATACCAGATATTGTTAGTAAAAAGAGCAACTCTCACAAAACTATGTGGTTCAGTACCCTTTTAATTAAAAAATCTATACTGTGTATGTACATAACATACAGAAGAACCTCCATAGCTCATCACCTCCCTACATTGACCACCTTCTTAAGCTGACATAATTTTCATAGACCAGACATGCACCACATGTACCTATCAGTACAGTATGCCCACTTACATGTTAAACACCTCCGTATGTTGACCAGTTTGCCATAGTCCCTGGGGTGGTCAACTTACAGAGGTTCTACTGTATCTAAAAATGTAAAATTATCTGGAAAAATATATATGAAAATAATTCTGCTTTTATGTATTTTCTGAATTTCATATGTATTTCCTTTCTAATCAGAAAAAATAGGGTGGTGCCTGTGGCTCAAAGGGATAGGTCGCTGGCCCCTTATGCTGGAGGTGGTGGGTTCAAACCCAGCTCTGGCCAAAAACTTAAAAAAAAAAAAAGGAAAAAATATATATATACTTTTTGATACATGGTCTTGCTCTGTCACCCAAGCTGGAGTGCAGTGACACAATCATAAATCACTGAAACTTCTAATTCCTAAGCTCAAGTGATTGTCTTGCCTCAGCCTCCTCCAAATCAGCACCACCATGCCCAGCTTATTTTTTTAAAAAATATTTTTCTAGAGACAGAGTCTCACTATTTTGTTTAGGCTGGATTTGAACTCTTAGCCTCAAGCAATACTCCCACTTTGGCCTCCCAAAGTGCTGGTATTACAGGTGTGGATCACTGCACTCAGCCCAGAAAATATATTTTTTAAAAGGTTTTTTAGCTTCCTCCCCACCTCCAGTTGTTGGTAGGACCTGTCACCCACCACTAGCATCATGCCCCCTGAAAAGGGAGGTGATAGAACTAAACTACCTCCTATCACTGGAAGATTTGGACTTCACTGAAATTGGCATGGGGTATTGTTGAATTGCCAAATGTTTGGAAATCTACCTTCTTCAATATATTAACCAATAGTCACGCTTCAGCAGAAAATTTCCCATTCTGCACTGTTGATCCTAATGAGAGCAAAGTATCTGTGCCCAATGGCAGGTTTGACTTTCTTGCCTGTACCACAAACAGTAAGTTAAATTCCTGCCTTTCTAAATGTAGTAGACATTGCTGGCCTTGTGAAAGGAGCTCACAATGAGCAGGGCCTGGAAAATGCTTTTTTAATCTTGTATTGGTGCCTTTTTAAATCTTGTATTAGATGGGATCTTTCATCTAACATGTGCATATGAAGATGAATACTGACACTGAAGGAAGTGTAGATCCTATTCAAGACATAGAAATAATACATGAAGAGCTTCAGCTTAAAGATGAGGAAATTATTGGGCACATTATAGATAAACTAGAAAAGATGGCTATGACAGGAGGAGATAAAAAAACTAAAACCCCAGGCGGTACCTGTGGCTCAGTCAGTAGGGTGCCGGCCCCATATGCTGAGGGTGGCGGGTTCAAACCCGGCCCCGGCTGAACTGCAACCAAAAAATAGCTGGGTGTTGTGGCGGGCACCTGTAGTCCTAGCTACTTGGGAGGCTGGGGCAAGAGAATTGCTTAAGCCCAGGAGTTGGAGGTTGCTGTGAGCTGTGTGATGCCATGGCACTCTACCGAGGGCCATAAAGTAAGACTCTGTCTCTACAAAAAAAAAAAACTAAAACCCCAATATCATATAACATGCAAAGTCAAATCCTGGGTTATAGATCAAAAAAAAAAAACTGTTCACTTTGGTCATGACTGAAATTACAAAGAGACTGAAGTACTAAATAAACACTCATTTTTTTACTTCAAAACTAATGATCTACTTGATTAATCTTTCTGAAGAAGACTACATTAGAAAGAAAAATGGTGACAAGGATTAAAGAGTAGTTGAACAAGTATGACCCAGGTGCCTTGGTCATTCCTTTTAGTAGGGCCCTGGAACTAAGAGTTGAGGTGCTGAGGAAGACACAGGTGTATCTAGAAGCAAACATGACACAAAGTGCTTTGCCAAAGGTCACTAAGGCTGGGTTTGCAGCACTCCAATTAGAATACTTTTTCACCCAGATTAAGTATGTGCATGGACCACCAGGAAAGGGATGAAGCCTCCTCAAGCTATAAGAAAGATGCACAAAGATTTTGAAAAGGGATTCATTATGGTTGAAGTAATGAAACATGAAGATTTTAAAGAGAAAAGTTCTGAAAATGCAATCCAGATTCCTAAACAGTGAAGATAACAAGGCACACGTTATATTGTTGAAGATGAAAATAATCTTCTTCAAATTTAATACGCCTCAACAACAAAAGAAGAAATTATCTTAGTTATTGCTCAGAAAAATATGCAACTTCCAAAAGGCATATAATTTTTTAAAATTTAAATTTCTGAAATCTGAAGGGAAAAATGAAGTTGGAGAAACAGGAATCTTCCACAAATTGTTTTTTTTTTTTTTTTTTAATTTGGCCGGGGCTGGGTTTGAACCCACCACCTCCGGCATATGGGACTGGCGCCCTACCCGCTGAGCCACAGGTGCCGCCCCAAATTGTTTTTGTTTTAAAATTAAAATACCAGGTACCTCTAATGAAATGCAAGTTCACTAAACGTGAACAGCTTTGCTTTTTACATTATTAACACCCTACTCTAAACTGGGGAAGTTTTCCAGGAACCATGTTACTCTCATTCTTCATTAATCTCCATCATATATGCCAAGCCTGACATGTTTGACAGTGAGAACAATGTGGCTCACTCCTTTTTGAATCTATAGATAATGTATGTTTTACAGTACTCCAGATGTCTATACTCAATAAAACATTTTCCATAACAAAACGTTACTTTAAAGCCTTGTTCCTCAAATTAGGATACAAGTATACTCAGGAATGCTGTGCCAGAAAGCAAGAATGTGATTTTGAATAAGAGCGTTCATGTGATTCTGGTGCCCTTAAAGTTCTGAATTGCATTTTCAGAACTTTCCTCTTTAAAATCTTCGTATTTCATTACTTCAGCCACAATGAATCCCTTTTCAAAATCTTTGTGCAACCAAGCTCCCAACCTCCAATACATGATTGTCTTGAAATGACCCACCCTACCTGGATATTGCATAAATGTCCTTCCATGCTTGGATTCCCCTAACTCCCCTGGGCAGATTTAGGCATTTCTTTCTCCTTGCTCCCAATACACAGTACGTCTTATCACTGTTGTTCTTTCTCAGAACTACACTATAAACTCATCATGGACAAGAGTTTTGCCTTTTCATCTTTGTATTTCCAGTATCTAGGATAGTGAGTTTCCTTCCATCCTTCTGATCATCTACTTGTCTCCTGCCTTGTTTCAGAAAGGATTTATCTCAATACTTCACAGACAAAAGGCATTCAAAAATATTTATAAATTAATAAGTGAATGAATGCACATTTTGGGAATACTGGTAGAGTTGCTGCACATCAGAAGGGAGTCGGTACTAGGGCGGGGCCACAGAAGCCCTTTGTTACAAAGGGTGGGGCACAGGTATAGCTGCACAAGTCCCTGACGACAACAGGATCATCCTGGATGTCCCTTTTGGAATACTTTCACTGCAGAGAAAGTATAAAGGAAATTTTTTTTTTTTTGAGACAGAGTCTCAGTACGTTGCCCTCTGTAGAGTACCGTGGCATCACAGCTCCCAGCAACCTTCAACTCTTGGGCTTAAGTGATTCTCTTGCCTCACCCTCCCAATTAGCTGGGACTACAGGTGCCTGCCACAACACCCAGCTATTTTTTGTTGCAGTTGCCATTGTCCTTTAACTGTCCCAGGCTGGGTTCGAACCCGCCACCCTTGGGGTATGTGGCTGGCACCCTCACCACTGTGCTACGGTTGTTGCACCTAAAAAGGAAGTCTTGACATGCTGGCTAGAGTGAACACTTAAGCCATTTACAGAATTTTAATTTCTAGGCAGGTATATGCCAGGAAATTAGAAATAAGGATGATTTAAGCAAGCACACAAATTTATGCACCCTTACAAGCACTCTCCCTCAAATTTGTCTCCTTGACAAAATCATTTCAAGAGATCTATTAATTATCTACTGTACAACATGGTTACTACAGTCACTATAGGTGACTATATTGTATTCTTAGAAAATGCTAAGAGAGAAGATTGTAAGTGTTCTCACCATAAAAAAGTTGTTACGTATTATGAAGTAGTGAATGTTAATTAGCTTGATTTAGCCATTCTGCAATGTCATACATTTCAGAACAAGTTGCGCACAATAAATATAGATAATTGTTGATGAGAAAATTGATTGATAATAATTTTTTAAAAATATATCTCCGTGAGAAAAAAGGCACTTATCCTAATGATGATGGCATTGCTCAAAATATTGACAGTTTCACTTTGAACCTGTCCTTAGAGCCAAATGTATAACATCCTGTCTTATTAATTTAGTTTTGAGCCAGACAGTGGCTCACACATGTAGTCCTAGCATTTTGGGATCCTGGTGCTTTCTTTCCCTTAATTCCCTTCACTTATCAAATCTCTGTTCAAATGACACACTCCCATGCAGCCTGCCTGACCACCCTGTGTAAAATCACACACACTGTGGCTTTCTGGATCCTTCTGACTCTGCTCACTCTTCCTCCTCAAATATTTTATAATTCACGGGCACATTATCTTTATTACTTGTTATCTGTTTCTCCTCTGCTGGAATGTGAGCTCTATGATGGTGAAGATACTTGTCTTGTCATTGGACCCTAGAACAGCACATAGCACACAGTACACAGCATGTGCTCAGTAAACACAAGTTCAGTGAAGAATAAATATGTGCATGTCACACAACACCACATTCATGTGATAGATATGCAAGACTCAGCGTACTTATATAAAAACAGTTTCAATAGCCTGCATCATATCTCACAGTAATTCTACCTTTTAAAAATCCTGATAAAGATTAGCCAGGTGTCGGGCCACATACCAGTAATACTCTGAGGCTGAGGCAGGGAGATCACTCGAGCCCAGGAATTTGAGGTTACAATGAGCTGTGATGATGCCACTATAGCCCAGGAGACAGAGTGAGACTTTGTCTCAAAAAAAAAAAAGAAAAAAAAAATCCTGGTGATGGCTTGATCAAAAACATAAAATTGCTTTATAATTCTCCCTCACTATTAGATGCTTCGTATAGACCAATATAGTGAGTTTATATTTAAAATGATACACTGTTATATTATTTATATCTTCTTGAGATTGTAAAGAATTATTCTGTTTCTTGTAATTCTGCACACATTGGCAGTACTGGGCTGATCATTGTGTCTGCACCACGGCAGCACTCTGAGAATGCTCATAGGTAGTAACCCTTGACCTCCCAGGCTCACTCCCCTGATCTCTGCTGCAGTAAACTAACGCCTTTAAAAACAACTCCAGAGGATCTTCTAGACATTAATTTGAAGTTACAAGCTAATAATACTATATATACATATTTATAGTATTGTGTGAGTGTGTGTATACAGAGGTGAAAAACATGTATACACATTTTTAGAACAGGAAAAAACCATACTAACATTGTAATAACAATAACATTTATCATCATGTATATTGTATCTTGTATCTCTTGTAGCTGCAGAAGGCAAACATGACTTGAATATTACAATGACAATACAGTTTTTCCCTTTCTTAACATACGTATACTTTTTTTGGCACCCTCTGTATATGTATGTTATCAACATCTTAGCAGTAAGTTTTTTGCATGTAGTAAAACTGAATTTATTTTTTAAGTAGTCAGTAATTTAGGTTATCTAAGCAACAACATTGATCTCCCAAAAGCTTTCACCACGGACTTGACCACTACATGTTATATACATGTAACAAAATTTCACATATTCCCCATAAATTCCTACAAATAAAAAGATAAGTAGGCCAGCTTTGGTGGCTCACAACTATAATCCTAGCACTTTGGAAGTCCAAGGTGGGAGGATTGTTTTGAGGCCAGCAAATCAAGATTAGCCTGAGCAACATAGTGATACCCCCACCTTTACAAAAAATTTTAAAAAGCTAGCCGGTTGTGGTAGTGCATGCCTGTAGTCCCAGCTACTTAAGAGGCTGAGGCAGGAGGATCATCTGAGCCCAGGACTTTGAGGTTGCTGTGAGCTGTGATTGCACTGTGCACACTAGCCTTGGCAACAGTGCAAGAACCTGTTTCAAAAAAGTCAAATCAGGCAGCGCCCATAGCTCAGTGGGTAGTGCACCAGCCATATACACCAAGGCTGGCAGGTTCAAACCCAGCCCGGGCCATCTAAAAACAACGATGACAACTGTAATAACAACAACAATAGCAACAAAAAAAGTAGCCAGGCGTGTGGTGGGCACCAATAGTCCCAGCTACTTGGGAGGCTGAGGCAAGAGAATCACTTGGGCCCAAGAGTTTGAGGTTGCTGTGAGCTGTGACACCATATTATTCTACCCAGGGTGACAGCTTGAGACTGTCTCAAAAAAAAAAAGTGAAATCGAATCAGTAAAAAATTCAAAAGCGATCACAATGGATGATACCTTAAAACTTCGTCTGTTGGGTGGTGCCTGTGTCTCAGTGGGTAGGGCGCCGGCCCCATATACCAAGGGTGACAAGTTCGAACCCAGTCTAGACAAACTGCAACAAAAAAATAGCCTAGCGTTGTGGTGGGTGCCTGTAGTCCCAGCTACTTGGGAGGCTGAGACAAGAGAATCGCTTAAGCCCAGGAGTTGGAGGTTGCTGTGAGCTGCGATGACATGGCAATAAAGTGAGACTCCATCTCTAAAAAGAAAAAAAAACCTTTGTCTGTTTTTCACAATCCTTTGGTAAAGATGCGAATGAGATATAGATCTCATTTTAAGTTAAAAAAAAAAGGCATATAAAGCAATTTTCACTTTTAATTCAAATTAAATCCAAGCTGCATCCTCATTCCTAAATAAACCTCACAGATAACAGAATACGTTCATGGTCATTTCCGAAGGGATGAAAAGTTTCAGAAAGCTTTTTACCTGGATTAGTTGTAATAATGGTTTTTGAGATTACAGTTGCTGTCATGCAGTTCCGAAATTTGTCAAAACTTATTCTTACATCTGAGGCAAATATTACTGTTTGGGGAAAAAGCCATTGTAAAATATTACAAAAAATTACAAAAATGATGAAATATTCCATATAAACATTGAATTATGATACCTGTTGCTTGTGGCATCCAGTTCTGTGCAAGTAGAATGGATTCATTATCCCAACTGCATTTGTTTAAAAAATGATACAAATTGAATACATTAGAAAAAACTGGTAGTGACATGATATTTACAAAAAATAAAAAGCCCAATGGCTGAGGTTAGGGTCCTCCTTAAGGAGCACCTCCTGGTTCTTAAGGGCATTTACTTCTTGTCCATATCACAGAGCATTTAACACTTAAGTGACTGGTCCTTCAACACACACTCAGTCTCACTATGCTTTGCTCTTCCAACTCTTTTCCCAGCTCTTGGTCACTCAGGCTAGTTAGAACCAACTCTAAAGACTTTAAAGCCAAACTTTTATGCCATGATGGTAGGATCCATACAATGAATAAATTACTCAGGGGACCTGATGGGTTGAAGGCACTTTTCACATTTGCTTCCTTTGGTACCTAGGCATCAGAAGTCTAGAGAAAGCCCTGTTATCCTGCAGTACTTCAAGATGCATGCCCCATCTTGCCCTTACGCACCCATTGCCACCACATCCTGTGACCTGCCCTGATCAGAGTAAAACCAAATAAGCAAAAAGGGAAGTCTGGCTTGTTATCAATGGTACCTAATAAAACACCACGTTATAGGGCGGTGCCTGTGGCTCAGTTGGTAAGGTGCAGGCCCCCTATACTGAGGGTGGCGGGTTCAAACCCGGCCCCGGCTGAACTGCAACCAAAAAATAGCTGGGCGTTGTGGCGGGCGCCTGTAGTCTCAGCTACTCAGGAGGCTGAGGCAAGAGAATCGCTTAAGCCCAGGAGTTGGAGGTTGCTGTGAACTATGTGATGCCATGGCACTCTACCAAGGGCCATAAAGTGAGACTCTGTCTCTACCAAAAAAAAAAAAAAAACACACAAAAAAAACATACCATGTTATAGAACAAAATTCAACAATAAAATTCTATGCCATCTAAAGATCATATTTTAAGGTGATATCCCTAACAACTCAAATTCAAGAGTGAAATTTATTTCTTAAGATTTCATTCATTTCCTATCATTACTCCTCTCTTTCTTTTTGTTTAGCAGGCCCATGCCGGGTTCAAACCCACCAGCCCTGGTGCACAGGGTGGCGCTCTAATCACTGAGCTACAGGCACCCAGCCATTACTCCTCTCTTAATGTGAAACCCATCCTATTTTAAAATAAGATGAAAATGCTGTGTCTCAGTGATTAGAGCAGGGATTTCACAGTTTGGAACAGACATGGGAGGTTACCATATCATTGAAAAAGAAGACTCTGTTTCATCGTAGAGTTTAACTTCACACCTCTGGCCTTTCCTTCGGTCTGAAGTTGTAAAGTGCTTTAGCTCCCCAACCTTAGAATTGGGAAGAAATAATTATTCTTCATTTATAGTTGTAGAGGTATTTAGGTATTTGTTGATAGAAATACACAAATGTTACCTTTTAAACATCAAATTAGAAATATTACAATAGCAAGACCTATTAACATATATTTGATTAAAGTGTCTTCTATCTCTAAACTGGTGTATTTCGCTGAAATTGTAAGGTAGACACGCTTTGAAGAGAGAGGGGGACATATGGGCCTAAGGATGAGACTGAGTCTTTCCAACATGCCAGAATAAATGCTCCATGACAGGTCCCTTGGTGGTATCTGTGTGGACTCCTTGAGGGTAGAAAGTATAATTTCAATATCTGTGTATATCCCCATGGCTTAGCCTGGAGTCTGGCATGGAGCTCGTGTGACTAAATGAACTCAGTCCCTCTAGGTCTTAGTGTCCCCAGTCTCTTTATTAAATAGCAAATATGTACCATCTCCTTTGCCTTCTCCACAGAGCTTAGACAATGAGACCACGTGAGAGGGCCAATTCTGTCTGTTGTGGGGCAAGAGAATCACAGAAGTAGAGGTAACCCAGCTCACAGTGTCTGGAGACAGCAGGTGTCTCTGTTGGCTACACAGCAGTGGCCCCAGTACAGTCATTGGCTGCCCCCACACCAGTGGCACCACTGTGTCTGCTGGCAGAATTAAGCTCCAGGGGAAGAACCAGAAAAAAGATTTAAAAGAGCCAAGAGAATAGGATCTGGAAAGGAAAGTCAATGAAAAGAAAAGCCAGAGGATAAGAGACCAGCCTTGACACCTGGGGGTAGGAGTGGTGGTGGTGAAGGAATATTGTATTAAAAGAAGTTTTAAAACAAAAAAAAGTGGAGGCGAGAAAGAAAAGAGAACAGGTTAAATAAAAGTGTGAAGAAAAGGAAATATAAGAGGGCTGTAAGCAATAGAGGAGACAAAAGGCATGAAAAGAAGTGATGAGTGCCAGACTCACTGGGAAGTGGGGAGTAGGAAAAGTGGCGGGACTTTGCTTATATACGTTCTTACTGAATTTTAGACAATTCTTACATTATAAATGTATTGGCGTTATACAGAAACTACATACAATTGAGCACTTAACTGAACAACTGAATAGGACTGGACCTAAATTGTCTAGAAAATGAGTTCTATTTTTCAAGATTGTCATACATAGTGTTAATTCCTCTACCCCACGTTATATTTCACACTCCCCACGTGGCAAGTGCTGTGCTAGGCCAGGCCTAGGGTGATAAACAAAACAGATACTGCAGCCAGGGCCTGCCACCTGAGTCAACATTCTTTAAATCGGCATTTAATAATACCAAAAAGCAATGAGATTTACTTACAGTGTTAGCTACAAGAAGTGTGTGAATATATTTCCCTTTTTTTTTCAGTCTATTGACTATTCTTCCCAGTACTGAGAAATTACTCTTGCCTATTTAATTTTCCTCATGAACTTCTATGCAACTTTACTGCTGAGGTCTACCTCTATATCTTTGTCCAGTGACTCCAGACTGCCAGACTACAGCCCTTGCTACAGTAGCTGACGCTAACACTGATGCATGGGAAGGTATCTCCCTCCCTGTAGCCCCATGGAGTGCTGGCCAGCATGGTACCATGCTTTATATTAGACTGCAGAGTCCCTATGGCAGTACGGTGGGTATTTTCTCTCTCTTCCCTGTCTCTGGGCAGCTCTGAGCACACAGGCACAGAATGGATTCCTTGACTTAGTCATCTATACTCCTTCAAGAAACATCATGAAGATCCTCAAGCCAGTAAGCTTATCCTTTCCATTGGCATCTTTGTTTTTAAGTATGAAAACTTCTCAAATACTTAGCACATCATTTATGCAGAGAGTGGTACTCTGCATTTAGCATTCAAATATGATTTTGTTTTGCTACTCATTTCCAGATAAAATGATACTTTTCTTTAATGAGAACTCTTACTGTTTTCTTAATTCAACTCACTATTAAGATACAGAGGAAAAATTACCTCAGTAGATCATGATGACCACTACAACTCGAACACAAAATTAAATGACAAAGACTCCTCCACCCCACATAACACTTGGCATTGTTGGGGATTTTAACTTACCGACCTGACAGCTGCAAGCACGTTAATAATCTTTCCATCAAGACTCTGTCCATTTGCAACAATGTCACCCAGTGAATAATAATCACAAGACTCTTTAACTGGTACATGTATCAAAGAAAGTAACTTGGTGTCCACTTCACAACTGGAACAAACTTTTACCGTTGAGTGATTCTCACTAAGCAATAGTTTACAGTTGCTAAATTGCAAAAACACAGCAAAAGATTGGTATCAAAGAATATTGGCATAGAAAAATACTTACACGTTCACAGCTAAATTACTTTTTTATTAAAATTCAGACTAATATTAAGAAATTTATACTTTTTACTCTTACAAACACTGAATTATGTGGCAAAATATATTTTTTTTAAATGTACTTTCATTAAGAAAGTTTGGGGGGTTTTTGGAAAAAGGAAGAGCAGAGAGAGGGAAGGAGGGAGGGGGTGGGGCCTTGATGTTGCCACACCTTTGGGGGGCAAGACATGATTGCAAGAGGGACTTTGCCTAACAAATGTAATCAGTGTAATCTGGTTTATTGTACCCTCAATGAATCCCCAACAATAAAAAAAAAAAAAATGGGGCGGTGCCTGTGGCTCAGCAGGTAGGGCGTGGGCCCCATATGCCAAGGGTGGCGGGTTCAAACCCAGCCCCGGCCAAACTGCAACAAAAAAATAGCCGGGCGTTGTGGCGGGCGCCTGTAGTCCCAGCTGCTCGGGAGGCTGAGGCAGGAGAATCACCTAAGCCCAAGGATTTGGAGGTTGCTGTGAGCTGTGTGACGCCACGGCACTCTACCTAGGGCAATAAGGTGAGACTCTGTCTCTACAAAAAAAAAAAAAAAGAGGCAAAAAACACAATAAGATACTACATACATGTAGGAATGGTAATAGTGCAAAATAAAATTGCAAGTACCAAGTACTACTGAGGATTTTGAGGAAGGAGAACTAGGAACACAATGCTATACTAATCTGGGAAAACAGATTCTTATGAACATATACTTATTATATTGATTTGTATATCCCAGTCTTCAGTATCTGCCCAAGCAAATTAAAAGCTGTCTTTTTAAATAAAAAAAGAAAAAAAAAGTTTGGGGTTTTTTGTTTGTTTGTTTGTTTGAGACAAGGTCTCACTCTGTTATCAGGTTAGAGTATAGTGGGATCATTACTGCTCACAGCTCACAGCAACTCCTGGCTCAAGCAATTCTCCTGCCTCACTCTCTTGAGTAGCTGGGACTACAGGTGCACACCACCATATCCAGGTAGTAGAAATTTTTTGTAGAGACGGCATTTCTATATTGCCCAGGCTAGTCCTGAACTCCTGGCCTCAAGAGATCCTCTGGCCTCAGCCTCCCAATTACAGGTGTGAGCCACTGCACTCAGCCAAAGAAAATGTTTTGAGGAACAATTCATGCCTGAGCTCCAAGCATATTACTTTCTTTACTTTGCCCAAGATTCTGAGCTTGTTTTCTTCTCTATAAAATAGGGGCATAAAAGCACTCTAAAACTGTAGGGGGCTATACTAAATATAAACCCAAGGATTTGTTATTTCTCTCTTATGACCCTGGCTGCTCTGGCTCATGCCTTAGATCAAGGATTGTGTTTTCTTACCTCTGTGGGTGCTCTCTGCGGTGCAGAATGAGGTGCTCTTCTCTTTGCAACCCTGCCCAGCCTTCCTGGTGGCCTTCTAATCCAGCTCCCCACCCCCTGAGATTGCCTTAGAATCACCATATCACTCTGTCCCACACCACTGCCTTGCTCTCCTGACTCAGCTTCATAACCCACAGTCCATTCTCCACATGCAGCCTGGTACAGGGCACAACTACACCCTCTGCTTAAGTACTGTCAGAACTGCTTCTGAGGTGATGCCTCAGTCCCTTTGGTGGGGGAATTGGGGAGAGGATAGACTATAACCAATGACTAATACAGGGTACAAAACCCCCAGCCCCCTCCCCTAAGGATGCTGCCCTGAGGGGCTTCTCCTCCAAAGTTCCCTCCTGGGCTCCAGTGGAGGCTCCAGGTGAACTTGCTTTTTTGCTCAGCTTCTCCCTGACCCCAACTCTATCCTTGCAGTACTCAGAGCTCTCCCTCAATAAAGCACTTGCACATGAATCCTCCTCTTAAGCTTCCAGGGAACCTAAGATGGTATGGCATGTGAGCAGAATGATACCCTGATATAATAAAAGACATATATAATTTCCGAGATTTATCTTTTCTTCTAATTGTTCAGTTTTAATGTCACTGGAGCCAAATTTTTGTAATTTTAGAATGAGAATCAAAGTACTAAAAACAAAGCCATTTTTTTCATGAGAGTCTGTATCAAAGTAAATTATCTCATAATCAAATATAAATGTTGTGAAAGAGAATTAAACTTTTGATTTTCAAATTAAAGTACAGAGTGTCCCAAAAGTCACTCCTAAAACCCCCATACATGGGGAAAATGAGAAATTGTAGCTAAATGTTCCTTTACAAAATATTCATTACAAAATATTTACCAAGAGGTTGCCAACACCATAGATAGTATTTTATAAATATTTTGTAATGTATATTTTGTAAATAAAGGAATATTTAGCTAAAATTTCCCATTTTCTCTATGTATAGAGATATTAGGGATGACTTTTGGATCCTTTAAAGTACCTTTAGTAAACTCTCTGCTAATCTGATATAAAATTATTAATAGTGATCATTCTTGCACAAAAATTGTTGCTCTCTGCATTAGATAGTTATTTACCTAGGAGTGGTAGGGCTGAATTTTTCTTCTCTTTCTATTTCCTTTCTTTGGATCAGGGGATTTTCAATTATCACTAAAACAGAGGTCAAAGTATAATGGTATTACAATGTAGTAACAGGGTAAATAAAAAACAAGTGTATACAACAATTACTGTCAATTACTGTGGTTTTCAGTGTATCCTCCACAGTCTCCATCTTATGTCTCTGTGAGAATTGGAATGCTGTGAGGTATAACCATTAATATGATGCTGTATGTTTAAATTGCAATTTGTGACCACACTGATATCACTTTATTGGTCTAGTGACATTCAGCATTTGATCTAGTGACAACATATCCTTCAATAAGACCTCTACCCACTCCACACTTGCCATGGAAACTACAGTGGGAGTGAAAAGAGCAATGCAAAGTCTGGGTCACTAATCTGGAAACTGCCACTCATTGGTTTTGTCAACTCAACATTTTAGGGTTTCGGCTTCCTCACAACCTATACTAGACCTTCCAGCACTCTGCTTTCCTCATTCCTCATACAACCATCTATGATTATCTGTGTCTTACAAATATGGAAACTGATACTCACAGAGGTTAAGTACCTTGTTTATATACCTTGAGGTTATATATCTAGATAGTAATAGAGCTAGAATTAGAATTATTCTACTTCAAAAATCTGTAATTTTTTCACCGTAACATCTTAACATCCCATTTGCATTTATAATCATCATCAACTTTAAAATCCCTGTCATTCATCCTCACAATCATCAATATACAACATGTTGATACTGAAATACATATTTATCTCTCTATACAACTGTGTTAATTCAAGGAATGTTTATAACTGTACCGGGCCCTATGAAATTTGCAGTTTTCTGCCTTTACAGTCCACATGTTCAATGACCTTATTATTCAATTAGAGAGAATATATATTAACATAACCCTGAAAGTTAATAATGCAAGACAATATATGATTAGGTACTAAATAACTGGTATGGGCAATGGGCTGCTTGATGCTATAGTATTAAAGAGGAGTGGCTTAATTACTTGCATTGCTCTTTCCCTTTTTCTTTTCTACCAGGAAGGAGAGCTAGTATACATGCTTTCTTATTTCCTGTATTAGGCTAGAGTTGTCAACTGAATGACTAAGTTCTACATTTTATACTAGGCATATTGTCTTACTTAATGTTTGCAAGAAGGAAGACATTTCTTCAAAGCCATGATGTACATACATGTGGCAGCTAGGATTTGAATCAGGATCTATGTTTTCAAAGTCCTTGTTCTGTCTACTATACTATGATTTACTGTCAGAGAGATACTGGTTGAATAGAAGGCACAAATGAGGCCGGATGAGGTGGCTCATGCCTGTAATCCTAGCATTCTGGGAGGCCAAGGCGGGTGGAGTGCTTAAGCTCATGAGTTCGAGACCAACCTGACCAAAAGCGAGATCCTGTCTCTACTAAAAATAGAAAAAACTGAGGCAAGAGGATCACTTGAGCCCAAGAGTTGGAGGTTGCTGTGAGCTATGCTTCCACAGCACTCTATCCAGGGTGACAGCTTGAGACTGTCTCAAAAGAAAAGAAAAGAAAGAAAGAGGGCGGCACCTGTGGCTCAAAGGAGTAGGGCGCCAGCCCCTATACCAGAGGTGGTGGGTTCAAACCCCAGCCCCGGCCAAAAACTGCAAAAAAAAAAAAAAAAAAAAGAAAGAAAGAAAGATAACTGATTGTAACAATAATGCCCACAAATGATTTAGTATTTCAACTAAAAATTAAGTTCTTTTAAATTCCATTAAAAATTCAAATACCAATTTTTATCAAAATCCATTCTGTGGCCCTATTATATATCTATAGAAAGAACTGATTATGGCTGGGCACAGTACCTTATGCCGGTAATCCCAGCACTTTGGAAGGCTGAGGCAAGAGGACAACTTGAAGCCTCAAGATAATCCTGGGCAACATAGCAAGATCACATCTCCAAATAATTTTTTTTTAAATTAGCCCAGTGTGGTGACACATGCATATAGCTTCAGCTACTCGGGAGGCTGAGGGAGGAGAACTGCTTAAGCCCAGGAGCTCAAGGCTGCAGTAAGCTATGATAATGCCACTGCACTCTAGCCTAGGTAACAGAGTAAGACCCTGTCTCGAAAGAAAATAAAATAAAAGGGGCAGTGCCTGTGGCTCAAAGGGATAGGGTGCCGGTCCCATATGCCAGAGGTGGCGGGTTCAAACCCAGCCCGGGCCAAAACCCACCAAAAAAAAAGAAAGAAAGAAGAGAAAAAAATGATTATAACAATAATAGAGATTGATACAAATTGAAATATGTAATAATCTAAAGATGATAAAGTTATCTAGTAAAAATGTAACTATCATGTTTGCATGCTTCAAGTAACATGTTTAATGCCTTGTATTATGCTCATAACACTTGACTTTTTTCTGATAAGGTTCTTGAGAATTATCAATTGTGTCTTATTTCATTTTGACTCCCTTAGTATAGTTACATAGAAATGACACAGATAATACTATAACAGAAATGATTTAAAAATCAATGCTAACTTACCACACTCGCCAACCCTAAAACTGTCAGAAAGTGACTTGATGTAATCTTCATTGCCCCAGGAGGCTGCATTTACAAAACAGGTTGGTGAATCCCGAAGTGTGAAGCTGAAAGTGTACCTTTCTGATCCAATATCTAAGGGAAAACCAATGCTTTTATTTTTCTTTTTTTTATTTATTTTTTGTACAGACAGAGTCTCACTTTACTGCCCTCGGTAGAGTGCCGTGGCGTCACACAGCTCACAGCAACCTCCAGCTCTTGGGCTTATGTGATTCTCTTGCCTCAGCCTCCCGAGCAGCTGGGACTACAGGCGCCCGCCACAATGCCCAGCTATTTTTTTTGTTGCAGTTCGGCCGGGGCTGGGTTTGAACCCACCACCCTCAGTATATGGGGCCGGCGCCCTACTCACTGAGCCACAGGCGCCGCCACCAATGCTTTTATTTTTCAAAGTTTCATTTCAGCTTTTAAAATGACTGATTCTTGATGATTAGAATGATAAAAATACTCAAACATGTGATACAAAATGTTATTTTGGATGTACATTCTGCAAATAGTTGTACTCTTATGAATTTCTTTTTTTTTTTATTGTTAGGGATTCATTGAGGGTACAATAAGCCAGGTTATACTGATTGCATTTGTTAGGTAAAGTCCCTCTTGCAATCATGTCTTGCCCCCAGAAGGTGTGGCACACACCAAGGCCCCACCCCTCTCCCTCCGTCCCTCTCTCTGCTTTTCCTTCCCCCCCATGACCTTAATTGTCATTAATTGTCCTCATATCAAAATTGAGTACATAGGATTCATGCTTCTCCATTCTTGTGATGCTTTACTAAGAATAATGTCTTCCACTTCCATCCAGGTTAATACGAAGGATGTAAAGTCTCCATTTTTTTAATAGCTGAATAGTATTCCATGGTATACATACACCACAGCTTATTAATCCATTCCTGGGTTGGTGGGCATTTAGGCTGTTTCCACATTTTGGCGATTGTAAATTGAGCTGCAATAAACAGTCTAGTACAAGTGTCCTTATAAAAAAGGATTTTTTTCCTTCTGGATAGATGCCCAGTAATGTGATTGCAGGATCAAATGGGAGGTCTAGCTTGAGTGCTTTGAGGTCTCTCCATACTTCCTTCCAGAAAGGTGTACACTTATGAATTTCAACGTGAAGTAGTAAAAAGCTGCCAATGGTTCCCCTTATTATTAGCCCCTTTTCTCCCTTTCCCCGGTTATCTGTGTATTTGAAGGGGAAGATATACAGACTCAAACTGGTCAGATATTAGCTTAGATTCTCCATTTCTCTCTGTCTCTCTCTCTCTCTTTTTTTTTTTTTTAGAGAAGAGTCTCACTTTGTCACCCTGGGTGATTGCTATGGCATTAGCCTAGTTCACAGCAACCTCAAACTCCTGAGTTCAAGTGATCCTCCTGCCTCAGCCTCCCAAGGAACTGGGACTGTAAGTGACCACCTGGCTAATTTTTCTATTTTTAGTAAAGACAAGGTCTCACTCTTGCTTAGGCTGGTCTCGAACTCCTGAACTCAAGAGATCCTCCTGCCCCAGCCTCTAGAGTGCTAGCATTATAAGCATGAGCCACTGTGCCTAGCCACTGTTACTGTTTTAAACTAAGTCATAATTCAGATCTAAATGCAGTAGTTATTTCAAAACAATTTGTGTGCAAATAAATGAGTACCACTAGGGGTCAGCAAGTACATTTTTTCCCAAAATGGAAATTTCATCACTATTTTTGCTAATTAAAAAATACAACCTAACATAAAGACACAAATTATAAATATGTTCTGAACTGTTATTAGTGTCTCACTTCAGGGAGAGGAGTAGGATGGGAAGAGTGAAGGGTCGAAAGAGGAATTTCACTTTTCAACTTTATGCCCTTTGATTCTATTAGAATTTTTATGACAATGTTATGTGCACAATGTTTTAAAAAGTCTGTAAGTATACCTTCTCCAAAAAAGGAATATTACAGATGTCATCATATTATAAAAATAAATCAAAACAAGACAGAAGTGTTTGCCCTACCCTCATAAACTAATGGGTAAAAACTGTATTTCATTGTCACAAGTTTAGTTAATATTTTAATAATTACTTTATTCTAATCGATGTACTTTAAGTTATTCCTTCTAGGATTTAGTAAACAAAAAAAATGGACTTCCTCAAAGTATTAAAATTGTAATTCTTATCTGATTAGTTATGATAAACTAAAGGCATATATAAATGAGTATGGGTACCAGATGACATCTTTGTTAAGAAAAGGAGTATTCATTCGAACCAAAACAAAAATAAACATAACTAGTACTACACCATGAGTCAAAGTAACAGTCACAATTAATTAGGTGATTCCAGCAAAATTGTCAAAATTAATGTCAGCAAAATTAATGGCTGGATGGATAGAGCTCTAATTCACTTAAGCTACATAGGAACGCTTACGCTGTCACTTTTAATAAAAAGGTTTTTTTTATTTTTTGTGAGACATAGTCTCACCTTGTCACCCTTGGTAGAGTGTTGCGGCGTCATAGTTCACAGCAACCTCAAACTCTTGGGCTCAAGTGACTCTCTTGCCTCAGCCTCCCAAGTAGCTGGGACTACAGGTGTCCTCCACAATGCCCAGCTATTTTTAGAGATGAGGTCTGGCTCTGGCTTAGGCTGGTCTCAAACCTCTGAGCTCAGGCAATCCACCCACCTTGGCCTCCCAGAGTGCTAGGATTACAGGAGTGAGCAACTGCGCCTGGCTAATAAAAAGGTTTTAAAGCTAGTAGCAGGAAACTGCTCGTTTGGGCATTCTGAATTTTATCTTTCATGTCAACTACAAAAGTTTAAAGCTGCGCCGATTTTTAAAAAAATTCCATCTTTAGATATGACCAGAGTTTTTTCAAAAGAAGATATACAGGGCGGCACCTGTGGCTCAGTCGGTAGGGCGCTGGCCCCATATACCGAGGGTGGCGGGTTCAAACCCGGCCCCGGCCAAACTGCAACCAAAAAATAGCTGGGCGTTGTGGCGGGCACCTGTAGTCCCAGCTACTCGGGAGGCTGAGGCAAGAGAATCGCTTAAGCCCAGGAGTTGGAGGTTGCTGTGAGCTGTGTGACGCCATGGCCCTCTACCGAGGGCCATAAAGTGAAACTCTGTCTCTACAAAAAAAAAAAAAGAAGATATACAAATAGCCAACAAACATGAAAAAATGCTCAATATCACTAACCATCAGGGAAATGCAAATTAAAACCACAATGAGATGCCACCTTACCACTGTCAGAATGGCTATTATTATTAAGTCAAAAACAACAGATGTTAGAGCAGATGCAATGAAAAAAACACTTATACACTGTTGGTAGGAATGTAAATTAGCACAACTTCTATGGAAAACAATATGGAGATTCTCCAAAGAACTAAAAGTAGATCTACCATTTGATCCACCAGTCTTACTACAGGGTATCTATAAAGGAAAAGAAGTTATTATATCAAGATAACACTCTATACCCAAATGTTTTTCAGAGCACAATTCACAACTGCAAATATATGGCATCAACTTAAGTGCCCATCAGCTGATGAGTGAATAAAGAAAATGTGGTGTGTATATATATGTATATATATACAAACACACATACACATACACACACACTATGGAATACTACTCAGGCATAAAAAGGAATGATATAATGTCTTTTGCAGCAATTTGGATGGAAATTGAGACCATTATCCTTAGTGAAGTATCTCTGTAATAAAAAAACATATACCACATGTTCTTATTTACAAGTGAGAGCTAAATTATGGATATATATGGTCATAAATTGGTGTAATGGACCCTGGAATATAAGAAGAGGCAGGAAAGGAGAGGAGCGAGAGATAAATTATCTACTGGGTAATAATATACACTATTCTGGTGACAGGCATACTAATATCCCTGACTTAAGCATTATATATATAATCATCCATGTAACAAGCACCTATACATCCTAAATCTATAGAAATTTTAATAACGTATTTTTAGTCTTAGATTATGTTTCCATAGCACAATTCAAGCAACTGGGTAAGAACTATTAAAGCCAAATGTAACTGTTTTTTCCACACATGAAAAATGAATTTTTTTTTACTGAACTGACTGGTTGTTTGAGTAAATACATAGATTCTGCCAACACACTTTTCTTTCCTTCAGGTACTACTTTATCATGGCATCTCCCTACTCAAAAATCTTCATAATTATAATTTTCTCTTATTTGAGATTTATGTATGTATTTATCATCTCTCAAGCTGAAAGTGATGGTTAACATGGAGTTCTTACTATGGGCCACACATGATCCTATATGTGAACTCACTTAATTCTTACATCTGTTTTATTTATTCCCATTTCATCAGTGTATACAGGAGAGATCTTAGATCACTCAGTGACTAGTAAACCCAGGCAGTCTAGCTCCAAGGGTACACTCTTAGATACCACAATATTTGAAGATGACATGAGACTACAGTTTCTGTTTTACCTTTGTGCATTGGAGGTCCTAAATAAACACATGTTAAGACAAGTTCATAAGTTGACCAATTTAACTAGCTATTTTGGCATTATATACTCCAAACCTTTAAAATTACATGCGAGAAACATCAAATAATAATTTAAAATGCTTTTAATGTCCTCCTACACATATGGCCTTGAATTGAATTCTTGACCATAAAATATCCAGCGTGGGAATTGCTCTTAGGGATTTAAACTGGCATGGAAAATTTAATCACTTAATATATCCTTTGTTATATATATACATATATATGACACAGTTGATGAAAAAAAAGCAAAGAGGTAAATAGAACTCAGCTTTTTCTGTCTGGAAAGCTTTTGACATCTGTTTTCCCAATAACTATACCGATTATTTTCTGAAAAACAAAAAGGTTATAGAAGGCCAATATTAAACACAGATGTACATGGTAAATTTAATTTCACGGATATGTTATATTTTACTGGCTGTAACAAACATTTTTGACTAGGAACCACTTAAATATATGTATTCCAGGGAAACATCTAAAAGAACTTCATAAATCTTCAATTCCACGAGGAACAGTACAAAGTAATCAGATGGCTAACTGCTATTACAAATATATTAATTAGTAGTTAGTATATTTCTATCTTACTTTCAATAACTAGACGGCGCACAGTAACTGTCCTATGCTATCAATCCTTACTGAATTCAACCAAAGAACATGTAAAGCTCTCTTTTCTATAGAGTTTTCTAACAATCCACATAAAATTGTTTAGCTTATTAATCCAAACATGCTGGGCAATCTATAAATTAGACTGTAACAAAAGTTATATATTGCCACTAATAAATCTAAATACTAAAGTCCTAGATCTTAACTATTACAGATAGCAACATCTTAAAAAAAATTTTTTTTTGAGATGAAATCTTGCTCTGTCACCCCATGTAGAGTGCAGTAGTGTCATCATAGCTCGCTGTAACCTCAAATTCCTGGGCTCAAGCAATCCTCCTACCTCAGCCTCCTGAATAGCTGGGACTACAGTCATCCAACATGACACTTGGCTAATTTCTCTATTTTTAGTAGAGATGGGGTCTCACTCTTACTCAAGTGGGTCTTGAACTACTGCCCTCAAGCAATCCTCCTGCCTTGGCCTCTCAGAGTGCTAGGATTACAGGCATAAACCACTATGTCCAGCCTTCTTAAAATTTTTACGTTTTTCTGTGAAATATGTTTTAAAAGAAAAAAAATTAGGAAATTTAAGAAAAATATTAATGCTTTGTTTAGTCATTACCAAAGAAAAATTAAATATTAAAAATGTGCTTTAAGAAATAAAAATAGGTGAAGGGCTCGACCACAACTTGGACTTTACCTAACAAATGCAAACAATGTAACCTAATTGTTTGTGCCCTCATATTAATCTGAAATAAAAAAAGAAATAAGAATAATTACCTTTTTCTGAAAAGAAAAACCTAAATTTATAATACTAATTCCACCAACTGATTTTAACCTTGTAATAATCTATAACATTTAAAGTACAGTCAGCCTTTTACACTACTACATTCTATTTGAGCTATTAGCTAGTCTTACTATATTTAGATAAATTGCTATTATTTCTTCAATTCCTTACACATGCAGATCTCACTAAATTTTGAGAAATGAAAATCTGAGTAAAACTTTCTATCAGAAGAAGCAATTAGAAAATAGTTTACCTTTCAAGAAAAACTGTAACTATAAAAATTATTTTTTAACATTAATAAATACCGAATTATAAATTATTAAAGTTACAGGTAAATTTATCCCATTTTAAGAAATCTGATTTGCAAAACCCAAATTTATTTTTATTTTATTTATTTATTTATTTTGAGACAGAGTCTCACTATGTCACCCTCGGTGGAATGCCATGGCGTCACAGCTCATAGCAACCTCCAACTCTTGGGCTTAAGCAATTCTCTTGTCTCAGCCTCCCACATAGCTGGGACTACAGGCACCCACCACAACACCCAGCTATTTTTGGCTGTAGTTGACATTGTTGTTTGGCCGGCCTGGGCTGGGTTCAAACCCAACAGCTCTGGTGTATGTGGCTGGCGCCCTAGCTGCTGAGCTACAGGTGCTGAAACAAAACCCAAATTTAAATAGAAGACTGCTCAGGGGTGGGTAAAGTAAGGGGGTATGATAGTTTCTTTACAGTAAGTTCTTCACCTTTTAAGATTATTACACTCAGATTTCTTTTAAATAAACAACAGTCCCAGCATATCCAAAATCATTGACTTTTCCCATAACTCCTTCCCAAAATCAGTTTTCATATAATCATTTCAGAAACACACCTGCTGTGTCCTTTATGTCACAGAAGCAGAAGCAGCATAATGGCAAGTATTTAAAACTGTAACTTGGGACCTGGCACGGTGGCTCATGCCTGTAATCCTAGCACTCTGGGAGGCCGAGGTGGTGGATTGCTTGAGCTCATGGTTCTATACCAACCTGAGCAAAAACTCAAGATCCCCATCTCTACTAAAAATAGAAAAACTGAGGCAAGAGGATCACTTGAGCCCAAGACTTGGAGGTTGCCAAGAGCTATGATGCCACAGCACTCTACCCAGGGCAACAGCTTGAGACTTTGTCTCAAATAAACAAACAAACAAAAAGAAGCTGTAACTTGGATAATTTGGTTAGAGAACTGTTACTGCTAAACAAAAATGGTTTAATTTTACAATGCTAAACTTGAGCATTTATTAAGATTTTCACTTTATTAAATATTTAATTAATAAAATATAAAAATATTTTTATCCTTTTTTTCTCCAAGAGACAAAGTCTCACTCTGTCATGAGGCTAGAGTGGAGTGTCATGATCATGCACTCTGGTATGCCTGGACTCAAATAATCCTCCTGCCTCAGCATACAGAGTAGCTGGGTCTACGGGCACAAGCCAATACACCAGGATTATTAAAAAAAAATTTGGTAGAGATATCATTCACATCTACAATTGTATCTCTTACTCTGTGGACCAAAAAAAATTTTCATTTAGCTGGCATAAATGCAAAGAAGTTTAGGGGTACTCAATATCTAACAATTACAGAAATGCAATGAGTATCTATATATTTGTCAATTATCCAAGCATGTGCTGAATGAATAATGCTGACATAATATAATATTATTATAGTTTTATCAAAGAACAATCAAACCATCATATAACTGAAACCTACCAGATTAGCCATATTTGGATGCAGATCTGACAGTGCAGTGAAGGTCCTCGATGCAAAAAAGTTTGCCATTTTGTAATCTGCATTTTAGAAAATATAATTTAGTTATGTAAATTGAATAACTGAAATCAACCATGAAAAGTCCTAAGATTTTAAAAATTAATTAGGAAAGCACTGGATATTTTACTTATTCTTTGGAAATATTTATTATAATGGTGAAATGTTAATTAATATAAATTCAACCTATGGAAAACATATTCAAAATGTCCATTTATAACTTTGAACGATATATGTATATATATAAGTATATATAGTGCTAAGTTTCCTTTTTTAACTTTCACTTTCTAAACCATGAAAAACTTAGAAAATTTTGAGCACTATGTAAATTTAGAGCTTCAGATAAGAGATGATTCAATGAGACCTTTAAAGATGTAAAGATTTATTAACATCAAGCCTACTTTAAAAAATATAGCAAAAATCCACTATAAACACTTCAAATCATGCATTTGGTTACACTGTGTAGAGAGAAAGGTAGTGATTTGAAATACACCTCTAGATCAGCTTTTTAACCTTTTTTATCTCATGGCACACTTTGAACCTATAGTTAAACTTACCCAGCACATTTACATTATGTTGATTAAAAAAAGAGTGAAAATGGCTGGGCACCCATAGCACAGTGCTTACAGTGCCAGCCACATACACTGAAGGCGGAGGGTTCAAACCTGGTCTGGGCAAGCTAAACAACTGCAACAAAAAATAGCCAGGTGTTGTGGCAGGTGCCTGCAGTCCCAGCTACTTGGGAGGCTGAGGCAAGAGAATCACTTAAGCCCAAGAGTCTAAGGTTACTATGAGCTGTGATGTCACAGCACTCTACTGAGGGTGACATAGGGAGACTGTTTCAAAAAAAAAAAAAAAAAGAGTGGAAAAAAAAAGCACTTCTTTCAAAAATAATTTAATGATCTTTAAATATTTTCATGGCACACCTAAGATCCTTTTATGGTACAGTGATTGAAAATCACTACTCTAGATGGTAAGCTCTATGAGTGCACAAGTGACATCTTACATATTTTTAATGGGTTGTATTTCAGAGTTACCTTGTATGAGACGAGAAAACACTCAGTAATTATCAAATGAATGAAATGGTGGTTTACTCCTCAATAACATCACTATAGAAATTTTTATTGTAGAAAAATTGTAAGCTACAACCAAACTGACAGTTTGATTTGATTTCGCTTTATAACCCATGCCCTCTTTAAATCTGTGAATGCCTTCACCCACAGGTTTCAGTTCAAGAATGTTTCCTGTGACACCTGGTTTCAGAGAGTCTATGGAGTTAGTCAAACATGATTTTGAATTCCAGTACCACTATTTTTCAGCTGTGTATTTTGACATTACTAAAATTTAATTTCCTCACCCATAAAATGTGGATATTTACCTTGCAGTGAAAACTAAAAATAATGTATACAAGATGCCTAGATGTTCCCAGGTACATAATAAATTATATAGCACTGCCTTTCAATATTATCCCATGTAGCAGTTTTTGCACTCACGGCCCTTTGGTGCCAGAAGAAACACTTGGGAATTAAGCAGCGTCAAGTTTCTCACTCATTCTTTGGGTCCTGGTCTAGTCTGGCTTACAAAGCAATTTCACTCTCCAAAATACTTGCTAAACTGATAGATTCATTCATTCACCCAATTCATTCAAGAAGTATTTATTGAGAGCCTATCAAGTGCCAGTTTTTTGAGGTTGGAGAGGATGAATTATTGTGTGGCTAAGTTTTGTGGGGGGAAAATACCCACCCTGGTAATATAACAAGACTCATCTCTATATGTATGTACATGCATACATACCAACATATGTAAGCCCAGCCAGCCAGGCATCATGGTGTGCACCTGTAGTCTCAGCTATTCAGGAGGCTAAGGCAGGAGGATCTTTTGAGCCCTGGAGTTAGAGGCTGCAGTGAGCTGTGAGGATGCCACTGCACTCTAGTCCTGGCAATAGAGCTATACCCTGTCTCAAAACAAACAACAACAAAAAGCCTGCCTACACACTAAATGAATTCCCCTAATTTTCTATTTTTTTCTTTTCCCCCAATTTTCTTAATGTCAGAACTTGTGATGAATTCTTCAAATTTTTTTTGACTTCTAAGCATCTCTTGATGGTCCCATCAGTGACATGCTATTTTCTCATTGCTTTGAAGTTCCTTTAGTACCTACTATTGCTCAAAGTATATGGTAATGTAATTTAGTGTCCATCTACAAAAATATGACTTCTCTCCCCCACCATTTTAACAAATAGAAAATTAACATGAAATACAGTCCAATGTGGGAATTCATAGATTACTTCATTCATTAGTAACTACTGTCCTTTCTACTTTACAGACATATATTAAATGTCTCCTTTTTTCTACCTCCAATGTCATCTCCCCAGCCCAGTGTTCAGTCATTTCTCATCTAGAAGATTGTAATAACCTGCTTTATACTGGTTTATTCATTCAATACAAATGTATTGAGGATCTGTGTCAGGCCCTGAATCAGGATAGGGCAGAGCTGGGTGCTGGTCTCTAGAACTCCTCCTCATACTCACCCAGGCGCCTCAGAGAGGTGCAGTGAAAACAGAGGTCAGATGTGGGATCAGATAGGTATAGCCTCGAGGCAATGCGTCCAGATCCTTGGCAAAAGTGGAAGAAAAGAATTGGTGGTAGTGGCACTACTCTAGTTCTCCAGTTTGGTGATGTCACAAGTACCTGCTATAAAGCTAGCCCTACACTATACACTACATAGGTGCACCATGCCAAATCTGACAGCTCCCCCACCTTAGGTCTCCCAATTCCCCTCCCTGAGCTCTTAGTCTTCCTCCTGTTTTTGAAAGGCAACCTCTTGTCTAGCCCAGAGCCCAGCCTAACATGGCAATTCCTCCCAGGACCTTCCTGGTCCTTCATTTAGGATTCATGAAGGCATGGCTGGGCCTAAGCTCCTTGTGTTCCTCCTTGCTGGTGCTTTCCTCCAAAGGAGAACCCTGCCATTACTTAGCCTGTACTCCTCCTGGGTCTCTGACTTATGTTAGGGGACTCTGTGGACCCAGACAAGGAAAGTACACTGTGGGTCCACACATCAGCTAAGGGTATTTATCAGACCCTTAAGGCAATCCCCACCAACTTTCTGATTCTGAGGCCATAGCCTCTAATTCTGAGCATAGCGGACCAGAGTTAAGACAGTTTGAGGACTGGGTCTAGGTTGGAGGAATTGAGAGTAGAAGGGTGGTGAACAGGGAATCCAAGACAAACTTTGCTGACTTTGTGGTACTTCCCAGAAACAGGAAGGTGGGAATGTGTGTGCCAATGAGGGGACAGGTTGTTCTTTTCTGGATTTTGCATACTAGGTGCTGGTTGGTACCCTAGAGCTACTGCAAACCCCCTCATCAAATTCCATTCCTAGTCACTTTGTCATCATTGACACACTGCTCCTTCACCTCTCAGGCCCCAAACAATCTTTGTCAAGTTCCGCCAATTCTCCTTCCTCATTATCTCTTGAATCTGATCATTTTTTCCCCATTTCCCTGACTTTCTCATCCTTCTCTGCTTCCATTCTTGCTCCTCCTTCTGTTCTTGTCCATATAACAGAATCACCTTTTTTTTTTTTTTTTTTGTAGAGACAGAGTCTCACTTTACCGCCCTCGGTAGAGTGCCAGAATCACCTTTTAAAACTTAAATAACATCAATTCCTTGCTTAAAGCCCTCCCTACCACACCCTGACTAAAATCCAGACTCCTTGCCCTAGCCAGTAATGCCCAGATGGTCTGGCCTCTGTTCCCTCTTCCTTACTTCACCCCACTCCCCTTCCACTCTCCAGTCCCTTGGCTGTGCTTGCTTCTTTAGTCTGGGACTGGAGCCTTTGAAGCTTCCTTGAACACTCCTCAGGGGCCCTCATTCTTCCCAAGCCAGGCTTCTCAGAGTTCCTCAAGTCTCCAGGAAGACCTTTACTCAAGTACCTCAAGTATTTCCTGCCTCTAAGTTCTTTTATCACTTCTGACTCCCAAGTGGCATTAGTATTGTTTTTCTCCCTCATTAGGTCACTTCGTAAGGACAGAGCCACTTTTATCCCTGTATTCTACAATGGCTGGGTAGTTCAATGCCTCACGTAGTAACTTCCAAATATTTGTTGACTAAATTAATGAATGAACCCTAGAAACAACTAATTTGTAATTCGAGGATAATATTGCTGCAATTAGTTTTTTGATAAATAGAATTCTATTTTTATTTTTTGAGACAGTCTTAAGCTGTTGCCCTCGGTAGAATGCCATAGTGTCACAGCTCACAGCAACTTCAAACTGTTGGGCTTAAGCAATTCTGTTGCCTCAGCTTCCCAAGTAGCTGGGACTATAGGCACCCCCCACAACACCTGGCTATTTTTTGGTTGTAGTTGTTATTGTTTCTTGGCAGGCTGGGGCTGGATTCGAACCTGCCAGCTCCGGTGTATGTGTCTGGTGCCCTAGCCACTGAGCTACAGGCGCTAAGTCAGATAAATAGAATTTTAATCAGCTAATTTTATGGTTACACCAAGCATTTAAATCAGTGGTCCTCAACCTTTTTGGCACCAGGGACCGATTCCATGGAAGACAACTTTTCCACAAACTAGGGGAGGAGGAGTTCTGAGATGTTTCAAGCCACCACATTTATTGTGCACTTTATTTCTATTATTATTACACTGTAATATATAATGAAATAATTATACAACTCACCATCACGCAGAATTAGTGGGAGCCCTGAGCTTGTTTTCCTGCAACTACCGTAGATGGCCCAGTGCTAGCATCATCACATCAGCTCCACCCCAGATCATCAGGCATTTGATTCTCATAAGGAGCACACACCCTAGATTTCTTGCACACCCAGTTTACAGCAGGGTTAACACTCCTGTGAGAATCTCATGCCAGGTTGATCTGACAAGGGGCAAAGCTCAGGCATGAGACCAGGGATGGTGTGAGGCTGTCAATACAAAGGAAACTTTGCTCTCTCCCACTCACCTCCTGTCCACTCACAGAGCAGCACTGGTCTCCAGCCCAGGGGTTGGGGACCACAAATCTAAGTTATGGGAACACGGATGGTTTCTATCTTGCTATTCCTGACCATGAGCTTCCAGAGAGCTCACTTATGAACTTCCTATGATTTTATGATTTTCTATTTTATTCTATAGACCAGTGCTGGGAAGTCCTTGTCATGTGATTTTTTTTTTTTAATTGGTGGGCAATCAATGAGGGTACAAAGAACCAGGTTACACCGTTTGCATTTGTTTGGTAAAGTCCCTCTTATAATTGTGTCCCGCCCCCAAGAGGTGTCTCACCCACCATGGGCCCCCATTCCCTCCCTCCACTCCCCCATTTCCCCCCCCCATCATGTACTAGCATCAACTGTCCTCATATCAGAATTGAGAACATCGGATTCTTGCTTCTCCATTCTTCTGAAGATTTACTAAGAATGTGTTCCACCTCCATCCAGGTTAATAAAAATAAGGTAAAGTCACCATCTTTTTTAGTGTCTGAATAGTAAGTATTCCATGGTATACATATACCACATCTTGTTAATCCATTCTTGGACTGGTGGGCAGTTAGGTTTCTGTGGTCTTTTCTTTAGCAGGAAAATCTTTCCAACCTCCATCACAAACCACAACTTTCCACAACAAACTCTTATAAAATTAGTTGTTTTCTCTCGTACAGGGAGGCAGTTTCATTGAACGCGTGTACTCTACTGATCCCATGAGACCCTGGCGGATTTTAAACCCTTAAATTCTGACTTCCAGATATTAGGGTGTGCATTAGAAACCCGGCTGGAGAATTCCCCAGCCTGCAGGCAGACAGGACGATACTTGGCTGTAACCTCGCAAGATAGTTTCCAATTTTCTAACACTGCTTTTTTCAAAAAAGAAAAGAAAAATGCCCGGCTTGCACTCCAATACCTTTCCCCAGAGTGTGCCCTCGCACCTTCCGACTGGCTGGCTGAACTTTCTAAGGCCGGGGTGTGCAACGTCAGTCTGCTCCGAGCCCTGGGAGGAGCAGGGCAGCCCCCCAAGTCCCTTCAGTGTTTAACGTGGTTTTTGCCGACTCCAAGTGCACGACATTCTGCAGATCGCCGGGGTGGGAGGGCAGGGAGCCGTGGAGCGGGCCCAGGGTGTCCCCGGGCACCTACCCGACAGAAACAGCGCCCTGGCCCCGCCGCCCGTCAGAACCCGGAGTGCGCGCCTCCCAGGGGCCTAATGAGGCCTGAGGGACCTTGGTAAGGAAACGTCTGCAGTCACCGCAGAAGGGCCACGCACCGTGTCGCCATCCGTGGTGCAATCACCACGCACAGGTCATGTGTGAGCCCCATTCTGCATGACACCCTTCATGGCGCTCCATGACACCAAGCAAACGCGACCTTATCCCACCAGCTCCCACGCTTGTCCCGCAGCCAGTCCTCGCGTCAGGGGTTGACTCCCTGGCTGAGCCATATCTCCACCCTTCTTGGGAGAGCGCGCCGCCCACAGCGCCGGGCCGCCAAAGGGCGCGAGACCGCCACGCTGGGCCGCCATACTGCACCAGGCCGCCACAGCAAGGGGCCGCCACAGCACGAGGCCGCCATACTGCACGAGGCCGCCACAGCACGGGGCCACCACAGCACGAGGCCACCATACTGCACGAGGCCGCCACAGCACGGGGCCGCCACAGCACGAGGCCGCCATACTGCACGAGGCTGCCACAGCACGGGGCCACCACAGCAAGGGGCCGCCACAGCAAGGGGCCGCCACAGCACGGGGCCACCACAGCACGGGGCCGCCACAGCACGAGGCCGCCATACTGCACGAGGCCGCCATACTGCACGAGGCTGCCACAGCACGGGGCCACCACAGCAAGGGGCCGCCACAGCACGGGGCCACCACAGCACGGGCCGCCACAGCACGAGGCCGCCACAGCACGGGGCCGCCACAGCACGAGGCCGCCACAGCACGAGGCCGCCATACTGCACGAGGCCGCCACAGCACGAGGCCGCCACAGCACGAGGCCGCCACAGCACGAGGCCGCCACAGCACGGGGCGCCACAGCACGAGGCCGCCACAGCACGAGGCCGCCATACTGCACGAGGCCGCCATACTGCACGAGGCTGCCACAGCACGGGGCCGCCACAGCAAGGGGCCGCCACAGCACGGGGCCGCCACAGCACGAGGCCGCCACAGCGCGAGGCCGCCACAGCAAGGGGCCGCCATACTGCACGAGGCCACCACAGTGCAAGGCGGCCTCAGCGCGGGGCCGCCATACTGCACGAGGCCGCCACAACTCGAGGCCGCCACAGCAAGGGGCCGCCACAGCACAAGGCCGCCATACTGCACAAGGCCGCCACAGCAAGGGGCCGCCATACTGCACGAGGCCGCCACAGCAAGGGGCCGCCACAGCACAAGGCCGCCATACTGCACAAGGCCGCCACAGCAAGGGGCCGCCATACTGCACGAGGCCGCCACAGCAAGGGGCCGCCACAGCACAAGGCCGCCATACTGCACAAGGCCGCCACAGCAAGGGGCCGCCATACTGCACGAGGCCGCCATACTGCACGAGGCCGCCACAGCACGGGGCCGCCATACTGCACAAGGCCGCCACAGCACGGGGCCGCCATACTGCACGAGGCCGCCACAGCACGGGGCCGCCATACTGCACGAGGCCGCCACAGCGCGAGGCGGCCACAGCACGGGCCGCCATACTGCACGAGGCCGCCACAGCACAAGGCCGCAACACAGGGCAGACGGCCAGGCACCTCGGCCGTCGTGCTGCTGCTCACCGGAAGCTCGCTAGGCTGACTGCTCCTCACTCTGCACAGCGGCAGCCTCGCCACCCAACCCGCCCTGCCGCGGGAGCTCCACCGCTTCTGCTCGGCGCTCTCGGCTGACAGCCTGGAACCCGCGCACCCAGGCGCAACCGTTAGCACGAGGCCCCGCCCCTGCACGATGACCCCGCCCCCTCCCGGCTCCGCAGACCTTAGTCTCCGCCCCGCCCCGTGACTGCCCTCCAGGTAGTGTCCCTCTCGCGGCCAGATCACTAGGGGCCGGACGCAGGGGAGACCGTGGGTGCGTGGCTCCAGCTTCTCCCAGGCGGGAACTCATTCCCTGGCCAACCGGGAGATGCGGGTGGAGTGTGGGCTCAGAGCGCGGTGAAGTGCACCGCGGCTTGGAGATGCGCGACTTCGGGAAAGTGGCTGACATGCGGTGATCTCTCTGCACACGTTTTTGTGCCTGCGTGCGACGCCCCGGTGGTGTAAGAAGAAAAAGAAAGCGCACCAAGAAAAGAAGAACCTGTGGTTGCTGACAGGGCTTTGGGGACACAGGACCCAGACTTGGGTGTGGTCACCTGCAGCTGGAGTGCGGGGGTGGAGGAGCTGCCGCCTCTATGTGCACGAAATTTGGTGTGCCAGGGGTTGAACTTAGGTGACTGGAAGAGAAAATCCACCAGTCTTTGTGTTCTTATAGTCTAATGACTTATTAAACTAATTTTTGTTGATGGAATACTAATCCAGGCAAAATTAAGATCCAACATGTAGCATTATTTAATGTTTTTAGCTTCTCTCTTAAAAAAGAGGAACAACTATGGCACATATTACACAACCATATATTACAAAAGAAAAATGCAACATTAGAGGCAACTTTTGTATTATCAAAACAGATTCAACTTTTTCTCAGTCATTATTCTTTATTTTCCAAATAATAATAGAAAGTAAAATAAAGTACCTGCATTCCCACCACTTCAAATTTAATGGAAAAAGGATTTTATAAAATTAATTATATTCCTGTTCAGTTTCTGTTTGTTTGTTTTTGAAACAGAATCACACTATGTCGCCCTTGGTAGAGTTCCCTGGCACCACAGCTCACAGCAACCTCCAAATCTTGGGCTTAAGCGATTCTCTTGCCTCAGCCTCCCAAGTAGCTGGAGGCGTCGGCCACAACACGTGGCTATTTTGGGGGGGTTGGAGTTGTCATTGTTGTTTTGGTTGGCCCAGGTCGGTTTCTAACCCGCCAGCCTCAGTGTATGTGGTGGGCACCCTACTCACTGAGCTATGGGCACCGAGCCTTAAGTCACTCTTGAAGGAGGAAAAAAAGGAATAAAAAATCGTTTTCATGCATTTTTCATTTGAGCTTCAGTGGAGCAATAAAATTTAAATTTAATTTTTGGTGAAACCTACATCAGATTAATCAAGCAGATTCAGCCTCAACAGGACACACCAGGCTTCTTATGAGATAGGATGCTTCAAACACAAAACTGAAAAATTGGAATCGCTTTACACCAATGGAATTAGGATTCCCTTGTGTAAAGAATTTGTTTCTTCCATTTTTTATAGCATTTCTGTGAAATTGGTTTGTTCTTAACAATAGAATTGACATGTTGATATATTTTTGGATGTACATGAACAGAAATAAGGACAAGAAATGCCTAGCCCTTGCCACTTGCTGTAGAAGTCAAGGGTGAATGAACAAAGGTCAGAGCTGAAATAGCTTTCATGTCAGGCTAAAGAAATGGTAGTTGGCTATATTGTCACCTCCCTAGAGCATGCCAGCTGTCAAGACATCTAGAAGCATGTCACAAAGGAGTGACAGAATATATACTAATAAACATTACACATACCAATCAGTAGGAAAAAACTGAAGATTATTTTAATGACTTACAAGACAATCTTTTATTTATTTAACAACATTATAATTACAAAAATAACTTTTCTAACATTGATCATTGATCCCTGTGACAATAATCTTCCCAGGAACAGAAATACAAATAGAACAATTGCTGGCATAATTAGTCTCACATCCAGCTCCTCACTCCATCAACACATCAAGGGACTAATCCTTTTTTTTTTCTTTTTCTGAGACAAGGTCTTATTCTCTGACCATGGCTAGAGTGCAGTGGCACAACCACAGCTAACTACAGCCTCAAACTCCTGGGCTCAAATGATCCTCCTAATTTAGCCTCCCAAGTTGCTGACACTACAGACTGTACTACCACAGTAATAGGCTAATTTTTAAATTTTTTGTAGATATGGGGTCTCAATCTTGCTCTGGCTGGTCTCAAACTCTTGAGCTCAGGAGATTCTCCTGCCTCAACTTCCCAAAGTGCTGGGATTATGGGTGTGAGCCACTTCACCCAGCTAAAAGAGGATTAGATCAGTGTTTTTCAACCTTTTTTATCCCACAGCACACTTGAATCTATAGTTAAACTTCTGCAGCACACTTAAATTATGTTGATCAAAAAAAAAAAAAAAGTAAAAAGAAGAATATACTTACTGTGCTTTTAACTGCTTTCAAAAACTATTTATTTATTTTGAAACAGAGTCTCAGTCTCCCTGGGGTTGATGTGGTATCCTAGCTCACAGAAACCTCAAACTCCTGGTCTCAGGTGATCCTCTTGCCTCAACTCCTGAAGAGCTGGGACTAAAGGTGCCCACCCCAAAGCCCAGCTAGTTTTTCTACTTTTAGTAGAGATGGGATCTCAATCTTTCTCAGGCTGGTCTCACCTCCCAGAGTGCTAGGATTACAGGCTTGAGCCACCATGTCTGGCCTAAAAATAATTTTATTAATGATTTTTTTTTTATGGTTTTTGACCGGGTCTGGGTTTGAACCCTTATTAATGATCTTTAAAAATGTTTGCGACACACTTAAGGTCCTCTCACAGCACACCAGTTGAAAATCACTGTTTTAGGTAGGTTGTAGATATGCTACCATTCACAGATGTTTTTGTAAATTTTGTCTAGAAGAGTGAAGTAACCCTGGAAAGGGATTAGAAGAACTTGATATAGAGATTGGGGTTCAGGGCAAAAAGAAGCAATTCAAGTGTTATTGGAGCAAAGAAAATAAAGGAGACAGTAGAAAGGACATTTTGGGGGCAGTGAATTCATGGAAGTTTGAAAAATCATTGGAATAAAGAGAGTTCAGGAGAAACAAAGTGGTAGGCACTGTAGAACAGCCTGAAGTCTGAGGGGCTAAGAATGTTCTGGAAAATTCTGTAAGGGGGAAAAAAATCTGTGCAAACTGTTGAGTCAAGGGTTCACAGAGTGTGGGAAGAACCGTTTTCTTCTCAAATCCAGGTGGCTGAAGCAAAAGGAATTTGACATGGTGGCTCACACCTGTAATCTTAGCACTCTAGGATGCTAAAGCAGGTACATAGCCTGAGCTCAGTAGTTTGTGACCAGTGTGAGCAAAGTGAGACCCCCACCTTTACTAAAAATAGAAAAAAAAAAAAACCAAAAAACTAGCTGAGACAAGAAGGATTGCTTGAGCCCAGGAGTTTGAGGTTGCTGTGAGCTATGACACCATAGCACTCAGTGTGACAGAGTGAGACTGTCTCAAAAAAACAACAACAAAACTCCAGTTTTTCCAAGAGCAAAAGAACTGAGAGGAGAAACAATGTTGGCTTTTTGTTTTTTTTTTTTTTGTAGAGACAGAGTCTCACTTTGCTGCCCTCGGTACAGTGCCATGACGTCACAATGTTGGCATTTAACCAGACGATGTGAGTGAGAATCAGGCTGAGCTATAAAGTAAAACTGAAAAGCTATTAAAAGTCTGAGTAGAAGGGGAGCCAGGGCAAACCCGAGTCAGGAGTGGGGCCCGTGCTCAGGCACTGCTGTGGACAGTACCGAAGTGAGTTGTTCCCACACTCTGCGAGCCTGGGGTCCTGCCCCAAGAGGACTGTTGAGGGAAGGGAATAGCAGGAAATGAAAAGGTCCTCAGCTCACACAGCACAGCCTGCCCCACTGGAGAGTAACTCATGTGACGGCAAAAAGCAAGGCCCTTCCTTTTGGAAGTCTGTCATGGTCATGTTTTATCACCATTTTCGTTAAACATACATAATTTTTTTAAAGCCTTCCTTACTGCAACATACCTTTAGCCCCTCTACTGCCATTAACCATGTTACTCACTGAGCTGCTCAGGCTCCACCCTGCTGGCCATCTGGCATTTCCACCCAAATCTGGCACCAGCAACTCAAGCTTGGTGTATCTAAAAGTAAACTTCTAAACTCACCCTAGGCCAATTCCTCTCCCCCCAGTTCTGTAGTAAACGTGTCAAGTAATTCACACTCAGAGCCTCGTAGGCAGACTTAGTTTAAAACTCCAGCTTTTTTCCCTGCTTATTTCCATAAGACTTCTGCATACATAATGAGCTTATGTTTAGAAATTAATTTCCCTTGGCTCACCAAGGTAGGATCATTGAACTCAGGAGTTCAAGACCAGTGTGAACACATGTGACACCTTGTATATGCTAAAAATAGAACAATTATCCAGGCATGGTGGCAGGCCTGTAGTCCCTGCTACTCAGGAGGCAGTAGGCAGGAGGATCATTTGAGCTCAGGAGTTTGAGGTTGTGAGTTAGGCTGGTGCCACCACACTCTACTCAGGGTAACAGAGACCCTGTCTCAAAAAAAGAGAGAAAAAAAGAAAGAAATTCTCACAGTGAAAACATATGAATATTGGTAAAGAAATGTAACTACTGGCTGGGCACCTGTGGCTCAAGCGGCTAAGGTGCCAGCCACATATACCTGAGCTGGCGGGTTTGTATCCAGCCTGGGCCCGCCAAACAACAATGATGGCTGCAACAAAAAATAGCCGGGCATTGTGGCGGGTGCCTGTAGTCCCAGCTACTTGGGAGGTGGAGGCAGGAGAATCACTTGAGCCCAGGAGTTGGAGGTTGCTGTGAGCTGTGATGCCAGACACTATACCCAGGGCAACAGCTTGAGGCTCTGTCTCAAAAAAAAAAAAAGAAAAAGAAAAAGAAATTTAACTGCTAATCCTGTGGTTAATTATATTGTTATATCTTTCTTTCCATTTTTTTCTCCATTTCACTGTCTGTGGGTTGAGACTCCCTTCATTGTTATTTCTAGAAAACACTTTTAAGTGCCACCTTGAATGAAGCTACTGTGCCATTTTGAGTGATAACTGTCACCCAATTTGTTATCTTATAGTCCATGATTACTTCAAGGTAAAAGCTATGATACTTGGGAAAAGCAAAGATGTCCACTTGCTGCACTATATTTTCCGCCTTCTGTGTCCAAAGCTCAGGCTCTGTTCTTTGTTAGGTTTATTTACATGTTTAAGAATTTCCTCAGAGCATGGTAACCTATTTCTATTGTTCATATATTTGGCAAATGCTTAAGGCAGCAAGAGGAAAACCTTAAGTACAAAAGACTCACTAAGATTATCCCTCTGAGGAAAGGACAATCGTTATTTCCAACATGCTTAATTTCAGTGTGCACTACTCAGAGTTCCCTTATCTTAGCAGTTTTACCATGTAGTAATCTGAAATGAGAAAGTAAATGAGGTTCAAGAGGAACCAGCCTGAAATGAAGAAACGAGAAGTCAGCTGTCCGGTCAAAATCTCAGCTTTCCGACTAATTAGCTGTGTCACTCAAGGCTCTGAAGTTCATCTTCCTTATCTGTCAAATGAAAGATTTGGACAGATCTAGTGGGACAAAGATGAACACAAAAGCGCAGATCCTGTGGGGAAATGCAGTGTATTTATTTGTTCACACATCTGCCTCTCTTGCCTGACTGAGGCTTTCTGAACGTTTGTTCATCTCCATTCTCCCTTTGCTCACATAGCTCCCTGTGTACAGCAGGTGTTTGCTGAGTGACTTGTTCAATAATCATGAATAATATCAGCCTCTGCCCAGTAGCAAAGCTGCAAAAAAGAGGAAAGATCATGAAATTCACTTAGGGGATGTTCAGGTTGCTATTTGCTATGATGGGGAGGCCAAAGGGTTTGTATTGCAATGCCTGTTTCCTGTTCTAGCCTTTCATTTAATTTGCTGTATGATCTTAGAGGAGTTATTTAATTCTCTAGAACCTGAAAATGATATATAACATGTAGATAAGTATAACCCTTTTAAAAAAAACTCATAAGGGTCAAAGCTAGTATACCATGAAATAAGGTGTGGGAAGATATGAAAGGCTACATTCCACAGACAATCATTACTAAAATGGGTCACATAATACCATAATGTTGAAATGACTTTGCCATTCTCCTCTTTCAACTCACATTTTCCCTAAATTAAGTAGAGATTCTGTTACACAAAAGAAGCAGAGAATTGTCATTATTAACAGACAAATTTTCTTGAAGTGTCAATCTATCCTGCCACCTTCTTTCTTAGAGCTCAGGTAGAAACAGCCACCACCCCCCGCCAACAACCCCAGAGCTGCTACAGCTTCTATGGGTGTCACCAAGTCCCATGCAGGGGACACCCAAAAGTCATAAAAGGGGAAATTCCTTCCCAGGTATTGGTTTTCTAATACTTTTAACATCATGTTTCCTTTTCTCACCTTTTTTTTTTTTTTTTTGGCCTCAATTGTTTGCTAAAAAATAGAAAGTTTTAAAATAAAAATGGTAAGTTTTGAACTTGACATAGATTAACTAAAAAGTGGAAAGTTTTTTTTTTTATTAAATCATAGCTGTGTACATTAATGCAATCATGGGGTACAATGAGCTGGTTTTATATACAATTTGAAATATTTTCATCAAATTAGTTAACATAGCCTTCACCACATTTTCTTAGTTGTGTTAAAACATTTATATTCTATATTCTAGTAAAGTACCCTAGTAAGATGCACCTTAGGTGTGGTCCCACCAATTACCTTCCCTCCACCCATCCTCCCTCCTCCTCACCCCTCCCTCTCTCCTTTCCCCTTTTATGCAGCCTTAAAAAAAGATGGAGACTTTACCTCTTTCATGTTTACATGGATGGAGCTGGAACATACTCTTCTTAGCAAAGTATCTCTTAGCAAAGAATGGAAGAAAAAGTATCCAATGTACTCAGCCCTACTATGAAACCAATTTATAGCTTGGTTATAGCCCCCCAAACTGTAAAGTTTTATTTGGCAATTTTCTTTCTTCTAAGATCACTGATACATTTATAAAACACTCTGATGGCTCTGATTAGTCAATAGATTAGTAAAAGGTGACAAGTAGTCTTTCAATTTAGGATCATACACATTATTATTCTAGGTGATGTGTGCAATTATATACTAAGTTGAAAAGTAGTGTCTCCCCAAAATCCATGTTTCTCCAGAACCTCAGAATATGACCTTTTCTGGAAATAGGGTCTTTGTAGATGTTATTAGTTAAGTTACAATGAGGTCATACTGGATGGTGGGGTGCCTAGTAATGACTGGTGTCCTTATGAGAAAAGAGAAGAGAGAGGAGCCCCAGGGGAGAAAACCCTATGAAGATAGAGGCAAGCCACGGAATACCACAGATGGCATTAAAGAAAGAATTAAGAAATCCAAATAAAATATGAACTGTGGCTAATGACAATGCATCAATATAGGTTTATTAATTATAACAAACATACCCTTATAATGTAAGACATTAATGTTAGGCGATATATATGAGAACTCAGAACTAGCTTCTTAATGTTTCTGTAAATCTAAAACTATTCTAAAAAATAACACCTATTTAAAAAATTTTATTAGATAGACAATTTTCATATCAACTTTCTGTAAAGGACTGGCAAAGATTTTCATATTCTATATTTTACACTACCCAAAGCAAGAACCAGAGGTGGGCGGTGCCTGTGGCTCAGTGAGTAGAGCACCGGCCCCATATACCGAGGGTGGCAGGTTCAAACACCGTCCTGGCCAAACTGCAACAAAAAAATAGGCAGGCGTTGTGGCGGGTGCCTGCAGTCCCAGCTACTCAGGAGGCTGAGGCAAGAGAATTGCCTAAGCCCAAGAGCTGGAGGTTGCTGTCAGCTCTGATGCCACAGCACTCTACCGAGGGCGATAAAGTGAGAGTCTGTCTCAAAAAAAAAAGAAAAGAAACAGAAGGTAACCAATGCCCCAGAAGTCTCCTCTGCCCCTCCTCTCCTTGTGCCCTCCTCACCAAGAGTAGGCAGGATCCAGATCTCTAAAGTCATGTGTTAGTTTTGCTTATTTTTGAACTTTACATAAATGAATCATAGTCTATCTCACACTGCATTTTAGTAGACACCACTGTTCTCATCTCTAGGGCTTTTCAACACTTCCCAAATCTTATAAATTGTGAGAAAATGTATCATTCTTCTATACTCAACTGTGTCAGACATCCTAAGTACATTTCCAAATCTGTGAAAGCCGGGAAAGGTCTGCAATTGGCTATAACTTAGCTTCTTTGCTTCCAGATGGGTCATGTCAGTCGCTGCACTCTTGAGCCCAACAGTTTGAGGTTGCTGTGAGCTATGACGGCCCTTGCACTCTACCGAGGGCGACAAAGTGAGACTCTGTCTCAAGTAAGTAAGTAAGTAAATAAATAAATAAATTGCTATGAATAAAGCCTCACCAATATGCTAAGTGCTGCATAAACTTCATAGAAATAAACTTCTCAGCATATGCTTAAAATTCAAGATCAACTTGCTTAAATGAGGTGGGAGGCATGGAAATACAAACCAAATAATGAATGTTCCACCTTGAGGCTGCAATCAGAGAGAAAACTCTGGAAGAATTAAGACTATTTTCAAAGTGGTTCAGGAAATAGGTATTTCTGGGGGAGGTGGGGCTTTATGAGATATTAAAACCAGAATAAGCCTAGAATGAACAGAGAGAGCAATGAGAAGGGCTAGGAAATAGGGCGGGAAATGGAGGAGAAACTTTTAGCCCAAAGATAGTAATTCAAATGAGCTTCCACAATGAGATACCACCTCACACTCAGCAGGATGGCTATAATAAAAAACAGACAATAGCCAGTGTGGATGAGGATGTGAAGAAATTGGAATCTCACACTGTGGCTGGGAATGTAAATGGTGCAGCCTCTATGGGAAACAGTCTGGTGGCTCCCCAAAAAGTTAAACACAGACTTTACATACATCCCAGCAATTCTACTCCCAGGTATCTCTCAAAAAGAATTGAAAACACATATCCACACAAAGCATGTCCACAAATGTTCATAGCTTTTTGTAACCAAAAAGTGGAAATAATTCCTATGTCCCTAAATTCATGGACAGATAAACAAAATGTGTTCTAATTATACAATAAAATATTATTCATACATAAAAAGGAATGACATACTGAAACCTGCTATGACATGGATGAACCTTGAAACCATTATGCTAAGACAAAGAGGCCAGTACAAAAGATCACATATTGTACAATTGCATTTACAAGAAATGGCCAGAATAGACAAATAGATACAGACAGAAAGGAGACCAGTGGTTGCCTAGGTCAGGGAAGAGATGAACTGGGGAGTGATTGCTTAATGGATACAGAGTTTCTTTGAATGATGATGAAAATGTTCTGGAACTAGATCATGTGACCATTACACAGTGAATATATTAAAACCATTCAACTGCATACTTTACAAGGGTGAATTTTATGGTCCATGAATTATAGTGTATCTCAATAAAGCTGTTATGTTTTGAGTTTATGTGTGTGTGTATGTGTGTGTGGTTTTTTTTTTTTGAGACAGAGCCTCAAGCTATCGCCCTGGGTAGAGTGCTGTAGCCTCACAGCTCACAGCAACCTCCAACACTTGGGCTTAAGCGATTCTCTTGCCTCAGCCTTCCAAGTAGCTGGGATTACAGGCGTCCACCACAACACCCGGCTATTTTTGATTGTAGTTGTCATTGTTTGACATGCCCAGGCTGGATTCGAACCCGCCAGCTCTGGTGTATGTGGCTAGTGCCTTAGCCACTTGAGTTACAGCACCTGTTATGTTTATTTTTTAAAAGTGAGCCTCAAGTTTCCTCATTTGTTCCTGTTGAAACTATGAACTTTGCAACTGTGAACTTCTTGGCACTGAAAAACCTAATGTCCGTCAATTCTGGAGAGAACTTCCAGATATTTCCATACCATCCTAAAAGTACTGGCTTATGGAGGACACGAAAAAAGATACCATGTATAACACATTTTATCTGTGTTCAAATTCAAGTTTTGCCAGCATCAATCACAGACAGTGTAATTGATTACACAGTGACCAAAATCTTCTTCACAGTGTAATTAATTCCATAACAAGAGACCAATGAATGGCAGACTAAATACTATAAGGCACAAAGTTCTGTTCCAGTTGATTGAGCTAGAGTAGCCAGCTTATTTTTTAAAAGATCCTTAGATTTGTGTGACTTTTAATATATTTCCCCTAAATGAAATGTCATTTTGATATTTACATCTTGAGTCATACAGGAATAAATTATCTGTAACATAGCCTCATTCAAAACACTGGAGAGAATCACCTATATTTTTCTTCCTTCCTGGGTTAGTATTTATACATGTAAACATTAGTTTCAAAAGGATATAGAGTAAAATTTCATGACCCTTCACTTTTTTTTCAGTACCTTAAAAAAATAAAAAGTTGTCACATTATGTTATTTAATCATAGCTTATGATTTGGACAACACTTGTATTGATTTGCCCCACAAAATCACTCAGTGTTGGAACTTGATGGCAGTAAGAAGCAGTTCATGACCTTAGAGTTAATAAAATAAGTCAACGTAAGTCTCTTCTATAGTATGAAAAAATTTTTTTCCTTTTGATTAGTTATTTTATAACCTGAGGTCATAGCTCTTGCAAAATTTTGTTGTAGCTTGGCAAACTCTCCATGTCGACTTCATATTACTAAATCTTTCATTTATTCAATTAAACAACTGGAAATGGATACAACCAGCGCTCTCATATTTATCATGTCAGTAAAGCCTTTCATAATTACACCATGCTGTTGAAAAATAGCATGCCCCTGTAATCCCAGCTACTTGGGAGGCTGAGGCAAGAGAATCGCTTAAGCCCAGGAGTTGGAGGTTGCTGTGAGCTATGCGATGCCATGGCACTCTACCTAGGGCCATAAAGTGAAACTCTGTCTCTACAAAAAAAAAAAAAATTAAAGAAAAAAAAAAAAAGAAAAATAGCATGCCAGGGAATCAATGGACAGTTTTTTAGGTCATCATTTCATATACTACTAACAACTGATCGTCATTTAAAAGGCTCTAAACTGCCAATAGAAATAGAAAAAGAAACTTTTTTTTTTTTGAGACAGAGTCTCACTCTGTTGTCCCAAGCTAGAGTGCCTTGGCATCATAGCTCATGGAAACATCAAATTCCTGAGCTCAAGTGATCCTCCTGCCTCAGGCTCCCAAGTAGCTGGGACTACAGGTGCCCTCCACAACACCCAGCTAGATTTTCTTTTTCTTTTTTTTTTTATTTTATTATTTAAGACCTTTATTAACAGGTGCTTGCAGTTTGTTGACTTTTTTGAAAAAATCAAGTTGTAAACTTTTATTACAAATTAAAAATGAAGTTCTTAAAAATCTCAACTTGACCAGATATGAAACAATTTAAAAACCTTTAAAGGTGTCATTGAGAAAAACCAGACTTTTTTAAAAAACACATTTGTTATTACCAAAAAAGACTTCTTTAGGTAAAAATAATAAAAACCCCATGCTGCATAGATAATGCAGATAGTTCTAGTTATCTGGTCAACAGGCAAAAAGCAAGCACTTAAGGTCTTCAGCTTCAATCTTCTGCTCATTTCTTATTGCTGGAATTTCATATTCGTTTCTTCTTGTTGGATGACTAAACCGGATGATGGTAGAGATGGTAAGCCGGCATTTACTCAGCCCCGCCCTGCTCAGCCTGGGGAGCGGACGAATTCTCAGCTGGTGGATCGGCTGCTTTTGTCTCTTTGCCATCTCGTGGTTTAGGGTTTTCTGGGCGTCTGTGTCGGTAATTGAAGTTGCCACGGTACCGACGTTGAGGTGGCTGCTGACCTGAGGTCTCATCTCCTTGATTCTCTTTATCCTCTTCATTGCCGTCCTCTCTGGGCTGTCTTTGGCCAGGAGGGCCCCTGCGGAATCGTGGTCTACAACCCCAGTAAGTATTTTGTCTGACTGGTCTACCTTGTTCTCCTGCGCCCTGGTTGTCAGCACCCTCCATCACTTCCCCCTGCACAGGAGGGTTGGAGCACTGTGGTCGCTGCCCATAGGGTCTCCGCGTGTAGTAAGGTGGGAACCTTCACCTGCGGTAGGGCCGGCGTTGTTGGGCCTGGCCTTCAGGAGCGCTGTCCATCCCTGGGCCTGGCCTTCAAGAGCACGCTCGATCCCTCCTTCTTTTCCCCACTCTCGCTATTCTGGTAATTCTGCTGATAATTGCGTGGAGGACCCCTGCTACGTGGATAGCGCCTATAGTGGTTAAGGTCTGCTGCGTATTTACTGCCTTGAACTGGAATTCCACCAGGGCCTGTAACATTTGCTGCCTCCCGCACCCTTTTCTCCTTCAACAACGTCAAACTCCACAGTCTCTCCATCTCCTACGCTGCCAAGGTACTTCCTGGGGTTATTCTTCTTTAGGGCAGTCTGGTGTACAAATACATCTTCCTTGGTGTCATTCCTGTTGATGAAACCATATCCGTTTCTCACATTGAACCATTTTACTGTTCCCGAAACCTTTGTTGCGATGACCTTCTTGTCCCCGCCGGCAGGTGCCACCGATGTCAGGCCGCCCGGGCCACCGCTCCCTGCGCCGCTGCCGGTAGTGCCGGGCTTGGTGTCCGCAGCGCTGAGGGCGGGGGCGGCGGGCGGCGGGCGGCTGCTGGGTCTCGGCCTCGCTGCTCATGGTTGCGGTGATGGTGACTGGGGCCGGCTGCGGCAGCTGCAGCTCCTCCCGATGTGTGATGGTAACTAGGCCGGCGGCGGCAGTGGGGCTTCTCAGGGCTCTCTGGGGTCCGCTCTCCGCTCCCGCTACCGATCGAACTCCCAGCTAGATTTTCTATTTTTGATAGAGTTGGGGTCTCTTGTTTAAGCGGGTCTTGAACTCCTGAGCTCAAGTAATTCATCTGCCTCAGCCTCCCAGAATGCTAAGATTACAGCCATTAGCCTCCGGCCAGAAATAGAGACTTTTGCAAGTAACATTTCTTCTTTTTTTTTTTTTTTCCTTTTTTCCTTGAGACAGGGTCTCACTCTGTTGCCCAGGCTAGAGTAGTGCCATGGTGTCAACCTAACTCACAGCAACCTCAAACTCTGGGGTTCAAGCAATCCTCTTGCCTCAGCCTCCCGAGTACCTGAGACTACAAGCACCCATCACAATGCCCTTTCTTTAATAGAGATGGGATCTCATTCTTGCTCAGGCTGGTCTCAAACCCCTGAGTTCAAGGGATCCTCCCACTTCAGCCTCCCAGAGTGCTAGAATTATAGGCATGAGTTACCACACATAGCCTGCAAGTAACATTTCATTCATGTTATGCCAAGCTCTCAATCACACAAAATGTATTTATTATATGTCAGTCTCCTTATATTTGCAAGTCAGTGGAAAAATTTGAAGAGTTTTTGAAAAAAGGTATTATTTGAACTGTAACTATAGAGAAAAGATGTTAAAGTATTATAATGGTGATTCCATACCAATTCACTTCTAAGTGATTATTTTATGGTAGGAAATATCAATGCATGGGTACATGATACATTTACAAATTTTAACACAATTTTTAATTCATTAACCTATTGGGCAAGACAGTGAAATGTTATAAGTAGTGAAAAATCCTAGAGTCAAGAATGTTCTAATCCCAAGACCAGCCTACCACGGGTCATTAAAGTACTTCATCTAGTTAGGTGCATGCTTCCAGAGTTTGGACAAGAATATATGTTTGGAAAAAAAAAAGAATATATGTTTGACATTATAGTGTTTAGAAGGAGTCAGCTTATTAGGAGGGAAAAGTTTCTCAATTAGATCAAGCTCATCTTTGTATCAGTGTTCTTTGTTGTAATTTTGAAATATTAGAGTATTAAAGATTGAATTCTGTTTGGGGTGATGAAAAATAGATAACAATAGATTAAAAAATAGGTAATGGTGATGGTTATACAACTTTGTGAATGTAGATAGTAACAATGAATTGTGCCTTTAAAAATGGTTACATTTTATGCCGTGCATATTTTGCCACAATTTATTTTATTTTATTTTACTTTTTTGAGACAGAGTCTCGAGCTGTCCCCCTGGGTAGAGTGCCATTGGGTCATAGTTCATAGCAACCTCCAACTCAGGCTCAAGAGATCCTCTTGCCTCAGTTTCTCTATTTTTTTCCAAGGCAGAGTCTCTCTATGTTGCCCTTGGTACAGCGCTACAGCATCACAGCTCGCAGCTCACAGCAACCTCAAACTCTTGGGCTTAAGTGATTCTCTTGCCTCAGCCTCACAACTGGGACCACAGGTGCCCACCACAACGCCCGGCTATTTTTGTTGTTGCTGTTGTTGTCGTTGCTGCAATTGTCATTGTTGTTTTAGCTGGCCCAGGCTGGGTTCGAGCCCGCCAGCTTTGGTGTATGTGGCCAGCACCCTACCCACTGAGCTACAGGTGCCACCAGTTTCTCTATTTTTGATAGAGACGGGGTCTCACTTTTGCTCAGACTGGTCTTGAACTCATGAGCTCAAGGACTCTACCCACCTCAGCCTCTCAGAGTATTAGGATCACAGGTGTGAACCACTACATCCACCCTCACCACAATTTAAAAATAATGCTCAAAGGAGTAAGGCTCCGGCCCCATATGCCAGAGGTGGTGGGTTCGAACCTAGCCCTGGCCAAAAACTGCAAAAAATAAAATAAATAATAAATAATGATTGGATTATTATATACCACCCCTAGGAATTATATTGATTTACTTTAAAATCTATCTTCGCTGAAAATTATTGTGAAAAAGAAATAAGCTCTAAGATTGAGGTTAAACGTTTTAGAGAAGTTAAAACTGTAGTATTTTTCAGTTTCCCATTCACCTCAATGATGTCAGAATGAGTTTTTTTTTTTTTCACATATATCTTTTTTATTCTTCAGTATTTAAATTTTTTTCTCTCTGTTCTTTAATCTGGACTCGTTTTAATTGATCTGTCTTCCGGTTTGCTAATTCTCTCATCTGCTTTTATTACCATAAAATCCAAGTTTTGAGTTATCAGTTCAGTTATATTATTTAGCTGTAGAATTGCCATTTAATTTTTTTTTCTTGATTTTTAAACTTTATTCTGAAGAAAATCTCAGGTATCAGAAATTACAAAAATAGTACAACGAATTCCACGTACTGTTTATCTGAATTCACCAATTTTAGTCATTTTCACACATTTGCTTTCTTGCTGTTATTCAGAATGAGTTTTTTTTATTTTTTATTTTTATTTTTTTTTAATTTTATTTTTTTGTAGAGACAGAGTCTCACTTTATGGCCCTCGGTAGAGTGCCGTGGCCTCACACAGCTCACAGCAACCTCCAACTCCTGGGCTTAAGCGATTCTCTTGCCTCAGCTTCCTGAGTAGCTGGGACTACAGGCACCCACCACGGCGCCCGGCTATTTTTTGGTTGCAGTTCCGCAGGGGCCGGGTTTGAACCCGCCACCCTCGGTATATGGGGCCGGCGCCTTACCGACTGAGCCACAGGCGCCGCCCCCGTCAGAATGAGTTTTTAACAAAATTGAGAATTTTTATGCTGTTCATTGCATTGATCTTTTATCCAGTGTACATCTGAGTATATTTCTTAAAGACTTAAAAGTATGTGATAACTAAACAGATTCTTTATGACATTTTGAAATTGATACATGAAGACCAGCTAGACCCTCACTTGCCCAGTCCACACATCACATCATCATCGTTTTCCCAAATATAACTTGCTGTATTAAAACAGCCCAGAAATAAAAATAAGAAAACCAGAGGATTTGGGGGGCACTGAAACTACCCTGTAGGACATGATAATAGTGAATATACATCATTATAAATTTGTCCAAACCCATAGATTGTACAAACCAAGAGTGAACCTATTATAAACTGTGGGCTTTGGGATGACAATTGTGTGTCAGTGTAGACTCAGGAACTGTAACAAATATGCCTTTCTGATAGGGATGCTGGTTACAGGGGAGGTTCTGCATATGGGAAAGAGGGGATGTAGGAACTCTCTATACCTTCTGTTCAGGTTTGCTGTGAATCTAAAACTATAGCTCTAAAAACAAAGTCTATTGAAAACAAAAACCTGACCATGCAGCTACCGTATAGCCCAGCAAGTGTACCCTGGACATTTATCCCAGAGAAATAAAAGCTTATGTTCACACAAAAACCTAAAAAATAAAAAAAAGTCAAAATCCCACAAAGATGATAGTATTGTCAATATTTTTTATTAAGATATTACTATGAGGGGGTGGCGCCTGTGGCTCAGCGGGTAGGGCGCCGGTCCCATATGCCGGAGGTGGCGGGTTCAAACCCAGCCCCGGCCAAATTAAAAAAAAAAAAAAAAAAAGATATTACTATGAGGGGTGGCGCCTGTGGCTCAGTGAGTAGGGCACGGGCCCCATATACCAAGGGTGGTGGGTTCAAAACTGGCCCCGGCAAAACTGCAACAAAAAAATGGCCGGGTGTTGTGGCAGGTGCCTATAGTCCCAGCTACTTGGGAGGCTGAGGCAAGAGAATTGCCTAAGCCCTGGAGGTAGAGGTTGCTGTGAGCTGTGACACCACAGCACTCTACTGAGAGTGACAAAGTGAGACTCTGTCTCAAAAAAAAAAGATATTACTATGGGGCTTGGCGCCTGTAACTCAGTGAGTAGGGCACCGGCCACATACAACAAGGCTGGTGGGTTCGAGCCTGGCCAGGCCTGCTGAACAACAATGACAACTGCAACCAAAAAATAGCCAGATACTGTGATAGGCACCTGTAGTCCCAGCTACTCAGGAGGCTGAGGCAAGAGAATTGCTTAAGCCCAAGTCTTTGAGATCACTGTGAGCTGTAACACCAGAGCACTCAACCAAGGGCAACATAGTGAGACTGTCTCAAAAAAAAAAAAAAAGATATTACTGTGGGTCAGGCACAGTGGCTCACACCTGTAATCCTGTAGCACTCTGGGAGGCCAAGATGGGCGGACTGCTTGAGCTCAGGAGTTCAAGACCAGCCTAAGCAAGAGCGAGACCCCATCTCTAAAAATAGCTGGGAGTTGTGGTGGGCACCTATTGTCCCAGCTACTTGGGAGGCTGAGACCAGAGAATCACTTGAACCCAGGAGTTTGAGGTTGCTGTGAGCTGTGATGTTATGGCACGTTACTGAGGGCAACCTAGTGAGACTGTCTTAAAAAAATAAAAATGGGCAGCGCCTGTGGCTCAAAGGAGTAGGGTACCAGCCCCATATACCATTGGTGGCAGGTTCAAACCCAGCCCCGCCAAAAACTGCAAAAAAAAAAAAATTACTATGAAGTTTTCACTTTTTTAACTTTGAGAAAAAACGACCGAAAATACAACTCAAATGGCTTTGTATAAAAAGGTAGTGGTGAGTAGTGGATTCTGTTGATTTCAGTAACGGGAATGTCTAGGGGAAATTGAGGTGAGACCCAGCCCAGAGGCTCAGAGTATCACTGGGTCTTAGCTTCCCTGCACCCCCTATAGATCAAACTTCTGGGCCTGACTGAGGCTGGCTAGCAGAGCAGGTATCACCTAGACTGAGGTCATTTTCCCACAGTAACAAAATTGACTGATGACATATTTCTCAGGACACATTGCCATCATTAAGTGACACATGACTGTACTATAAATCACTGAACTATATAAAGTGTGAATTTCATAGTTTATTAATTATATCTCAATAAAAATAATAGAAAAAAGATAAATACCAGGATCTTGTAACAAATGTTTCAATAGCAAAACTGTGACCTAAAAAAAAGATAGGACAAGGCCTAGCATTTTCAAAATACTAAACGAAAATAACATAAATGTTAGAATTAGGGGAGGGAGGGGGGAGGTAGGTGGAGGGAGGGGGATTAATGGGATTACACCTGCGGTTCAACTTACAAGGGTATATGTGAATCTTAGTAAATGTGGAATGCAAAGGTCTTAGCAAAATAACTAAGAAAATGCCAGGAAGGCTATGTTAACTAGTGTGATGAAAATGTGTCAAACGGTCTATGAACCAAGTGTATGGTGCCCCATGATCATACTAGTGTACACAGCTATGATTTAATAAAAAAAAAAGTTAGAATTTTATATCCGACCAAACTGCTTTCAATTCCTCTACTAGGAGTATATCCAAAAGACCAAAAATCACTTTGCGAAAAAGATATTTGCACCAGATTATTAATTGCAGCTCAATTCATAATAGCCAAGTTATGGAAGAAGCCCAAGTGCCCATTGACCCATGAATGGATTAATAAATTGTGGTATACATGTACCGTGGAATACTATGCAGCCTTAAAAAAGATGGAGCCTTTACCTCTTTTATGTTTACATGGAGGGATCTGGAACATATTCTCCTGAGTATGCAGGAGAATGCAGACCATTCCTCGAGAATAGAGGAAAAATTATCCAATGTACTCAATACTTCTGTGAAACCTACTTATATTTACTCACACTTTCTTATGAAAGATGGAACACAACTATAGCCCAGGATGAAGGAGAGAAATGGAGTGGGAAGGGAGGGGAGGGGGGAGGTTTGATAGAGGGAGGGTAAAAGGCGGGCCCACACCTATGGAGCATATGACAAGGGTACAAGTCAAATATGTCAAGTGTAGAATATAAATATCTTAACACAATAATCAAGTAAATGAGGTGAAAGCTATGTTGATTGGTTTCATCTAACCACATCAGATTGTATAAAAAAAAATCAACACGGGTGGAGCCTGTAGCTCAAGGAGTAGGGCGCCAGTCCCATATGCCAGAGGTGGCGGGTTCAAACCCAGCCTTGGCCAAAAAAAAAAACCACCAAAAAAAAAAAAAAATCAACACATTGTACCCCACATATGCATAAATGTATTCATGATCTAGGTGTATTTGACTTAATAAAAAAATAATAAAATACAAGAGCATACATTTTTTTCTGTAAGACACCGAAGGCCTCGGAAACTTTGCAACACAAGATCTATATAAAATTGTGTGGGATGAAGTACTTCTGAGGAAAGAAACCACAGGAGAAAGCGCATGCGTGGGAGTGTTAAAACACAGGTGCATCTCAGGAAATAAAAATTAGCCTTCCAAATTGACAACTTGCCCTGTTGGGGAATCTTTTCTTGGGAACATTTTAATGATTTGACCATAGAAATCAGTGTTCCTGTATGGGACCTATTTTCCAGTCAACAAGTTCGAAATGCATCTGTTACATAAAGTGGAGGATAACTATTTGAGGGAGGCAGCCAGTGGGTTTTTGAAACACATTGATGGTTTGTAGGGCAGCTGAATATCTAAGAAAGGAATTGATTTAGCTGTTACATTCTGGAGGGCTTGGTTTTTCACTCTAAATTAAGGTTCTGTGGCACTACAAAAGTTGAGTTAGGTTAGGTTTAAGTTCATGTCATAAAAGCTCATGGTTCTTACCGTTCTGATATTTTGCCCAGAAAACTATGACTATGGGCATTTGAGAAGCACCACCAAAGGGCTCCTTAAAATTTTTGAGAGCATTATGTGAAAAAAAAAACTATGGTAGAAATGTCAATAAAATAGGAGAAAATTATTCCACACCTAAAGAGAACAATGGCTAGATATCAATTATCCAAAATTGGTGTTATATTTTACTCAAATATGTGACCACAAATTTTAGCCATTGCAACTGTTAGGCCTAGTGGGCCTAGGCTAAGACAGAGAGGTGTCAGGCCTAGGCTATAATGGAAAAATACCAGCTAACTCCTGGCAAATTTCCAGACTGCAAGATTTCAAAAAAATTGATATAAGTCTAGTTCACTCCCAAGAGAGATGGGAAAGTACTAATTAATTTCTTGCTTCTAGTTCACTCCAAATTTCTTGCTTGGCTAACTCCCTGGGAAACAGACTGGGAAGTACCACTGTTCCCAGACTGACTTTTAAACAATACCCAGGTGGGGAAAGTACTAAAACTAAGATGTATAGAGGAAAAATATTAAAACAAAGATGCATGATGTATGACTAAGCGCAAAATTCTGCTTCTGTACAATGCTTGCTTTCTACCCTACCCAGATGCATCTGGAGCCTGCATGCCAACTAGGATGCAGACCAAGCCTTAAAAACTAGACCCCTTAAGCCCTCGGGGCTGCTCTCAGAAACTCCATGTTGGGACACTGAGGCAGTTGCCAGCCGACTCTTCAATAAAAGGACTCCTCTTTAAATCTAACTTGTTTGGCAGTGTGGTCTTTGTGGAACTCCCGGGCACAACACAACAATAGTACCATGGAAATGCTAAGTAAACACAAACTGGAAAACTCACAAACCTGTATTATTCCCACGTTTCTCACAGTGCTGAAAGGTCTCACCTTGGGCACTTCTCTATTTTTAAATGCTGTTTGCATTTATTTTTAAATGTGAGGTGTAACTCAATGCCAACTTCATCTCTTCCCACACCTTTAGGGAAACCAGTTGTCGTCTTATAAAAAGTCCAGTTGAACAGGGTACTGCTATGTACCCAATCTGTGATTCCACAGCTGGACTTTCACACTTACTGGTCAAGAAACTGCCAACATATCCTCTGTATTCTTTGCTCTCTTATTTCTCCTTTTGACCAAATCTTGCATCTACCCTGTTTCCCCGAAAATAAGACAGTGTCTTATTTTAAGGTGTGCTCCCAAAGATGAGCTAGGTCTTATTTTCAGGGGACGTCTTGTCTTTCCTGTAAGTAGGTCTTATTTTCGGAGGATGTCTTATTTTCGGGAAAACAGGGTAATTTCCCAGAGCACTCAAAATAGCATATAAGGTATAACCCCACTTGTGTACAAGGCAGGATTATTAGTTATGCTGTGCTGCTTAATGAACCGCCATAAAGCTCAGCTACTCTAAACAATCCACATTCACTGTCTCACAGTTACAGTGGGTCAGGAGTTAGGCATGGCTAAGCTGGGTCCTCAGCTTCAGGACTTTGAAAAGGCTAAAGTCAGGATGTCACTTTGGGCTAATGTCTCATCCGAAGGCTCACCTGGGAGAGAATCCACTTCTCAGCTCATGTGATTGTTAGCAGAATTCCACTTCACAAGGGCTGTTGGTCAGAGGGTCTTGGCTTCTTGCCATGGGACCTTTCCAACACAGCAACTGCTTCCTCCAAGCCTGAAATCTGGGAAGGAATAGAGTCTGCTGGCAAGAGGGAAGTCACAATCATTTGTAATCTAACCACGGAGGCTATATCCCTCTGCTTTTGCTTACTTCTATTGGCCAGAAGCAACCCACTAGCCTAACCCACTCCAGGGTATGGGTTACCTGGGTCATGACACTAGGACTCAGGGTTCACAGAAGGATAGAAACACAGAATGAGCCATGAGAAATTGTCATAGTGATGACTTCTAGAAACAAGATTAGGAGATGGATGATAGGAGGAATTGTACTTTTCACTTTATACTTTTCTATGTTGCTTACTTTCCTTTTTACCATAAACATAGATTGTTTTTTGTTTTAAAAAGAGAGACACTCAAAGCCATTTTCAAATAACTGTAATATTTTTAAAAGCAGTCTGGACTCAAAGAAAACGAATCAGTGAAACTTATTTACTTCTATATACAAATTAGGTAAAAGGTGAAGAAATATAAAGAAATAGTTTAGCAGTAGTGTTTTTATAAAATCATAAAATTCCATTATCTTTCCAAACTACCGAATGGAGTACCCACCTTAAGTCCTGTTCACTTTGTTTACAAACATTTGCCGCGTTCAATCTTAGCATAGAGGCTCATAGCTGGATCAGAACAAAAGCATCATTTTGGAGGAAATTCTCTCTGATCCCGAGATTGTTTTTGAATTAGTGGCTATATTGACCATAAGGGAGGTCCTTTTAGTGAGTTCTATTTCTCTTCTAAGTCACTATCTTTCCCACAACAGCTGCTGTATCCACCAGGTGTTACCAGATGCAGGGCAGCACCTGTGGCTCAGTGAGTAGGGCGCTGCCCCATATCCTGAGGGTGGCAGGTTCGAACCCGGCCCCGGCAAAACTGCAACAAAAAATAGCCAGGCATTGTGGCAGGCGCCTGTAGTCCCAGCTACTCGGGAAGCTGAGGCAAGAGAATCACCTAAGCCCAAGAGCTGGAGGTTGCTGTGAGCTGTGACGCCACAGCACTCTACTGAGGGTAACAAAGTGAGACTCTGTCTCTAAAAAAAAAATATATATATATATATATAGGATGCACAGTATGTCCCATGTAATATTTGGAACATACTTACCAAACAAATATTCATTGTTTATGTGAAATTCAAATTCAACCAAGAATCCTGTATTTTTATTTGCAGAATCTGTTACCCACCCCAAGGATGGCCAGAACGCTTGTCTAGCCAATTAAATTAGCTTTAATGGGGCTAGGTGGTAGCTCAAGCCTATAATTCTAGCAGTCTGAGAGGCTGAGGCAGGTGGATTGCTTGAGTTCAGACCAGCCTGAGCAAGAGCAAGATCCATCTCTAAAACAAATAGCTGGATGTTGTGGCCAGCACCTATAATCCCTTCTACTCATGAGACTGAGGTAAGAGGATCGCTTGAGCCCAAAGAGTTTTGAGATTGCTGTAAGCTGTGACACCATGGCATTCTACCGAGGGTGACAAAGTGAGGCTCTATCTCAAAAATAATAAATTAGCTTAATGGATCTGAAAGAGGGTGAATTTTTCCCCTCTAGAGACATCAGACAAAGTCTGGAGAAGACACTTTCAGTTGTCACAGCTAGTAGGGCAAATCCTATTGACATCTAGTGGATAGAAGCCAAGGAGGTTGCTGCGTGTTCTACCACAGGCAGGACGGCCCCTCACAGATAAAGACTCATATGGCCTCAAATGACAACATTGCCAAGATTGAGACCCCTGATATTGGGGGCTCTCAATCTTCCCTGTGTCAAACTTCTCATTCTCACTCTGGGCCTCAGTTGAGAGCTGTGGATCCCAAGGCAGTTTCAGAAAACAATCACTAGGGCCAAGCTTGGTGGCTCACGCCCGTAATCCTAGCACTCTGGGAGGCTGAGGCAGGTGGATTGCTTGAGCTCATGAGTTTGAGACCAGCCTGAGCAAGAGGGAGGTTCCATTTTTACTAAAATAGAAAAACTAGCCAGGCATTGTGGTGGGCACCTGTAGACCCAGCTACTTGGGAAGCTGAGCCAAGAGGCTCATTTGAGCCCAAGAGTTTGAGGTTGCTATGAGCTATGATGCCACTGCACTCTACCAGGACCACAGAGTGAGACTCTGTCTCCAAAAAAATAAATAATTGGGCAGTGCTGGTAGCTCAGTGGGTAGGGCGCCAGCCACACACACCAAGGCTGGCAGGTTCAAACCCGGCCCGGGCCAGCTAAAACAACAATGAGAACTGCAACACAAAAAATAGCCAGGCATTGTGGCAGGCGCCTGTAGTCCCAGCTACTTAGGAGGCTGAGGCAAGACAATCACTTGAGCCCAAGAGTTGGAGGTTGCTGTGAGCTGTGATGCCACGGCATTCTACCAGGGTGACAGCTTGAGACTCTGTTTCAAAATAAATAAATATATATATATAATTAGAAAAATTAAAATTAGAAAATCTATTGTAATTATTTAAGAAAATTTATGAAGTGAAATCTTAATTTTAGAGGTTGATCAAATTCACACCACAAGGTATAAAAGATAAAACTATATTTATCCCATGTGTTGTCACTACTGGTAAAATAATACTTGTTCATACTTCAAATGTAAAGAAAAAGAAATGACTTTTACTTTAATTTGATTTGGCCAAACTGGCAGCAATAAAAAATAGGAAACTGTAGCTGGGCACAGTGGCTCACACCTGTAATCCCAGCACTGTGGGAGGCTGAGGCAGGAGGATTGCTTGAGCTCAGGAGTTCCAGGCTTGTCTGAGCAAGAGTGAGACTCTGACTCATGGAAAAAAATGGAAAAACCCAGCCGGCACCACAGTGAGTGCCTGCAATCCCAGCGGCTTCAGAGGCTGAGGCAGCAGGATGCCCACAGCCTGAGTCTGAGCTTGCAGTGAGCTACGACGCCATTGCACTCTGCTCAGGGCATAGGGTAGAACTCTGGTCTCAACAACAACAAAAAGGAAACTGTAAACTTCACAGCTTAAAAGCTTTGTGGTGTAAAGGTATTAATTATTCTTTCTTTCATCTTATAAGTATGCTTTCTGGGAACTGAATGTTGAGTGAGTAATAATGACATTTAAAATACAGTCTGGTGACATTTATGTCCAAATATAAGATAATGGTCCTGTGAGGTGAAGCTATCCTATCAGGTATACATTTTTATCTTTTATACCATGTTTTTACTGCGCCTTTTCTATATTTAGCCATGTTAGATACATAGGTTCTTACCACCGTGTTGCAATTGCCTGCAGTATTCAGCACTGTCACCTGACCTGTGGCTTTGTACCTCACAGCTTTGATGTGAGGTGGGCTATATCTTCCAGGTTTGTGTAAGTGTAGTCTGAGATGTTTGAACAATGACAAAATCACCTAATGGTACATTTGTCAGAACACGTCCCTGTCATTAATTGCAGCCTGACCATGCTTACATCCCCCAGTTGTAATGGGGGGCCGGGGCCCATGCAAGGAAAGAGATGGGTGATATTTAACCTACTTTTTCATTCTGACACTTTAGTAAGTGCTAACTTCTGCACTGACTTTCTGGTTTAAGATTTGTAGGTGTGCCAATTATTGAGGTGTTAGTAAGCAAAGAGGCCTTTTTTAAGAATCCAAGCACACAGTTAATAAAGAAAATGATTAATCATTTACTAACCCAGGACTCTGACAATTAAAGGTCAGTTTGCTCTATTTGAACCTCAATGACCTCTCAAGCTGGGCAGCCAGGCACAGTGGCTCACGTCTGTTATCCTAGCACTGTGGGAAGCTGAGGCAGGTGTGTGCTCTGGAGTTTTAGACTAGCCTGAGGAAGATCAAAACCCCATCTCTACTAAAAATAAAAAAAACTAGTCAAGCATGGCAGTGGATGCCTGTTAGTCCCAGCTACTCTGGAGGCTGAGGCAAGAGGATCTCTTGAGCCCTAGAGTTTGAGGTTGTTGTGAGCTAAGACACCACAGCACTCTACCAGGGGTGACAGAGACTCTGTCTCAAAAAAAATTAAAAAATAGGCTTGGCACCTGTAGCTCAAGCGGCTAAGACACCAGCCATATACACCAGAGCTAGTGTGTTCGAATCCAGCCCGGGCCTGCCAAACAACAATGATAACTACAACCAAAAAATAGCCAGGCATTGTGGCAGGCATCTGTAGTCCCAGCTACTTGGGAGGCTGAGACAAGGGAATCACTTAAACCCAGGAGTTAGAGGTTGCTGTGAGCTGTGCTGCCATGGCACTCTACCCAGGGTGACAGCTTGAGGCTCTGTCTAGAAAAAACAAAATAAAATAAAAAATAAAAAAATAGGCTCGGTGCCTGTAGCTCAGCAGCTAGTGTGCCAGCCACACATACCGGAGCTGGCAGGTTCGAACCCAGCCCAGGCCTGCCAAACAACAATTACAACTACAACCAAAAAAATAGCTGGGCATTATGGCAGGCACCTGTAGTCCCAGCTACTCAGGAGGCTGAGGCAAGAGAATTGCTTAAGCCCAAGAGTTGGAGGTTGCTAGGAACTGTGACGCCACAGCACTCTACCAAAGGCGACATAGCAAGACTCTGTCTCAAAAAAATAAAAAATGGGGTGGTGCCTGTGGCTCAAGGAGTAGGGCACAGGCCCCATATACTGGAGGTGGCGGGTTCAAACCCAGCCCCGGCCAAAAAAAAAAAAGCTGCAAAAAATATAAATAAATAAATAAATAAATAGGGCGGCGTCTGTGGCTCAGTGAGTAGGGCGCCGGCCCCATATGCCGAGGGTGGTGGGTTCAAACCCAGCCCCGGCCAAACTGCAACAAAAAAATAGCTGGGCGTTGTGGTGGGCGCCTGTAGTCCCAGCTGCTCGGGAGGCTGAGGCAAGAGAATCGCGTAAGCCCAAGAGTTAGAGGTTGCTGTGAGCCGTGTGACGCCATGGCACTCTACCGAGGACGGTACAGTGAGACTCTATGTCTCTACAAAAAAATAAATAAATAAAAATAAAAATAACCTCTCAGCCAAAATGGTCTTTATTTTAAGTATTTGCCCTTCATTTGAGTTGCCTGGGGTGAGGAAAGGGCAAAGATAATGAAGGCCTTAAGCCTGTCTTGTTCAGGTTCTGGCTGAGTTGGAGGATGGGATAACTGTGTGCCCTTGGCAAGTTGCTTAACCTCTCTGTGCCTTAGTTTGCTTGTATATAAACTGAGGATAAGGGCGGCGCCTGTGGCTCAGTCGGTAGGGCGTCAGCCCCATATACCGAGGGTGGCGGGTTCAGGCCCTGCCCCAGCCAAACTGCAACCAAAAAAAAAAAAAAAATAGCTGGGTGTTGTGGCGGGCGCCTGTAGTCCCAGCTACTTGGGAGGCTGAGGCAAGAGAATCGCTTAAGCCCAGGAGTTGGAGGTTGCTGTGAGCTGTGGGAGGCCACGGCACTCTACTGAGGGCAATAAAGTGAGACTCTGTCTCTACAAAAAAAAAAAAAAAAAAAAAAAAAACTGAGGATAAAAGAACGTACTTCACAGAGTTCTTATGAAGAGTAAGCAAGCTATTGCTTGAGACCATGTTGGCCATTTCATAACACAGTAATCAATGCTCAGTAGTTTTTAAATAGTACTTTTATTAGTGCAAACAGACCAGCCGCCAACTGCCTGAAGTAGGGCTGGGGCAGTGGGGATGGACAGGACAGGACAGTCAGAGAGCTCAGGAGGAACAGCTGGTGCTCAGGGGAACTGGGGATGGGGGAGAATCTTGCTGCTGATACAGATTTGCTCACAAGCTATTTTGTCCTCTAATACTAAATGCCAAGGAGTTCTTCCCTCTCAAATGGTTGATCTTATGTGCACTTCACCTCTACTAAGAAAAAAAAAAATTTTTTTCTTTTGGAAAGAGTCTCACTTTCTGCCCTGGTTAGGGTGCCAGGGCATCACAGCTCATAGCAACCTCAAACTCTTGGGCTCAAGCAATCCTCCTGCCTCAGTCTCCCAAGTAGCTGGGACTACAGGTGCCTTCCATAATGGCCAGCTAGTTTTTCTACTTTTAGTAGAGACAGGGTCTCACTCTTGCTGGTCTCGAACTGCTGAGCTCAGGCGATCCACACGCCTTGGCCTCCCAGAGTGTCAACTAAAATAATTTTTTATTAAAAAACCCTATAACCTGAAACATGTCTCTCTCCTGCTTAAAATCCTCCAGAGACCTCCCAAATAAAATCCAAACTCCCTGCACCTACAACACATGACAGGCAGACTACACATCAACACACATCTAGACACACCTTCCTGGACAGTAGCATTGAAGAAACTGGGAGGAAAACAACTTTATGGAAAAGTAGTCTATGTGTACATTGTGGGGGGAAAAACTATACCTTATCCATTTCTCTACATTTAAGGTACTATTTGACATTTCAAATGTTTTGAATCATACAGAGGGTGATGCCTCATTCTTGTACTTTTCAGACTTAAGGTTGCAGATTTAGCAAATAAAAATACAAGATCTCGCAGGGCGCCGTGGCTCACGCCTGTAATCCCAGCACTGTGGAAGGCTGAGGAGGGAGAATTGCTTGAGCTCAGGAGTTCGAGACTCGCCTGAGCGACAGTGAGACCCCCAACTCATGAAAGCCTGAGTGACAGTGAGACCACGACTCATGAAAAAAATGTAAAAACCCAGCTGGGCGTGAGGCTGAGGCAGCAGGGTGCCCACAGCCTGAGTCTGAGGTTGCGGTGAGCTACCACGCCCACTGCACTCTGCTCAGGGGCATTGGGTGGGACCCTGTCTCAACAACAACAACAAAAAAAAGTAAAGAAATAAAAAATAAGCAACGAAATACAATAAAAAAGCCAAAAAAATAATAAAATAAACCCCTCCCCCCCAAAAAAACAAGATCCCCAGTTTACTTGAATTTCAAATAATCAATGAATCATTTTTCAGTAGGTCCCAAGTATGGCATGGCTCATACTTACACTGGACACTTATTTGTTGCTTATCTACAATCCAGATTCAACCGAGAATCCTACATTTTCTCAGACAACCCTAGCTCAGCAGCTCCTGCCAGCAAGGCTTGGTGTGACCGGGCCCTCACTCTCTGCCTGTCACTTCCTTGCAGCTCCCCAACCCAGCATTCTGGGTCCTCCCAGGGCTGGAAACACTTCAAGTTCTTTCCTGCGCCAGGGTCCTCAAGGTGCTCTCTGTTCCTGGAACCCTTTCTTTTGACATGTGTGGCTCCTGCTCAACCTGGAGGTCTCAGCTTACATGTTCCCTCCATGTCTCCCCTCCTCATCATCTTGTATCTGAGCACCCTCTTTATTCCCCACATAACATCTGTCACGTTTGTAATCATTTTGCTTGTTGACTTTCTATTTACTTTTTGCCCATTGTCCTCCTTTTGGAAGGCAGCAGTATTTATCTTGTTCTCCATTCTCAGGTCTTCATTCCTTCAAGAGCTACAGGCTCCTTCTGGGTGCCACGTCCTGCTGTCGGGGACATAAATAAAACAAAATCTCCACTCATAATGGAATCAGATCCGATAACCTGAAACACGTCTCTCCCCTGCCTAAAACCCTCCATGACGGGCAGGTTTGTTCTGGGGCTTCCCACCCAGAAGCGTCTGCCTGTGAAAGAGGCAGGAGGAGCAGAGGAAGTCTTCAGGCACCTGGGGTGACTGCCGTCTGTCTGGGGGAGCTGCTCCAGTTTCCTGCAGCTCCCATAACAAAGTTCCATGAACTGGATCACGGGCATAAGTAGAAATTGATTCTCTCACAATTCTGGCGGCCAGAAGTCTGAAGTCTTTCCTTTTCTTTTCCAGCTTCTGTGACTGCCAGCCGTCCTTGGTATTCCTTGTCTGTGTATTCCCCTGGCCTTCTCGCAAGGACATAAAATGCTGGAGTCAGGTGCCTCCAGCATGACCTTGTCTTAACTAATTGCAGCAAGTCTTCGCTGAATGCTGTTGATACATTCTTGGACACTGGAACTTTAAGCTAACCAAGGTACAGCAGGTCCTCAATGTCATTAGTTCTTCATTATAATCTTGGGAAGGAAAAAAATGGCTCCCTTAGACATCATTTCACTTAAAATCACAGTTTCCAACAATCTGTCAACATTGCATGGGGACTTGCCATACAACTACAAAGATCCTATTTCCAAATAAGGCCACATTCTGAGGTAGACGTAAATTTTGCAATTGGTGGGAGGACAATTCAATCCTGTACAGGCATCATCCATTGCTATTTTTTGTTGAGATTTCTAACCTAATGGACTAATGGATGCCTCTGTCCCAAAAGATTAAAATTCAGCCTTGCACCTTTGTCATCTCACTGGAGTCCCAGACGACTTCGGGATGTGAACCCCATGCTTTATCCATGTTATTATCCTCAGGTAGGAGCATAGCAGCAGGAGCTCGGGAGGGTTGTAACATGTCTAAGGCGGAGGGTAGAGAGCAAATTCAGGGTTATCGATGCCAAATCCTGGTCCTACTTCCTCTGTGAGGCCTCTCCCCAGCAGACAGGGCCTTTAAGCCCTGGTCCACTCACCTGGTTTCTCAGAGTACTGGGGACGTAGGCCGTGGCTGGAGTTGGTGATCCTTCCACCATGGCTCCGTCTGGCTGCTCTAACCCCTTGGCTGTGCTACTTTGCTCACAACCATCAGTCACAAGACAGCTGCAGTGCAAGGACCCCACTGGAGCTCTACCTGAGGCCAAGGGAAAGACTCTCTTCTGTGGTCTTCCCCAGAGCCTTAGTCTATGAAAAGTGTCCCTGCTATGACATATGCAGGACTTACTCATTTTCTAGCCTCGTTCTATGGAGGCCAAGCTTTATTTAAAGGGCACTGGATTATGTCAGACATTTCTGAGATATATCAGGTTCTATTACATTCTTAAAATTAAATTATGTTTAATTATATTTTTCTAGCCATCCAGAATCTTCTGACATGAATGCATGATAAGGGAAGCCCCTAAACAGTGTTTCTGGCAATTATTTTGTAAAGGGCTACATTGCCAATTACACTCTTACCTTAAAAAAACAAACAAACAAAACAAAATTTAAACCTTCAAAACTTTTCTTTTTCGAGACAGAGTCTCACTTTGTCGTCCTTGGTAGAGTGCCATAGCGTCATAGCTCACGGCAACCTCCAACTCTTGGGCTCAATCTATTCTCTTGCCTCAGCCTCCCAAATAGCTGGGACTACAGGAGCCCACTACAACACCCAGCTATTGTTAGAGACAGGGTCTCACTCTTGCTCAGGCTGGCCTCGAACTCCTAAGCTCAGGCAATCCACCTGCCTCAGCCTCCCAGAGTGCTAGGATAATTGGCGTGAGCCACTGCACCCAGCCAACCTTCAAAACTTTTCTTCCCTGACTAGCATTAAAATCATACATGGAGGGCAGTGCCTGTGGCTCAGTGAATAGGGTGCTGGCCCCATATATCAAGGGTGGCGGGTTCAAATCCGGACTCGGCCAAACTGCAACAAAAAAATAGCTGGGTGTTGTGGCGAGTGCCTGTAGTCCCAGCTACTCACAGCTCACAGCAACCTCCAGCAACCACAGTTCATAGCAACCTCCAGCTCTCAGGCTGAATCACCTAAGCCCAAGAGCTGGAGGTTGCTGTGAGCTGTGTCACCACATCACTCCACTGAGGGCGACAAAGTAAGACTCTGTCTCTAAATAAATAAATAAATAAATAAAATCATACATGGATTCTGTGTGAGATGGCTTCATTGTGAACTTCTCTTTATTATGTCAAAGTCAAGTCACTGTGTGTGCAAGTGTCATGAAGCTGCTGCTGGTCAACTGTGGACAAGAATGACAGAGTTATCTGTAAAATCTCAGCTTCCTCAATGGGTTTTGAATAGGAAATTCCCAAAGAGAACCCCACAGGTGTGTAAAGCTACCCATGTGTGGGTCAGGGACGTATGACTTGTATATAATTTGCATAAGAGGTATAGATTGCAATTTGGTTTACTTCCTCTTTTTTTAATTTTATGTATTTATTTATTTATTTATTGAGACAGAATCTCACTATGTCACCCTGGGTAGAGTGCCATGGTGTCATAGCCCACAGCAACCTCAAATTCTTGGGCTGATCCTCTTGCCTCAGCCTCCCAAGTGGCTGGAACTACAGGTGCCCGCCACAGTGCCTGGGTATAACATTTCCTTTAAATAGCTCCCTTTATTTCACATACTCTCTTCTCCTTCTGTGCGAAATACAGAGGAGCTGGAAGTAGAGACTAGAATAAGAACTGGAGAGAACTGGTACTAGCTCCAGGAATCACCACACAATCGCCTGCACGCACTTGCACACATGTGCACTCCAGACTCTTCCACCGTCACAGAAGGTCTCTGACCCGCTTCATAGTACCTGGGTGACAGGTACCATGGGAAGTTTTGTGGTCTGTCTTTCAAGACTATATTTTTCTTGCAGATTTTGCTACTTAGGAATCTTTTGTACTGTTCGATGACTTCACCAACAGAAGTGACAATATTTGCTATAGACACTTTCTAATGACCCCGATTTTATAGGTCTTTCCTTTGTAGAAGGAAATCCCTCTGAGTGTTACTGGAATTTAAATTCAGGTTGTTTTGTCACAGGTAAGTGGAGTTGACTTCCTAAAGAAAAGCTCAACTTGGGGCGGCGCCTGTGGCTCAGTGAGTAGGGCGCCGGCCCCATATGCCGAGGGTGGTGGGTTCAAACCCAGCCCCGGCCAAACTGCAACAAAAAAAATAGCCGGGCGTTGTGGTGGGCGCCTGTAGTCCCAGCTGCTCGGGAGGCTGAGGCAAGAGAATCGCGTAAGCCCAAGAGTTAAGAGGTTGCTGTGAGCCGTGTGACGCCACGGCACTCTACCCGAGGGCGGTACAGTGAGACTCTGTCTCTAAAAAAAAAGCTCAACTCAGCAATAGGCAGATCTTGTTCTTCCAAATCAGAGGGTCCCTGAATAGGAACCTAAGCTTTCTCTTCAGCTCCAGCCTGGGTTGGAGAGATGCATTTGCTCATGGAGAATTCCCATCTGAGTGGCTTGGATTTGAGGAGTGCCTGAGGGAGAGATGCATTTGCTCATGACCTTGCTGTTGATAATTAAAAGACGACTAAGGGAATAATTGAGACCGGAAGTGGTTATAAATAAATGAGTCTTCAGTTGTCTTATACCGTCACTCCTCAAACACATTAGTGTCTCACCTAGATAACAAAATAATTTCAGTGTATTTTGACAGCATATACATATAGCTTGTGTCTTCATTCAAGGCTGTGTGCATTGAACTATGCAGTTTTGAATATTAGACTCTCTTATCAGATTTTAGGATCATGGGGCTTCCGCTCCTTGACAGACCTTGGATTTCAGAGAAAAAGCTTGTCATCCTCTGTTCTATTCTGGACAGTCTCTGAGGCCTGCAATACATAAGAGGTTTTTTCTTTCTTCCTTTTTTCCTTGTCTTTAAAAAAGTCTTTTGTGGGAGTTTTTGCCACTAGCAAGAAAGCTGACACCTGTGTGGACAGGTTATCCACACTCCACACTCATTCTTAAATTCATTCATGCATCGTGTGCTTTTTTGGAGCCGGTATTGCCTTACGCTCAAGGAGCTAATGACTAGACAAGATGGGGGTGTCCCCCAGGGGGAGGTGCCCATGGCCTGAGCTGCCTTCCTCGTTTCTGGTTAGGAAGTAATAACAGTAAAAGAACAAAAATGGGTCCTGTTCTAGCACTATTCCCAATTTGCTGACATTTATTTTCATGAATCATCCTTTTAAAAAAGAACCAAACTTCCAGGGTGGCGCCTGTGGCTCAAAGGAGTAGGGCACCAGCATCATATGCCATAGGTGGCCAATTCAAACCCAGCCCTGGCCAAAAATGGCCAAAAAAAAAAAGAATCAAACTTCCAGAATTATTCAGTATTCAAATTCCAGACATCCTCTCAGTTGCAATTCAGATGCTTAAATGCCTCTTTTTTTTTTAGAGACAGAGTCTCATTTTGTCACCGTTTGTAGAGTGTCATGGCATCACAGCTCACAGCAACCTCCAACTCCTGGGCTTAGGCGATTCTCTTGCCTCAGCCTTTCAAGTAGCTGGGACCACAGGCGCCCACCACAATACCCGGCTATTTTTTTCTTGCAGTTTGGCCGGGGCCAGGTTTGAACCTGCCACCCTCATTATGGGGCCGGTGCCTTACCCACTGAGCCACAAGCGCCACCCTGCTTAAACACTTTTTAAAAAAACATCAGATTATCCAACTCATACCAGTGTCTCTGAAAAAAGAAAAAAATATCTTTCATGTGAAAACCCTAAATTAGTTTCATAGTAGGGCTGAGTACATTGGGTACTTTTTCTTCTATTCTTGAGATACTTTACTAAGAAGAATATGTTCCAGCTCCATCCATGTAAACATGAAAGAGGTAAAGTCTCCATCTTTCTTTAAGGCTGCATAATATTCCATGGTGTACATATACCACAATTTATTAATCCATTCGTGGATTGATGGGCACTTGGGCTTCTTCCATGACTTAGCAATTATGAATTGGGCTGCAATAAACATTCTGGTACAAATATCTTTGTTTAGGGTTTTCACATGAAAGCTATAACCCAGTTACAACCTAAGAATAGGGGGAAGGGGGAAGGGAGGGGAGGGTGGGGGGAGGTGTGTAGAGGGAAGGGGATTGGTGGGATTACACCAGCAGTGCATCTTACAAGGGTATAGGTGAAACTTGGTAAACGGTCTGTGAAGCTAGTGAATGATGCCCCATGATTATATCAATGTGCACAGCTATGATTTAATAATAAAAAAAAGGGGGGACCTAAGTATTTGAGGCTTAAGAAATGCAGTTCTTGCCTTTGCAAAATGTTCTTTCCTAACATGAGACAAAGAAATAATGTTCTTTGCACTATGTATTTGAAATGATCAGTCTGTTGAATTGCATACAAATTTGCCAATATGCAAACTTAAAAAAAAATATATATATATATATATCAGATTAATGTGACAAGGTAACAATCGGGTTACAATGTTTGCATTTGTTAGGAGATTCCCTGTTGTAATTACATTGTGCCCATTAAGTGGGAACACATCAATCCCCTCTTCCAGTGAATTGAGTTTTTCTCTTGTGTGATATAAGATGGTCTACTGGCTTCATATTAGTACTGAGTACATTGGCTACTTGCTTTTCCATTCTTACATCCAGATTAATACAAAAAATATAAAGTCACCACCTTTTCTTATGACTGAATAATACTCCATGGTATGCATATACCACAGTTTGTTAATCCATTCCTGCGTTTCCACATCTTGGTTGTGATTGTAAATCAAGCTGCGATAAACATTCTAGTACAAATGTCTTCATGATAAAATGATTTTTTTCTTCTGGGTAGATGCCTAGTAATGGGATTGTGGGGACAAATGAAAGGTCTATTTTGAGTTCTTTGAGGATTCTCCATACTTCACTCCAAAGAGGCTGTATTAGTTTGCCATCCCACCAACAAAAAAAAAGTGTTCCCTTCTCTCCATATCCACACCAGCATCTACAGCTTTGGAACTTTGTGATGTGAGCTATTCTCACTAGTTTTAGGTAGTATTTCAGGGGGTTAAACACTTTTTTTTTCTTAAGTAGGTACAGTTGAGTCTTATTATTCAAGGAATCTGTATTTGTGGATTTAACCATTCGCTAAAATCTACGTGTCACCCAAAATAAACACTTGAGGCTCTTTCTCATTTGCAAACATGCACAGAGCAGAGAAAAGTTCGAGTCTCCCAAACCAGCAGAGGTTGAGTGTGGGGATGCCCTGGCTTCTTGTTTCTACTTTCATACTGTGAACAGCATGCTTTTGGGGGTCTACTTAGTGCCACCTTTTTCCCCATATTTTTGAGTGCTTTTTGTTGGTGCTTTCACACTTTAAAATGACCCCCAAGTGCAGAAGTGCTGTTCTGCTTTTCCTAAGCACAACAGACAGTGATACATCTTATGTATATGACAAGTGTGTCAGAGAAACTTTGTTCAGGCACAAATGACAATGCAGTTGGCCCTGGCTCAGTCAACAACATATATTTTTAAAGTTGTCTTCGGGCAGTGGCTCATTCCTGTAATCTTAGCACTCTTGGAGGCCAAGGCAAATGTATCACTTGAGCTCACAAGTTCAAGACCAGCCAGAGCCAGAGCAAGACCCCGTCTCTAAAAATAGCTGGGTGTTGTGGTGGGCACCTGTAGTCCCAGCTACTTGGGAGGCTGAGGCAAGAGAATCACTTGAGCCACAGAGTGTAAGGTTGCTGTGAGCTTTGACACCATAGCACTCTACAGAGGGCAGCAAAGTGAGACTCTGTCTCAAAAAATAAAATAAAGTTGTCTTCAACCAGAAGCACACATAAAGCAAGGCTATGTCTTGATTAGTTCATGAAAATTTCATAATGAGAGGTGCTAAGGAACCTAACCCTAGGTTTCCCCCAGGGGCAGAGTTCTAGTATTTACTAACTCAGTGATCACAGTGACTTGATAGACATAACTATTGTGAATAATGAATCAACTGTATCTTTAATATACGTAGAACAAAAAGTACATTACACTTCTTATCTGGTAAGAAATGAGCACAGAGGCCAATGTCAAAGCCATATGGAAATTAATAATCCCAAGTGATCAAATGCAAAGTGATTTTTGTTTCACTTTGATTAGCTCAACTCAGGTGAAGATTCAGGCAACCCTGCAACACATCATGCTGATATACAAAGATGAGTAAGACATTGTTCTTATCAGAGGATAAAGCTCGGGAAATCCCGGTGATAGACCTCTGGCCCTTGGACACAGGTGTGGTCTGGAATGTTCCTCCCTCTAAGTCTAGATTCTAAGGCAGGGGTCCTCAAACTGCGGCCCACGGGCCACATGAGGCAGTGTAATTGTATTTGTTCCCGTTTTGTTTTTTTTACTTCAAAATAAGATATGTGCAGTGTGCATAGGAATTTGTTCATAGTTTTTTTTTTTTAAACTATAGTCCAGCCTTCCAACGGTCTGAGGGACAGTGAATTGGCCCCCTGTTTAAAAAGTTTGAGGACGCCTGTTGTAAGGCATAATCAGGCAACAAAGTAGCATTCTTAAGACTTGAAAACCAGGGAGACACATCAGCAGACACAAACACTATCATGCCAACTAGTGGATAAACCCAGGTTAGATAGAATACTCTATTCTGCAGTTAAAGTTCAGTTTCTTTTTTTTTTAAATAGAGTCTCAAGCTGTTGCCCTGGATAGAGTGCCATGGCATCATAGCTCATAGCAACCTCCAACTCTTGGGCTAAAGTGATCCTCTTGCCTCAATTTTTCTATTTTTAGTAGAGTCAGGGTTTCACTTTTTAATCAGGCTGGTCTCGAACCTGTGAGCACAAGCTATCCACCCACCTTGGCCTCCCAGAGTGCTAGGATTACAGGTGTGAGACACCATGCCTGACCTAAAGTTCAGTTTCTATCTCTCATCTTCTAAAGCAGTGTTTCTCAAATATTAACGAGCAAATGAGTCACCCAGGAATCCTGTTAAAATGCAGATTCTGGTTTGGGGGCCCGGGAGGAGGCCAAGGTCCTTCATTTCAAGCCAAATCACAGGGGATGCTGTTGCTGATAGCAGTAAGCTCCCTTTGCACAGAAGCTGTTGGACTGGGTTTTCGTGAACTTGTGTCCAGAAGATTCCAGCTATGATATCTGGGAACATCATGTTTGTTCTCCCCTGTCCCTAGTGTTGTTTTGTGTTCTGTGCCTTCTTTCCAGCTTTCATCTCTGCCTGGAATGCTCTCTGCCACCTCTTGACTTCCTGTTCGCAGCCTTCCCAGGACTCTCAGGAACAAATTTTGAAAAGCAGGATCAGAGCAGAGGCTCTCAAACTTGGTTGCAAATTAGAATCCCCTGAGAGCTTTAAACTGCCTAAATAGTCCAGGCCACACCCTAGACCAGGGGTCCTCAAACTGCGGCCCGCGGACTACATGAGGCGGCGTGATTGTATTTGTTCTCGTTTTGTTTTTTTACTTCAAAATAAGATGTGTGCAGTGTGCATAGGAATTTGTTCGTAGTTTTTTTTTTTTTAATTAAGTCCAGCCCTCTTAACGGTCTGAGGGACAGTGAATTAGCCCCCTGTTTAAAAAGTTTGAGGATGCCTGCACCTAGACCAATCAAACCAGAATTTCTGCAGGTGGTACACAGCTTCGGCATCTGAAGAAGTGGGTCGTAAGTGTATATTATGCACAACATTTACAAAGTTTTAACAGCCTCTGATGGCTCTCCAACCTGTTGGTAAAGTTCAATATCAGTTCACCACACAGAATATCATTCATCCTTAAAAAAGAATTGGAAATAGGGTGGCACTTGTGGCTCAAAGGGGTGGGGTGCCGGCCCCATATGCTGGAGGTAGCGGGTTCAGACCCAGCCCCAGCCAAAAACTGAAAAAAAAAAAAAAAAGGAATTGGAAATACTAATACCTGCTACAACAAGTTTCATGGAGGGTGGCGCCTGTGGCTCAGTCAGTAAGGCGCCAGCCCCATATACCGAGGGTGGCGGGTTCAAACCCAGCCCCGGCCAAACTGCAACCAAAAAATAGCCGGGCGTTGTGGCGGGCACCTGTAGTCCCAGCTGCTCAGGAGGCTGAGGCAGGAGAATCGCTTAAGCCCAGGAGTTGGAGGTTGCTGTGAGCTGTGTGAGGCCACGGCACTCTACAGAGGGCCATAAAGTGAGACTCTGTCTCTACAAAAAAAAAAAAAAAAAAAAAAAACAAGGTTCATGGATGAACCTTGAAAACGTTTTACTGAGTCAAAGAAACCAGTCACAAAAGGACAAATACTGTATGAGTCCACTTATATGACGTTCCCAGAGTAGTCAAACTCATAGAAACAGGAAGTAGTTTACCAGGTGCAGAGTTTCAGTTGGGCAGATGAAAAAATTCTGGAGATGGATGGCAGTGATGGTTGCAGAGCAATATGAATGTACTTGATGCTGCTGAACTGTACACTTAGAAATGATTAAATGGGCCGGGCACAGTCTCTTGTGCCTGTAATCCTAGCACTTTAGGGGCTGAGGCAAGAAGGTTGCTTGAGCCAGGAGTTTTAGGTTGCAATAAGCTATGACGATGCCTCTGCACTCTACCTTGAATGACAGAGCAAGACTTTGTCTCAAAAACAAAACAAACAAACAAAAAAAATCACAGATTCATTCTTTCACCTTATGAAACTACATGCTAGGAATATTTAGGTGTGTTTCTTGGGGTGCTATTATAATATGAGATTGTGAGAGTTGCAGGGAGGAGGGGCCCAGTCAGAAGAGTTACCCATCAAGCCTTAGTTTAGGAAAGATAAGTAATTTCAGAAGACGTGTACTGTATGGGAAGTCTTCTCTGAGCATTTGCCAATGCCCTTGCCTTCCACAGTAGTGTCTAACACAGGGGAAAATACTAACAAAGACTCTCATGAAATAGTTCTATCAAGATTCCTGTACTTACCAGCATCTTGGGGAACTTCGCCTAATGTCTGTTAGCAACAAGCTGATCAGTCACAATTTCAGTTACCACTTAGAATGTTTCCTTGGCCACAGCCTTATCTCTTTAATTTGAATTCAGCGTCTTCTGGCCCAGAGATCCTCACTTGTTCAGGCATATCAGAGCAACCCCAGAAGATTTATTAAAATATTGATGCGTGTAATCCCAGCACTCTGGGACGCCAAGGCGGGTAGATTGCTTGAGTTCTACAGGTTCGAGACCAGCCTGAGCAAGAGCAAGACCCTGTCTCTAAAAATAGTTGGGCATTGTGGCAGGCACCTGTAGTCCCAGCTACTTGGGATGCTGAGGCAAGAGAATCGCTTGTGCCCAAGATTTTGAGGTTGCTATGAGCTATGACACCATGGCACTCTACCAAGGGTGACAAAGTGAGACTCTGGCTAAAAAATAAAAATAAAAAATATATATATAGAAAGAGATGCCTACTTCATATATATATATATATATATATATGTCTACTTCAGCCTTACTGAATCTCTCCAGTTGATGATGTTGGTTCAAAAACAAAAATGTCTCAGGATAATTATATGTTCTAGCTTAAGATTGTTTTTCCCTTCCTAAAAATTATGTCTATCCACTTTTATAAATCAGATGTAATATTCAGTGACTTTTTTGAAAATAGGATTAATCGTTATCCTTAGAGACATTTTGTCTAAACATTTTGGGGAATGGCTTCATTATCTTATTTTGCATGCCATAGACGCAGTCATATTTCCTCTCCACTTGCATTATTCTTATTATGAACTCTTATTAGATCTTTCAGATTTGAAAATTATCAATAATAAATTAACCAGAGCCACTAAGTGTCTCAGTCTTCAGACAGCTTTTGTTTTACTCTGATGCACGCCTGGAGGCCCTACTGTAAACTACAAGCCAGAGTTCATGTTTCAACAAGGAGAGAAATTCAACCTCCTGGAAAAGGACAGCAGCAGTGTTCTTGGAATTATTGCACTTGAGTCCAGCCCATGCAAACATCTTTCAGACTCCAGCAGCAGGCAGAGTCAGGGTCTACAGAACTCTCTTACTTGAGAAGCACAAGGCTTCATCATACCTGAGATCCCGCAGAACAAGAATGAATCATTAAGAGAACTTATAGGGAAGCATTGGGGCTCTTTGCTTGGAATCTGGTTGATACAGTTCTAATGTTCTGTTTTCTCAAAATACTGGGTAAGGAAGACCTTTCTCATCTTAAGTGATCTGTACGCCATGGCAATTTAATAAAATTCTGTTTGTAAGATGAAATGAAACATTTAAAAATTATAAGGCTAGAGTGGGAGGATTGTTTGAGGCTTGGAGTTCCAGACCATCCTGAGTAACATAGCAAGGCCCCGTCTGTACAAAATAATTTTTTTTTTTTTTTTTTGTAGAGACAGAGTCTCACTGTACCGCCCTCGGGTAGAGTGCCATGGCGTCACACGGCTCACAGCAACCTCTAACTCTCGGGCTTATGCGATTCTCTTGCCTCAGCCTCCCGAGCAGCTGGGACTACAGGCGCCCGCCACAACGCCCGGCTATTTTTTTGTTGCAGTTTGGCCGGGGCTGGGTTTGAACCCGCCACCCTCGGCATATGGGGCTGGCGCCCTACTCACTGAGTCACAGGCGCCGCCCCCAAAATAATTTTTAATTACATGGGCTTCGTGGCAGGCACCTGTAGTCCCACCTACTCAGGAAACTTGAGGTGGGAGTATCACTTGAGCCCAGGAATTCAAGTCTGCAATGAGCTGTGATAGGGCCACTGCACTCTAGCTCAGATGACAAAGTGAGACCCTGTCTCAAAGAAAGAAAAAAAAATTGTGGGCATCACTTGTGGCTCAAAGGAGTAGGGCACCGACCCCATATACCGGAGGTGGCAGGTTCAAACCCGGCCCCAGCCAAAAACTGTAAAAAAAAAAAAAAAAAAAAGAAAGAAAAGAAATTGTTAAGGGATATACGTGTGGGGGTTGGGGGTATCTGGTAACCCTGTACTTTCCATTCAATTTTGCTATAAACCTAAAACTGGTCTAAAAAATAAAATTCATTAAGAATGAGTAATTAATAGCCGGGCATTGTGGCGGGCGCCTGTAGTCCCAGCTACTAGGGAGGCTGAGGCAAGAGAATCGCGTAAGCCCAAGAGTTAGAGGTTGCTGTGAGCCGTGTGATGCCATGGCACTCTACCGAGGGCGGTACAGTGAGACTCTGTCTCTACAAAAAAAAAAAATAGTTTCCCAATTAATCTTTGATATTTTATACTGCAGAATAATTACAAGTCCAAATATTTAAAACTTTTCATATATTAAAGGTCACAGGATGTTTATACATGGCAAAAAAAAAAGAATGAGTAAATAAATCCTCCAAAAACTCAAATTAGACTTCCCATTTGACTTCACAATCCCACTATTAGACATCCACCCAGAAGAAAAAAAATCATTTTATCATAAAGACATTTGCATTAGATGTTTATCACCGCTTAATTTACAATCACCAAGATGTGGAAACAACCTAAATGCCTATCAGCTCAGGAATGAATTAACAAACTGTGGTATATGTATACCGTGGAGTACTATTCAGCTGTATGACAAGGTGGTGACTTTATATCTTTTGTATTATTAACCTGAATAGAGTTGAAACACATTCTTCTTAGTAAAGTATCAAAGAATGGAAAAACAAGTATCCAATGTACTCACTTTTACATAAAGCCAATAGAGGATCTAACACATACCCACATAAAAGAAAAACTTAATTCTATTCAAGTTGGGGGGAGGGGGAATAGAAGAGGGAGAATAAAGGAGTGGGGAGGGCGGCACCTGTGGCTCAGTCGGTAAGGCGCAGGCCCCATATACCAAGGGTGGCGGGTTCAAACCCTGCCCCCGCTGAACTGCAACAAAAAAATAGCCGGGTGTCATGGCAGGCGCCTGTAGTCCCAGCTACTAGGGAGGCTGAGGCAAGAGAATCGCTTAAACCCAGGAGTTGGAGGTTGCTGTGAACTGTGTGATGCCATGGCACTCTACCAAGGGCCATAAAGTGAAACTCTGCCTCTACAAAAAAAAAAAAAAAAGGAATGGGGAGAGATGGAGGGGATGGTGTGCTGCCACTTAAAAGACACAAAGTAGGGGTGCATGGCGCATCTTTTGGGTGCGGGACACAACTATAAGAGGGACTCTACCTAACAAATTCAAAAATTGTGACCCGGTTGTTTGTACCCTCTTAATAACTGAAAGTTAAAAAAGGGAATGAGTAAATAGATTAATAAATAAACTGATATAAAGGTATATAACATATGCACATATTCACTCACTGGACCTCCAGAATTCAGAAGCTCTTACTTTTCATGGCAAAATATTTCACCATAGAAGTTCCATGGGTTCAGTAACAGTCTGTCCTGCTCTTTACCAGAATATACTTGGACACAGTGGCTGTGCACCCTAAGCTTTTCCTAGAGGTCATATTGAAGAAGGATGCTCATTGAATCGGGTCGGTTTACTTATAAATCTAATGCCTACAAAGCCCTCATGGAAAAATGGTCCTGGGGCCTACCTGGCTTTCAAAGGCCCAGAATTAAGGACAGGCATCCAGGCAGCCCAGGACTCTTGGGAAATTTGGGGGACCATGAGAAGAAAAAATTTTCCCAAGTGTGTAGGTGCTGCTGGTGAAATCTAGTGGAAAGCGTGTCTGGGGCTTGGTTTCCACACTCAGAGAACACAATCTGAGATTTCTCATGAAGGCGTCCATTAATTTGTGAGGTGGGTCCACTGTGCACTAGTTACCAACTTGTGAGAGTTTGTGAGACAGAGACACTCACACAAAACAAGTTACACCAAGTGGGTTTTTTGCTTACAAATGGGTGGCAAGGGACAACGGAAGCTTCGATCCATTGTGAGCTGGTCCCCCAAGGTTCAGGAAAAGTGTCCAAGGCAGATGGGGTCCCAGGGATGTGTGCTCCCCTTTCACTGCAGCAGAAGGACCTGGAATGCAGCGTGTGTTGGGTTTTATGCCCTAGAGATTGCATGACACACTGGGCTCAAGTGTTGAAAGACATCTTACTTCTTCGGGGCTCTGGAACAGAGCCTGGGCCATCCTGGCCAGTCCCTCTCTGTCTCAGGGTGTTGCATTTCCAGCACATTCCACAGGTATTCTTGAGAACTACAAGCGAGAAAGGAGGAGGAATTTGGGTCAAAGGCCACCCTAAGAACTCAAGGCAGCCTCTATGGTGAATTAACTTTCTTGTTGCATCTGTGCAAATAACCAAGCCAAATCCAATGAGGCCAACCTATTCTATAATCAAAAATAATCTTTTGGCTCAGCACCTGTAGCTCAGCAGCTAGGACACCAGCCACATACACTGGAGCTGGCAGGTTCAAATCCAGCTTGGGCCTGCCAAACAATAATGACAACTATAACCAAAAAATAGCTGGGCGTTGTGGCAGACGGCTATAATCCCAGCTACTAGGGAGGCTGAGGCAAGAGAATTGCTTAAGCCTAAGAGTTGGAGGTTGCTGCGAGCTGTGACGCCATAAATAAATAAATAAATAAAAATAACTCTTTCTTTGAAATTATTATGATCCCAATGGTGGGAGAGATTATGGGTAAAAATTGTGAGACTTTGAAATATACAAAAAAGATTACTGGAAGTCCAGAGGAGGCCTTTCATGGTTATACCAGCTTGTCTTTATCTTTGAGCTATTTTAAAACTCTTTAAATTATAGAAACTAAAAGCAGTGCACATTAGTTGTGTCTGATGGAATGAAATTGATTATTGCCCAGTGGACAGATATTTGCATGTATTTGTAAATTCCTTTCAGCATTCCTTATTTGCCTATATATGTGGATCGTTGATTCTTTTTTCTTTAAACTAGTTGTAATTTTTTTTTTTTTGTAGTTTTTGCAGTTTTTGGCCAGGGCTGGGTTTGAACCCGCCACCTCCAGCATATAGGGCCCACACCCTACTCCTTTGAGCCATAGGCACCACCCATCTTATTGGTTTTTGCTAAGTAATTAATGAATTAAACAAAATCTTTGACACATGCTCATTTTAAAATTATCTTACAGTCATGATTTTTAAAAATTATCCCTTGCCAGATGCAGTGGCTCACACCTGTAATCCTAGCACTCTGGGAGGCTGAGGCAGGTGGATTTCTTGAGCTCAGGTGTGAGCAATCAGCCCAAGCAAGAGCAAGACCCAGTCTCTACTAAAAACAGAAAAACCAGGGTGGAGGGCAGTGGCTCATGCCTGTAACCCCAGCACTCTGGGAGGCTGAGCTGGATGGGTTGCTTGAGTTCACCAGTTCAAGACCAGCCTGAGCAAGAGCGAGACCCCATCTCTTAAAAAAGACAGGCATTGTGGTGGGTGCCTGTAGTCCCAGCTACTCCAGAGGCTTAGGCAAGAGGATCACTTAAGCCCAGTAGTTTAAGGTTGCTGTGAGCTATGACACCATGGCACTCTACCCAGTGCAACAGAGTGAGAGACGCTGTCTCAAAAATTAATTAATTTATTAATTAATTTGTTAAAAAGGTGCATGACCAGCCCAGGACCAGTCAGTTCTCTGAAGCATGAAGCCCCTTCATCAGCAACAGAAAAGCACGAAAGTATTGAGCATCCTTGTGGTTTCCAACTGGTCTGGACCAACTCTGCAGAGCCTTTCACTGTCCTGTGGAGGGTTGTCAAACTGTCAAAAGAAGGGAAGGGTCAGGGAGCACCAGGACACCTCTGTGCACCCTTGTAATGTGCCAACACCCTCTGGAGAGCTTGCTCTGCCCCATTGCCCTCAGGGACACACAGTGACTCAAGCCAGGCCCAAGGGACCATTGAGGAGCTCAAAGTCACTTATGTCAGTGTGACAGCCAAGGAGAAACAGCTGCAAGCTTCAAGCTGGGACACAGGTTTGAGTCAATGACCTCGCCTTGCTCCTACACATAGGGTATATGTGGGATCCAGCAAGATTCTCATCCCCTTCAGGCCCTGGGCTGTATTTCTGACTTTAGCCCACTAAGAGTCTAGCACTGGCCTCATGTTATTTTGTATTTATTTATTTGGCCTCATGTTATTTTCTAGTTTTTAGAAAATCTTTTCCCTTCCTACCTCAGCAGCTAGAGAGGAGCTCCCTGGGACTACTGCAGCTGGCGGGCGGGGCCCAAGGACAGGGTGGAGAGCACAGGGATGTCCTTTGCAGGACGCCAGTGCCAGGGGCACACCATTTAGTCTTCACGACAGTCCGGGGTTGAGAGTGATCTTCATCTCACAGATGGACAAGCTGGAGCTTACAGGGTTTGGTGATTTGGGTGATGCCTTGCTGCCAGAAAGGAAAAGAACTGAGATTATAAACTTGTGGCTGAGTCCCCAAAAGTCTGAAAGAATGAAGAAAAGGAGGAAGGAGAGAAGGAAGGAAGAAGGGAAGGGAGGGAGGAGAGAATGACTGAAACTTACTGGGCGCTTCTGCTGTTTCCTCTGAGTAGCACAACAGTCTCTGTGCAATTCTAGCGATTTAGAACCACACAGCCCAACTTGGCAACCAGCCAGCCAGTCACATGTGGCTCTCAAGCCCTGAAATGGGGCTGGTCTGAATCAAGACATGCTGCAATGTAAAATGCACATCAAGTTTCTTCAAATGAAGAACAAGAATGTAAACTATTTAATCAACAGTGTATATTAATCACATGTTAAAATGGTAATGCTTTGGATATGTTGGATTAAATTAAAATATATATATTTTTTGAGACAGAATCTCCATCTGTCACCATAGATGGAGTCATCCTAGCTCACAAGCAGCCTCCAACTCCTAGGCTTAAGTGATCCTCCTGCCCACTGCCATGCCCAGACTAATTTTAAAAATGTTTTGGAAAAAATAAAATAAAATAAATAAAAATAAAAACACTTTGTAAAGGTGAGGAGTCTCTCTGTTTCTCAGGCTAATCTAGAACACCTGGCCTCGAAGTCCTGGAGTGCTGGGATTGCAGATATGACCCACCACGCCTGGCCCAAATAAGATAGGTTATTAAATATAACCTCACTCTTCCTTTTTACTTTTTTTTTCTATATGGCTATAGGAAATTTTAAACGAACAGGCAGCAGCTGCTCTGGAGACCTATGTGATAATTGTTCTTATTCCATTATTTTGCCAATGTCTAGAAAGGGTACTGGGTGACATTCTGGCATCATCGCTCACTCACCCATTCAACAACTCAAGGCAAAGACGCCAGGGTCTCCTCAGAGTGGCAGGCCCCCGGGCTGGTCCTGGGAACACAGAGAGAACCATGATATATCTCAGGAGCTCAAAGGTTTATGGGTTGGATTCATAGTCAATGGGATGTGAGACACCCACATCCTAACCCTGAACCTGTGACTGTTTGATTGCTCGGTGCTACGTGTGCACCCCTGCTCATTCCTGTGTCAAAATCCTAACACCTGAGGTGATGGGATTAGGTGGCAGGGCCTTTGGTCATGAGGGTAGGGTCCACATGAGTGGGTTGAGGGCCTTCCTAAAAAAGGCCCCGGAGAGCTCTGTATCCCCTCTCCATGTGAGGACACACAGGCATTTACTAGACTCTGAATCTGCCAGGCAGGACCTTGATCTTGGACTTCCGGTCTCCAGCACTGTGAGAAATGAATTTCTATTGTTGACACACCGCTCAGTCCATGGTATTCTGCTACAGCAGACTCAGCAGACTCAGGCGCCTGGCAAGTGGGGGATAAGGTTGCTCATCAGCACTTTTTTTATTTTAAGGAAGGAGTGATTCAGGTTGCAGAAGAATCAGGGTCTAAGGAGCTGTGACAACAGAAGCAGCCCTCTTGCTCCCGGAGCCCTGAAACAAGCCCATAAGCTCCAGCCAGGGTCCTGGTTTGGTTAAGTACAGGCAGCTGGGCCCGGCCCTGGTAGCATGAGGCTCCCAACCCAGTGAGAGGACTCTGATGTCTCCGGTGCCGGCAGCTGCCCAGCTGGGTCCTTTTTAAACTTTTTTACCTCATGACACACTTAAACAGATAGGCAAACTTCTATGGCATACTTAAATTATGTTGATCCAAAAAAAGAGTAAAAATAGAATATACTTACTGTGCTTGAATTTCTTTCAAAAATAATTTAATTAATGATCTTTAAAGATTTTCAAGGCACTGGTTGAAAATCACTGCCCTAGATGCTCCAACCCGGGGTCCAAGGGACATAGCTGTCCCTCCATAGCCCCCCCAACAACATCAACTAATTCTAAACACTTTCCGGCTCCTTACCTGAAAGCCCCTCAAAAAGGGTTTGCAATCTGCCATAATAACATACCAGCATCCTAGTCCTAAAAATAACTCCTTAAGATTTTCCTTTGAAGTTTGTAGGGGAAGAATCTGCACACACATGTTCAGCCCATCCTGCTACTAACAGTTTCCATGCCTTGGGGACTTGTATTGGGCTTCCCTGACCACACAGGGACCACCAGCAACTGCTCAGCCGAATGCTTAATTGACCCTGAACGAGATTAAACTACACTGAATGCCCCACACTCAGTACCAGGGCTGGGCAAACAGGGTATTCTGCTGGAGAACATTCCAGAGGTTCCATAGCCTGAGCAGTTTGGGGACTTCTTTTTTTTTTTTTTTTTTGGGGGGGGGACTTCTTTTTCTTCTCCAAAGTCTCTCCCCAGGCATCTGCTGTGATTTGACTTAACAAAGCTTCCCTATAGCCCAACATCTGGTCAAGCCCTGTGCAGGGCTCTGGGACGAATAACATAGACACAGAGTCCCTGCACTAAGGTGGTTGCCGAGGAGCAGGAGGATAAGCTTCATCCTACCAGGCATTGGTAGGCAGAACCCAGATTGCTGGAGGAAGGCTCAGCAACTGGGCTCATTTTGTCCAGCCACAGAATGGAATGGACCATCTTGGGGTGGCCTGGGGGCTGTCCACCAAGCCAGGAAGGTGGGGAAAGAGTGGCAGGACCCAAGGCCCCAGGACCCTATGCTGCTGCAGTTCCATCCTCGGGCCCAGAGGGAGCACAGGCCGTCGGTGAATGCTTTTTCAGGGTGTTGCTCTGTATACACTTCTAAGTCTTTCTTACATTATGTATCGGGGAGGAGTCAAAACAAAGCAAATAATACCAGCAAAAAACCAGCTCCTTAGTTTGCATTACACGTGACCCAGGTGCATTGCAGAACAAACACGGCAAGTGAGCACCCTTGGGAAAGGCCCTGAAACTGACATTTCACAAAGGTCCCAGGAGGAGCAGGAAACGGCCTGAGAGGCACAGATGCCAAGGATGATTGGCACCAATCAATAAGAAAGTGTGTTTGTTCTGTGCCGTTGATACCTGATGTGTTTGTTATAATTGGTTTTCCAGCCAGCCTTGTCTCCTTTATTAATTGCATATACTCCTCCTGACAAAACTGACAGACCAGGGGCAGTGACATGGGCTTGAAGATGAGGGTACCTCTCAAGCTAATACTAAAGTTACATTTGTAACCAGAAGCTAAGACAGAGAGCAGACCCCAGAGGTCATTTCTCTCCCAGGAATATCTGGATCTGGGTGGCTGACTAGAACACTAACAATGGTGCCACCTTGGTGTGGCCAAGTAGTGATAGTTTTCCTGGGTCCCTGAAGTCATGATGTGCCATAGGAAAACTGCCTAGAGATCCTTGGCTGCTTGAGTTTGATTCACAGATGACAAAACACAAGACCACTCCAAGAAATTCCAGATTTCGAAGAGCTCAATCCATCAAGGAATGGTAAGATTAGTAGGTTAAGTTCAGGCCAGGCAAGGTGGCTCACGCCTGTAATCGCTGCACTCTGGGATGCCAAGACAGGAGGATGGCCTGAATTCAGCAGTTCGAGACCAGTCTGAGCAAGAGCAAGACCCCATCTCTAGTACAAATAGGAAAACTACAGCTCGGTGCCTGTAGCTCAGCAACTAGGACGCCAGCTACATACACCTGAACTGGTGGGTTCGAATCCAGCCCAGGCCAAGTACAACCAAAAAATAGTCGGGCATTGTGGTGGGCGCCTGTAGTCCAGCTACTTGGGAGGCCTGAGGCAAGAGAATTGCTTAAGCCCAAGAGTTTGAGGTCGCTGTGAGCTGTGACACCACAGCACTCTACCAAGAGTGACAGTGTGAGACTCTGTCTCAAAAAAAAAAAAGTAGGTAGGTGCCTGTACTCCCAGTTACTTGGGAGACTGAGGCAGGAGGATCACTTGATCCCAAGAGTTTGAGGTTGCTGTGACCTATGACACCTTGGCACTCTACCCAGGGTAACACAGTGAGACCTTGTCTCAAAAATAAATAGAGCAGACGAAGGAAAAACACGAAGTGTGCATGATACCAAAGTATCTTTCCCCAAGTACTGATTTCATTACAAAGGGAAAAATAGTAGTGTTGAGTGGAGAGACCACCTCAACCAGGTGAGGAAGGTTAACATCACCAGGAACAACAGTGTCCACAGCATGATCCCCTGGTCCAGTGCACTGGAGGGCACCTTGCCTCTTCTCTGGGGGATCCTTCCCCAAATCTATAACCTCGATCTAATCATAAGAAAGCATCAGGCAAACCCAACAGAGGCACGTTCTACAAATACCCTGAACAGTGTTCCTCAAAAGGGACAAGGTCCCAAAAGAAGAGACTAAAAATCACCACAGACCAGAAGGGATTAAAGAGACAACCAGAGGTCATGTGGGATTCTGAAACAGAAAAGAACATCAGAAGAAAAAATGGTGCCATCTGAATAAAGTCTGTAGTTCGGCTACCAGTATCAGGACAGTGACAATTTTCAATTTCTTTGGCTTTGTTAACTATACTGTGATTATGTAGGATCTTAACAGTAAGGAAAGGAAGCTGAAACTCTCTGAACTATCTTTGTAGCCCTTCGGTAAGTCCAAAATTACAGTTGACCATTGAACAACTTGGGGGTTGGGGCGCTAAATCCCCCCACACAGTAAAAAATTCACATAAAGTTGGGGCTTTTTTTTTAGACAGTCCTGTTCCGTAGCACTGGTTACAGTGCCATGGCATCAGCCTAGCTCACAGCAACCTCTCAGACTGCTATGATCAAATGAGCCTCCTGCCTCAGCCTCCCGGGTAGCTGGAACTACAGGCATGCACTACCACACCTGGCTAATTTTTATATTTTTTGTAGAGATGGAGTCTTGCTTTGTTACCCAGGCTGGTCTCAAACTCCTAAACTCAAGCAATCCTCCCACCTAGCCTCCCAGAGTGCTGGGATTAGACAGGTGAGCGACAGTACCTAGCCTCAAATATACCTTCTGACTCCCCAAAAACTTAATTACTAATTGTCTACTGTTAACTGGAAGCCTTAACTGACAACAAACTGTTGATTAACGCATATATTATATGTTATATATATATATATATACTGTATTTTTACAATAAGAGGGAAAAATGTTATTAAGAGAATCATAAGAGAAAATATATGTACTATTCAGCTCAGCACCAGTAGCTTAAGTGGCTAAGTTGCCAGCCACATACACCAGAGCTGGCAGGTTCGAATCCAGCCCGGGCCTGCCAAACAATAATGACAACTACAACCAAAAAATAACCAGGCGTTGTGGTGGGCGCCTGTAGTCCCAGCTACTTGAGAGGCTGAGGCAAGAGAATTGCTTAAGGAGATTGGAGTTGGAGGTTGCTGTGAGCTGTGATGCCACAGCACTTCTACCCGGGTCTCAAAAAAAATAAAAATAAAATATATGTATATACTATTCATTAAGTGAAAGTGGATCGTCACAAAATCTTCATCCTTGCCATCTTCTTCAAGTTGAGGAGGAGGGGGACTGGTCTTGCTGTTTCAAGGGAGCAGAGGTGGCAGAGGTAGAGAGCATGATGGGGGAGGAGCATTCAGTGTAACTTATATTTTTAAAATTCCATTAATATGTATAAGTGGACCTGTGAAGTTCAAACCCGTTATTGTCCAAGGATCAACTGTACTTCACAATAGAAAAAATTTTAAAGATTTTTAAAAAGAAGAAAGAAAGCTTAGCTCTTCCCCCACCTTTGGAGAAAGCAGACTACCCCCAGCTGTCACTATCTTCCTGCACGTCATCCTTATAACTGTTAAATCAATAGCTACATCTTTATAGTAAATAATTGTGCCAGTGGTATTTTAATGGTCTCCTGCATTGGAATTGTCGGACCATTTTTGTCAGCAGAGCAAAACCATTGATTTTCTGCCCATCTGTCTAGGGCACAAATGGACAAGTTGCCCACATCCTGGGGTCAGAGCTACAGGGACAAACCCCAGAGCCCAGCATTGGCCCTACAAGGTGGAGGAAATATTCTGTCTCTCCTGGGTCAGTTCTTTTGCTCTTTAGCTTCCAGGAAAGAAAGGGTGAAGCACCTTCAGCCTGAAAGGATCTTAGGAAATCACAGGAGGGTATTTGAGCAGCAGCATCACAGATGGTACAGGGCCGTCCAGCGGTGGCAGGGCCACTGGGCAGGAAACACACGTTGGCCATCGAGTGCAACATCACCGGCCATTCACTCTACCTCCCAGCTGTGACATTTCCAGAATTGTGCAGTGATCCAGAATTGTTCTCCACTGCTTTTTATTTATTTTTTAAGGTGAAGATATAATACTTTATTCACCAACACAGCCCGAAGGAGTGTAGGCGTGGTGTCCAGGGATCCAGGGCTCCACTGCTTTTTAAATAGAGCCTGTGTGTGTGTGCTGTGTCAGTGAACAGAAACAGAGCCTGTCCCCAGGAAAAAGAAAAGAATTAAACAAGCAGAGTTTGCGAGAGCCGCTGTCCTCCAAAAGGCAGCTCTGTGCCAGTGTCAGCAGCAGCCCCAGGTGACCTTAAGGAACCCCACAGCCACAGGCTGGACCGAGCACAAATATTTACACAGGTGACCACAAAAAGGGAGGCAAAGGAAGCACTCAGGTGACTGGGAGGAACAGATGAGTTCTGGGGGGCCTGGCATCTGAAAGGAGAAGCCACAGCCCAGGCTCACACATCCACCCTGCAGGCAACCCCCATTTGCCCCTATGAACCAGTCCCAGAGTGGGACAGGCCTAAGATGGAGCCCCTGTGTTACCTGCTGTCCTGATGTCTGAACGAGGGAGGTCATGTCCCTTCCCTGCTCAGCTCCCAGGGAAAGGGTCTCCCAGCCAAACAACTGTTCTTATCAAATGGAGCCCTGCTTATTCCACCCACTTATTCACACATCCTCCTGCAGGAACTAGGGACATCCCACCCTCTTAATGCTACAAAGGCACCGCTGGTTCACTTTCTTCCCAGGTGCAACTACATGAGGCTGGTGCTGTGTGCAGTGTCCCAGTGCCTTAGGCCATGAGCACACTGAAAACTTCGGGTGGAGGGGGAGTCATCTGCCCAGCGTTGGGTGCCAGGTGTTTGCCTTCCTCTTAACCCTAGTGTAAGAATTCTTCTCTCAGCAAGGAGTTGAGTCAGAGTCAATCAAGACAGGCCTCCATATTGCTAAATCCATCTAACTCTGGGGTTCTTCACCAGGGGTGATTTTGTCCACTGTGGGACATATTGTGACATCTGTGGACAATTGTTTATCTTGATCTGGGGGTGCTAATGGCCTCAAGTGGGTAGTAGCTGGGATGTCACTAAGAACCCTACAGTGCACAGGACAGCCCCACAACAAAGAATAGTCCAGCCCTCAATGTCAACAAACCTGAGGGTGGGTCACCTGCACTAACTAAGGAGAGTCCTCCTTAAAAGACTCCCTTCCAGAGCAGCGCCTGTGGCTCAAAGGGATAGGGCACTAGTCCCATATGCTGCAGGTGGTGGGTTCAAACCCAGCCCCGGCCAAAAACCACAAAAAAAAAAGACTCCTTTCGAGGGCAGGTTCGGTAGCTCACACCTGTAATCCTAGCACTCTGGGAGGCCAAGGTGGTGGGTTCGGGACCAGCTTGGCTGCTTTCTCCAAAGGTGGGGGAAGAGCTAAAAATATTTTTCTACTAAAAATAGAAAAATTAGCCTGGCATTGTGGCGGGTACCTATAGTCCCAACTACTGGGAGGCTGAGGCAGGAGGATCACTTGAACCCAGGAGTTTGAGGTTCCTATGAGCGAGGCTAATGCCATGGCACTCTAGCCTGGGCAACAGTGCAAAGCCTCTATCTCAAAAAACAAGCAAATACACAAACAAAAATGGCAAAACAGTTCAATGTGGCAAAGAATAGTCCTTTCAAAAAAATTAATGTGCTGGGAAAAGGGGATATTTGAATGCAAAAGCAAAAAAAGAAGTAAAATCCCTACCTCATGCCATATTTTTTAAAAATCTCAAAATGAAACAAAGATCTAAATGTAAGAGGTAAAGCTATAAAACTCTCAGGAGAAAACTTAGGTGTAAATCTTTATGACCTTGGATGAGGCCATGCTTTCTTAGATATGGCACCAAAAATATAACCAACCAAAGAAAAAATAGATAAATTGGACTTCATAAAAATTAAAAACCTTTCTCTTCAAAGGGTATCAACAAGAAAATGAAAAGACAATACACTGACTGGGAGACAAAAATTGCACATCAAAAATTCAGTCAGGGACCAAATGACCTTGGATAAAATTTAGAATGATGGCCAGATGTAGCAGCTGACACCTGTAATCCTGGCACCCTGGGAGGCAGAGGCAGGAGGATCCCTTGAACTCAGGAGTTGGAGACCAGTCTGAACAAGAGAGAGACCCTGTGTCTACTAAAAATAGAAAAACTAAGTGCCTGTAGTCCCAGCTACTTGGGAGACTGAGGCAGAAGGATCGCTTGAACCCAGGAGTTTGAGGTTGCTGTGCGTTATGCTGATGCCATAGCACTGTATCCTGGACAACAGAATGAGACTCTGTCTCCAAAACAAAACAAAACAAAACAAAAAGAAAACCAGCGCCTGTAGCTCAGTGGCTAGGGTGCCAGCCACATACACCAGAGCTGGTGGGTTTGAATCCAGCCTGGGCCTGCCAAATAAGAATGACAACTACAACCAAAAAATAGCCGGGCATTGTGGCGAGTGCCTGTAGTCCCAGCTACTTGGGAGGCTGAGGCAAGAGAATTGCTTAAGCCTAAGACTTTGAGGTTACTATGAGCTGTGATGCCCAGGCACTCTACCCAGCTTGAGACTCTGTCCCAAAAAGAAAAAAAAAAGAGAATCAGTAAGGGATGCGTATCTAGAATTTATAGAGCATTATCATGGCTCAGCACCTGTAGCTCAGGCAGCTAGGGCACCTGAGCCACAGGTGCCCTAGCCACATACACCGGAGCTGGCAGGTTCAAATCCAGCCTGGGCCAAAAAATAGCTAGACGTTGTGGTGGACAACTGTAGTCCCAGCTACTTAGGAGGCTGAGGCAGGAAGGTCCCTCAAACCCAAGTCTTTGAGGTTGCGAGTAATATTCTGTCTCAAAAATAAATACATAAATAAAATAAAAAGAAATATAAATACAAATAACCTAATTAAAAATTAGCACATTATCTGAATAGACATTTGTCCAAAGACATACAAACAGACAGTGAACCCATGAAACAATGCTTGACACCATTAGTCATCAAGGAAATACAAATCAAAATCACAAAATACCATTTCATACTCACAAGGATGACTATAATCAAAATTTCACATAAGCAAGTGTTGGCAAAGATGTAGAGAAATTGGAACCATCACACTGACAGTGAGGATATACAATGGTGTAGCCACTGTGCAAATCAGACTGGCAGGTCACCAAATGGTCAAACACAGTGACCCTGCAATGTAGCAATTCCACATCCAGGTATAGGCACAGAGAAACTAAAACATTACATGCACCAAAACTTGAGCACAAATGTTTATAGCAGCATTATTCATAGTAGCTAGAAAGGAGAAATGACCCAAGCATCCAATCATGGATTAATAGATCAGCAAAATTTGGTCTCTCCATACAATAGATTTTATTCAACCATAAAAAGAAATTAGGTACTGGGCGGCGCCTGTGGCTCAGTGAGTAGGGTGCCGGCCCCATATGCTGAGGGTGGCGGGTTCAAACCTCAGCCCCGGCCAAACTGCAACCAAAAAATAGCCGGGCGTTGTGGCGGGCGCCTGTAGTCCCAGCTACTCCGGAGGCTGAGGCAAGAGAATCGCTTAAGCCCAGGAGTTGGAGGTTGCTGTGAGCCGTGTGACGCCACGGCACTCTACCCGAGGGCGGTACAGTGAGACTCTGTCTCTACAAAAAAAAAAAAAAAAAAAAAGAAATTAGGTACTGATCCATGCTACAACATGGATGAACCTGGAAAATATTATGCTTAGTAACAAGCTAGACATTTTTGACCACATATTGTGTGATTCCATCTGTATAAAATCTCCAGAATAGGCAAATCTGTAGAGACAGAAGATTGCTGGTTGCCAGGGACTGAGGGAAGGGGAACAGGGAGTGACTGCTCATGGGTATGAGATGCTTTCTGGGGTGATAGAAATGTTCTAAAATTGGGTGGCGTCTGTGGCTCAGGTGGTAAGGCACCGGCCCCATATACCGAGGGTGGCGGGTTCAAACCTGGCCCCGGCTGAACTGTAACCAAAAAAAAAAAAATAGCCGGGCGTTGTGGTGGGCGCCTGTAGTCCCAGCTACTTGGGAGGCTGAGGCAAGAGAATCGCTTAAGCCCAGGAGTTGGAGGTTGCTGTGAGCTGTGTGAGGCCATGGCACTCTACCGAGGGCCATAAAGTGAGACTCTGTCTCTACAAAAAAAAAGTTAAAAAAAAAGAAGTGTGCTAAAATCGATTGTGATGGTGGCCCCACAACTCTGTGAATATGCTGAATTCTGTTCTTTGAATCAGTGAGTTGTACAGTAGGTGAGTGATATCTCAGCCCTCTGCTGCCTGGCACCAGAGCCACGTTCCCCTGTTCTCCACACTTGGAGTCCTGCAAATTATGTGGTTGGCCCTGGACATGATCCACATGAACCAAAGCTCTCTGGAGCCCTCAAAAATTCTTCTTTTTTTTGGCTGGGGCTGGGTTTGAACCCACCACCTCCGGCATGTGTGGCCAGCACCCTATTCCTTTGAGCCACAGGTGTCACCCATGGCCCTCAATAATTCTGAAGAGTGTAAAAGGGGGCTCAGCACCTGTAGCTCAGTGGCTAGAGCGCCAGCCACATACACCAGAGCTGGCAGGTTCGAACCCAGCTCAGGCCTGCCAAACAACGATGACAACTACAACCAAAAACAGCCAGGTAGAAAGCAGATAGGGTGTTTCCCTGGCAGAGGGAACAGCACATGCAAAGGCCTCAAGCTGGGAGGATGCCTGAGCTCTCAGAACAGCAGTTCTCAAACTTTTTGGTCTCAGACCCCTTTTATACTCTCTTTTTTTTTTTTTTTTTTTGAGACAGAGTCTCACACTGTCACCCTTGGTAGAGTGCTGTGGTGTCGCAGCTCATAGCAACCTCAAACTCTTGGGCTTAAGCGATTCTCTTGCCTCAGCCTCCCAAGTAGCTGGGACTACAGGCCCCCAGATAATAGGGGATGAGCCCCTCATCACAAAATTTTTAACCTAATCACACCCAGACAACCCTTTACAGCCTAAGGTACGTGTTGACAGGCTCTGGAGACAGGATGCAGGCATCTCTGGGGGCCGTGTTTTAGCCAACTATATTCCCTTGTTGGAACAACAGCCTCCCCCTGCCTGTCATCTATCAAATAGTATTGGGGATGACTGTCTGTCTGTCTCCCAGACAGACCTCACCTTTTACCAGGAGGGAGAGCCCAGGGCTCAACATGGGGAGCATGTGTGGAATGATGGGAATAGAGATTCTCAGGGGGAACAGCAGCCAACAAGCCTCCTCAGTGGAGCCATGATGGAGAGGCTGAGAGGCAAGGGGGGTGTTGGGTGACATCTTCTGTCTGATGGATCTGTATACCTCCCATGATGACCACCTCTTCTCTACTTTTTTGTCTGTTCCTTAATTGGGTTAAGAAAATCCAGGTGAATTCCACCAAGCGTGGTGGCTCACACCTGTGATCCTTGCACTTTGGGAGGCCTGAAGTGGGAAGATCTCTTAGGTCAGTAATTTGAGACCAGCCTGGGCAATGTAGCAAGACTCTGTCTCAGAAAAAAAGAATGAAGGAAGGAAGAAAGGAAGGGAAAGAGAGAGAGGCGGGGAGGGGAGGGGAGGGGAGGGAAGGGAAGGGAAGGGAAGGGAAGGGAGAGAAATCTAGTCCTGGCTCGGCGTCTGTAGCTCAGTGAGTAGGGCGCCAGCCACATACACCGAGGCTGGCGGGCCTACTAAACAACAATGACAATTCCAACCAAAAGTAGCCAGGTGTTGTGGCAAGTACCTGTGGTCCCAGCTACTTAGGAGGTTGAGGCAGGAGAATCTTTTAAGCCCAAGAGTCTGAGGTTGCTGTGAGCTGTGACGCCACGGCCCTCTACCGGGGGTGACATAGTGAGACTCTGTCTCAAAAAAAAAGAAAGAAAGAAAGAATCTAGTCCCTGACCCACACCTGTCTGCTGTGACTCTGGGCAGAGTCTCTCTGGCCAATCCTGTAAAGTCTGGAGGTAACATGGCCTGCACCTGTCAGGAAGGTGGCACAGTCTTCCTCAGTGAGTGTGAGGGTAGGCAAACGTCCCCACACAGCATCAGTGGGATTCTTAGCCTGCAGAAGCAGCATCGCTGTCCACCCTGTGAGATTGCTGGGTTGACCCCAGGAGCTGTCACCTATGGGGCTGGTCAGAGCACAAGTTTCTCACTGAGTGGTCTCTGTGTCCTCCTCCTCCCTGATACTGGATACAAGGCCCAGCCTAAATCCAGGACGATTTCATCTCAAGATCTTTAACTCATTGCATCTTCGAAGACCCTATTTCCAAATTAGGTCACTTTTTTTTTTCTTTTTTGAGACAGAGTCTCATTATGTTGCCCTCAGTAGAGTGCTGTGGTGTCACAGCTCACAGCAACCTCAAACTCTTGGGCTTAAGCGATTCTCTTGCCTCAGCCTCCCAAGTAGCTGGGACTACAGGCACCTGCCACAATGCCCAGCTATTTTTTTTTATTAAATTATAGCTGTGTACATTAATGCGATCATCCCAGCTATTTTTTTGTTGCAATTGTCATTGTTGTTTAGCTGGCCCAGGCTGCGTTCAAACCTGCCAGCCCCGGTGTATGTGGCTGGTGCCCTAAACACTGAGATACCAGTGCTGAGCCCAAATTCGGTCACATTTACAAGTTCTGGGTAGATATGGATCTGGGGGGCACCGCTGAACCCATTTCAGAACCCTCTGGCAGGTAAGCTCTGATGGCCTCGCTTCCTGACTGCCCAGGTGGCAGCTTCCCATGAGAGTTCTGGGCCAGAGAACACAGATGCTGAAGGGTGAGGTCTGCCTGAATCTCATCAAACATGTCACAGGACTAAAAATGCCCCTAGAAATTTTCTGGCACATAACTTACACAACCCTCCAATTGCTACCAGGATGCCAACACACACAGTGCCACCTTTGGCTGCCAACAGAGGGTTCAATATCAAGGCAGGAGGGAGCCAGGGTACCATCACTACATTTGATATTTCTTACCCCTTCCCTGTCCTGTCCTCCAGACTTGGCCAGGTAGATGGAGATTTCTGAAGGACCACATGGGTCTCGACCATGGACCATAGACCCATGTCTTAGAATATTTGTATTTATAACAGAACAAGAACTAAATGTTTGTTTCTAGCAGGAATTCATACTGAACTTATGATATTTAATAAAAACCAGATTGTACCCCACTGGGTCTTTCCCAGAGTGGTGCCAGCCTTCCCAATCTTTGGGGGAGAATTGATGGATTAGGTGATCTGGGGGGAATTGTCCACATGGGCCCATGGGCGAAAATCACTGTTGTAAACAGAATTGCCATCCGAGAGCTTCCAGGTTCTTCTCCACATCTCGTTGTCCAGAAGCTGAGGGTGGCACAAGCCCTGTCTGAGACCTTCCCTCTCCTGTTCCAGAACATTCTTCCTAACTGGATTGTATTAGATTTCTGCTGCCACATAACAAATAACCACAAATTTAGCAACTTAAAACAATACCCATTTGGGCGGTGCCTATGGCTCAAAGGAGTAGGGCACCGGCCCCATATGCCAGAGGTGGTGGGTTCAAACCCAGCCCTGGCCAAAAACTGCAAAAAAAACAATACCCATTTATTATGTTATAATCTCCATGGGTCAGGAGTCTGAGCATGGCTGAGCTGGATCCTCTACTCAGTTTCACAAGGTTGTGATCAAGGTGTTGGCTGGGGCCAGGGTTGCATCTGAGACTCAGGGTCCTTTCCCAAGCTCATGTGGTTGTGGGCAGAATTCATTTCTTGCATTTACAGGCCCTGTTTTCTTACCAGCTCTTGTCTGGGGCCACTCCTGGCACTCAGAGGCTCTTATGGCTCCTTCCCATGGGGCCCCACAGACATTCCAGGCCAGCGGGGGGGGGGGGGGGGAGTCTCTCTAGTTTCTTTTTTCTTTCCTTTTCTTTCTTTTTTTTTTTTTTGAGACATAGTCTCACTCCGTTGCCCTCAATAGAGTGCCGTGGTGTCAGCTCACAGCAACCTCAAACTCTTGGGCTTAAATGATTCTCTTGCCTTAGCCTCCCAGGTAGCTGGGACTACAGGCACATGCCACAATGCCTGGCTATTTTGTTGCTGTTGTTATTGTCATTGTTGTTTAGCAGGCATAGGCCAGGTTCGAACCCACCAGCCCCGGTGTATCTGGCCAGCGCCCTAATCACTGAGCTAGGAGTGCCAAGCCTCTCTCTAGTTTATGTTTCAGCTTTCTAGAGTTTCTTTTAATTTTGGTTATTGAGGTGATGGTCACATAATATAAAATTAACCATATAAAGTGAACAATTCAGTGGCATTTAGTACAGTCACAATATTGCGGAACCAACATCTCTATCTAGTTCTATATTTTCTTTGCCCGAAAAGGAAACCCCATACCATTAAATTAGGCCCCCTGAAGAGTCCATCTTGGGGCGGCACCTGTGGCTCAAGGAGTAGGGTGCTGGCCCCATATACCGGAGGTGGCAGGTTCAAACCTGGCCCCAGCCAAAAAAAACTGCAAAAAAAAAAAAAAGAGTCTACCTGGGCCTGGTGTGGTGGCTCATGCCTAAAATCCTAGCATTCTGGGAGACTGAGGCAGGTGAATTGCCTGAACTCAAGAGTTTGAGACCAGCCTGAGCCAGAGCAAGACCATATCTCTAAAAATAGCCAGACACTGTGGCAGGGGTCCCAGCTACTTGGGAGGCTGAGGCAAGAGAATCACTTGAGCCCAAGAGTTTGAAATTACTGTGAGCTCTGACACCACGGCACTCTACCGAGGGTGACAAAAGTGAGACTCTGTCTAAAAAAAAAAAAAGAGTCCACCTGGTTAGGCCTGGCCCACCCAGGATGCCCCCACCTAAGATGGATTCAGTCAGCTGGGCAGTGGCTGGGTGACAGGAGTGGCACCTACCAGATTCACAGGTCTCCCCACTCAGGGACATGGGCTTTTATTGGACGTGCACACCAGGGACATCTCAGAATTCTGCCTCCCACACTCATTCATCCAGGACCCAGCCCAAGGGCCAATTCCTCCCTCTGCTCCCCTCCCTTGAATACTCACCCCCACCCCGTAGCTTGGGCCCAGAAACTCTAGCTGCCACCATTGTCACTAAGATCTGCACTCCTCTTTCCCCTGATCCTGGGGCAGGACCAGAGGAGCCTTGAATTTGTTCTGGCTTCTCCTACGACCTGCCTCCTGCCATCCTGAGGCCCCAGCTGTGCTCCCTACCAGCCTGTGTGCATCTCCCCACCCTGAATCCAAAAGAAACAGCCAGCAACAGAAGCACTAGCCCCTGTGTCACCCTTGCACTAAGGCCCCCCCCTTCACAGCTGGAGCCCAGACGGTGAAACTGAAGGCCAGACGGTCTCCGGATGCTGTTCCCCCCAGATTCAGCATCCTTGGCAGGAGGCCTCTCCCCTGCTGTGCAGCCACCTAACCTCTGAAGGAGACAGGCTTCCTGCAGCAGTCCAGGTGCTGGTCCCAGGACTGGCTTCCCATCAGATAGCCTGTCCTTGCTCGTGGGAGATGGAAGAGGTATGACAGCGCCTGGCTGCAGGGGGCACAGTACAGCCAGCTCCTTCCCCTTCTCTGGCCCCTGCAGGAGCTTGAGAGCAGAGACTCAGTGACAACAACTGGAGAGCTCGTTTGCCAAAGTCAGAATACTTGCATATGAAATCTCTGGCAACCATTTCACATTAACCATTTGGGTTGACTGTTTTCAGATGGTTCTTCCGGTGAAAGGCACATGCAATGTGTGTAGCTCAGAGTAAGCAGCATGAGAGGAATTCCTCGGCCTCTCGGCGTTTGGGCAGGAGGAGGGTCCTTGCCTTCTTATGTCCCTAGAAGCCTGGGCAGTGTGTCTTGCTGGAGATTGCATCAGAGCCTCATCATTCCTCAAAAGAGCAGCAGGGATCAGGGGCTGGGACTTCACCTCTAGTTGGGTGACTTGCAGGTAACACATGGGTCTCCATGGACTTGATGGTCTGCTGTCTGTCCAGTCTCCCTGGTGGCCACCAAGGCCAGAGTCCCCTGAGAACTAGCTATGGTTTCAGGCCAGAAGACATAGGCTTGGCATCCTTATCCATAAGGTAGGGCCCTACCTCTGGACTCAGCAGACTGGCCAGCCTCCAGGGGCCATCCTAGGTTCCACCTAGCTTCCCCATCAGGAGTTTTGAGCAAACCTCCTTTACCTAGGCTACCATGCCTGCACAGATTGTGCCCCCAGATTTCCCACAAGTCTCCCCTGGGCTCACTGACCCTGCTGTTGGAGGCCGGAGAGATGGAGTGCTGTAGAACCAGCCAGGCTCATGGAGTGCTACAGTGCCACCAACCTGCGCCCAGCCCAGGGACCCAGTTCACATCTGAGACAATTCCCTAAGGCAGAGGCTGAATTCCATGGCTTGGTAAGGGGTGGGGGCTCCAAAGGAACAGCTCCTGGCACAAAGCCTGAGACATGAGGCCGGTACTCTGTGTTTGCTTAGATTCTGTGTTTGTCTGCTTGGCACTCATCAATTACAGGGCCATACCAGCAGCCATGTCGTTTACATCTCCCCTGCCACCCAGAGACCATCCTCTAATCCATCTCCTTATCTCACACCACAAACCAATTTCCCTTGCCCTAAGTCACCCAGGTACCAGACAACTAAGGCCAGCCCTACACCCCAGCTCTCACCAGAATTATTCAAACTAGCCAGTGCTAAGCTATTTCCCTGGTCTCGTCCTGCCTTTCCCTCAGAAACCTCAATAAGGTTCTGGCCTCAGCTTTCCCCTCCCTGCTGTCCACCTGCTCACTAACGGTGGTGGGTCCCCCAAGGTCTTAGGTGGTGAGCCTTGCCCCTCATCTCAGGGAATGTAAATATAGCCATGTGCCATCTAATGATGAGACGCCTTCTGAGAAACATGCAAGTTGTCGTTGTGAGAACATCACGGAGCATCCTTACACAAACCTAAATGGCACAACCCATTGACCACACACCTAGGCTACATGGTACAGGCTAGAACTCCTGGGCTGCAAGCACATTATTATACTAAACACTGCAGGCAGCTAACACAAGGGAAAGTATTTGTGTGTCTAAACATACCTAAACATAGACAAAAGTACAGTGAAAATAAGGTATCAAAGAAAAAATTGTCACACCTGACATATTGTCATGTACCATAGGTGGGGCTCGCAGGACTGGAAGGAGCTCTGAATGGGTGAGTGGCAAGTGAATGGAGGCCTAATGCAGATATTATAAATGCCATCCACTTAGGCTACAGCAAATGTATTTTAAAATTCTTTCTTTCTGGGGCGGCGCCTGTGGCTCAGTGAGTAGGGCACCGGCCCCATATGCCGAGGGTGGTGGGTTCAAACCCAGCCCCGGCCAAACTGCAACAACAACAACAAAAAAATAGCCAGGCGTTGTGGCAGGCGCCTATAGTCCCAGCTGCTTGGGAGGCTGAGGCAAGAGAATCACATAAGCCCAAGAACTGGAGGTTGCTGTGAGCTGTGTGACGCCACGGCACTCTACCGAGGGCAGTAAAGTGAGACTCTGTCCCTACAAAAAAAAATAAAATAAATAAAATAAAATAAAATTCTTTCTTTCTTTCTTTTCTTTTTTTTGAGACAAAGCCTCACTTTGACACCCTCTGTAGAGTGCTGTAATGTCATAGCTCACAGCAACTTCCAACTGTTGGGCTCAAGCAATCCTCTTGCCTCAGCCTTCCAAGTAGCTGGGACTACAAGCACCCACCACAACTCCCAGCTATTTTTAGAGACAGGGTCTTGCTTTTGCTCAGGATGGTCCTGAACTCCTGAATTCAAGCAATCTAGTGGCCTCAGCCTTCCAGAGTGCTGGAATTACAGGCATGAGCCACCAAGCCCAGCCCAAAATTATTTCTTTAATTATAAGTTAACTTTAGCTTACTATAACTTTTTACCTTATACATTTTTCTTTTTTTTTTAACTCTGTGACTGTCATAACACTTAGCTTAAAACGCAAACATGTTGTAGAGCTATACAAAAATAATTTCCTTCCTTTATTTTTTTTTTAATATAGATAAGGTCTCACTCTGTCACCCAGGCTGGAGTACAGTGGTGCCATCATAGCTCAATGTATCCTCAAACACCTGGCTTCAAACAATCCTCCTCCCTCAGCCTCCCAAAGCGCTGGGATTACAGGTGTGTGCTGCCTTGGCCAGGCAACTTTTTTTTTTTTTTTTTGAGACAGAGTTTCAAGCTGTCACCCTGGGTAGAGTGCCATGGCATCACAGTTCATGTACCTCAAATTCTTGGGCTTAAGTGATTCTCTTGCCTCAGCCTCCTGAGTAGCTGGGACTACTGGCACCCACCACAACGCCTGGCTATTTTTTTTGGTTATAGTTGTCCTTGTTGTTCAGCTGGCCTGGGCCGAGTTCGAACCCACCACCCTCAGTGCACGTGGCTGGTGCCATAACTACTGTGCTTCGGGCGCTGAGCCAAGGCAACTTTTTTTTTTAATACATAGAAGGAGTACACTCTTAAAAAATGATAAAAAACATGGTATGGCAGGGGCGGCACCTGTGGCTCAAAGGGGTAGGGCGCTGGCCCCATATGCTGGAGGTGGCAGGTTCAAACACAGCCCTGGCTAAAAACCACAAAAAAAAAAAAAAAAACAACCATGGTATGGCAAATATAAAAGGCAATAACATAGTTATTTATCATCATTATCAAGTAGTAAGCACTGTAGATAATTGTATGTTCTTTACATTTATCTGACGGACAGGGCAGTAGGTTTGTTTAATCAGTATTACCACAAATCCATACATAAAGCATCGAACTATTGACCTTACAATGGTTACAGCATCAATAGGCCATAGGAATTTTTCAGCTCTATTATAATCTTATGGAACAACCATGACATATGTGCTCCAACATTGACAGAAATGTTATTATACAGCACATGACTGTCATGAAATTTTTTTTTTTTTTGAGACAGAGCCTCAAGCTTGTCGCCCTGGGTAGAGTGCTGTAGCATCACAGCTCACAGTAACCTCCAACTCCTGGGCTCAGGAGATTCTCCTGCCTCTGCCTCCCAAGTAGCTGGGACTATATGCGCCCGCCACAACACCCGGCTATTTTTTGGTTGCAGCCATCATCGTCATTTGGCGGGCCCAGGCTGGATTCGAACCCGCCAGCTCAGGTGTATGTGACTGGCGCCTTAGCCGCTTGAGCCACAGGCATCAAGCCTGAAATCTCCTTTTATAGCATTCATCTCTCTGTCACTTGGGCAGCTCCATAAATTAAAATCCAAAGGGTATGTTTTGGGAAAGCTTATTTGAAACCTGAGTCTCTGGCCCTAATTTCAGGCCCAGGATCTTCACAGCCAGAATGGGACTCCTAAGGAAGAACATTCTTTAGACAGTGGAGAGAAATCTAAGTCAGAAAATAAAACTCTTGCTAAGTACTCTGGAGCACTTGTTGTTGCTGAGAATCTAGGGAGACACGTGTACTCATACAAGCTACCCATCAGGGTCCAGACACGCACCACTAGTGAGCTGAGCAGGGCCCCTCCTGCCTGCCAACCCAGCTCTTTCACCTTTCATCCTGCACTGTAAGTCCCAAGCTCCCCTTTCCAGGACCTGAGGTCTGGCATCCCTTCCATCCACCTGACAGCCAGCTCTGCTGGGTGCATTTTGCTTTGAAACTGCCCTGCCCCCATTCCAGTTGGGCCTAGCCCTGCAAGACGTTCAATGGGGTACCTGCGCCAACTCCCCATGGGAGCTATGCAACCAAAGTTACAACCTCCCCTCTGAACCTCCTCATTTAAAACACAGACACCATCTATGCTCTCCTGACCATTCAGGGTGGGGACAAGTAGAGACAGGAATGACAGGTACTGACCCATGCAGGATGCACAGGCTCACCAGGGCACAGCAGGCATTACGGCATGCATCCCCTCTGGCATGGGTAACAGTGAGGGGAGCCCACCCTGGGTTCCTGCATGGAGACTGTGTCCAGGCTATAGCACAGGGAGGAGGACTGAGGCAGAACTGGGAGACTCCCTGTGATGAAGGGACAGAACTGAGCCTTTGGGGTGACCACAGCAGCCAGGATTTGGTGGATGGAGTACTGAAGAAAAAAGAGCCACACAGGGGCCCCAGACCTCTGCAGAGGGCCTATCTGTAATCTTCAACTGAGGATAGACCTGAATGGGCATGGCAAAACAGGCCAGGGAAGGAACCACAGGAAGGGGTCACACGGGGCTAAGATAGTCCACAGTCCTGACAGCAGAGCTATGTTCCTTCCTCCTTCACCGAAAGAAAGGCTCACTTCTGGACCATGCCTCCCAAAACATCTGTCCTGTTACATCTGTGTGTGTTCTTTAACGAACCCATCATGCCCTTGGAGAACTAATAAAGATCTTCCAGGAGCTTCTCTCCCTAACTTGTCCCAGTGCTGTTGAGTTTTTCATGGAGTCCCTTTTTTAAAAAATTGGGATGAAGGGGGTGGCACCTGTGGCTCAAGGAGTAGGGCGCCGGTCCCATATGCTGGAGGTGGCGGGTTCAAACCCAGCCCCGGCCAAAAACCACAAAAAAAAAAAAAAAATTGGGATGAAGGACAATGGGGGCCCATTGCTGTCTGTAAGAACGTATCTTAATCTGTAAGCCTATGTCTTGCTCTTAATCTTTCTCCTTCTCAATAAACTTTCAGATTTATAAAAAAAAAAAATTGAGGTGAAATTCACAGAACAAAATCAATCATTGTAAAGTGAACAATTCAGTGGCATTTAGTACATTCACAATGTTGTGCAACCACCATGTCTATCTGATTTCTAAACACTTTCCTTACCCCAGAGGAACACCCTGTACCCAAGAGCAGTCACTCCCAAGACCCCCGGCTCCCTAGCCCTGGCAACCACCAATCTGCTTCTTTCCATCTTTGTGCATTTGCTTGTTCTGGACACTTCCTACAAAAGGACTCATACACCATCTGACCTTTCATAACTGGCTTACTTCACTTAGCATCGTGTTTTGATGGCTATCCATGTTGCAGCATGGATCACTACTTCAATCCTTTTTATGGGCAAATAATACATCATTGTACACATAGACCACAACTTTGTTTATCCATCATCTGTTCATGGACATTTGGGTGATTCCCATTTTTAGCTCCTGTGAATAGCACCACTATGAACACAACCATGCAAGTGTCTGCTTGAGTCCTTGGTTTTAACTCTTTGGGGTAAATACACAGAGGGCCTGTTTTACAGTCAGAATTTTCCTTAACCAGCCCTCCATCACCTGACACTGCCTGTCTGTCTCCACCTCGAGGCACCTGCTGCCCACCTCAGGAAAATGGTCATCTGTCCTGTCTAGGCCACCTTCCTGTCTTGTCCCTTCTGTGTGCTGCCTGGTGCCTGTCACACTCTGCAGTCGGTGCTTTCCTTTCTTGCTTGCTTAGCCGTTTGCTCCATCTCTTCCACATTTGTGGACAGGGACCAGCCTACCCTCTGGCTGTTGAGTCCTCGGAAACATGCCTGCCAGCCCTTCAGTAACTGTTGGCTGAAAGACTGAGTGAACCTATGGGGCTCTTCCACCCACTGTCCCCTAAGCCACTCTTTTCTCCACCCTGACTTTCATAAGCCTGACCCTTGATCTTGGGAGCAAGACGGAGTCAGGTGAGACCAGGCACGGTGGCTCATGCCTGTAATCCTAGCAATCCGGGAAGCCGAGGCAGGTGGACTGCCTGAGCTCAGGAGTTCAAGACCAGCCTGATCAAGAGTGAGAACCCCGTCTCTAAAAAAATAGCAAAGCATTGTGGCGGGCACCTGTAGTCCCAGCTACTTGGGAGGCTGAGACAAAAGGATAGCTTGAGCCCAAGAGTTTGAGGTTGCTGTGAGCTATGATGCCCTGGCACTCTACGAAGGGCATCAAAGTGAAACTCTGTCTCAAAAAAAATAAAGACGGAGGCATGGCGGCGCCTGTGGCTCAAAGGAGTAGGGCGCTGGCCCCATATGCTGGAGGTGGTGGGTTCAAACCCAGCCCCAGCCAAAAACTGCAAAAATAAAATAATAAAAACTAAAAAAAGACAGAGGCAGGGACTACCAAGCTGGATGAAAGGCTGGGATGTCTGAGTGAAGCAAGTTCAGGACCAGAGAGCTCCAGGATGAGCAGGAAAGGACTCTGGGCTGCAGGTGTGGGGGTTTCCTGCGAGAGGAGAGGCCCTAGCACTGGCCCTGCCTGGGGGTCTGATGCTTATGGCCAAGGTGGATGAAATAGACTCAATTGGGAATCCAAGGCCACCCAACCTGACCCCCCCCCAAAGGCCCCACCCTCTGGCCAAAGCTTCTGTCCCAAGGACAGGGTTCTCAGACTTCAGTCACTCAAGCCCCTCCCTCACCCATGCCCCACGCCCAGAGGCCAGGGACCGGACCATCTAAAACAGGGGTCCTCAAACTGCAGCCTGCGGGCCACATGAGGTGGTGTGATTGTATATGTTCCGTTTTGTTTTTTTACTTCAAAATAAGATATGTGCAGTGTCCATAGGAATTTGTTCATAGTTTTGTTTTTTTTTTAAACTATAGTCCGGCCCTCCAACAGTCTGAGGGATAGTGAATTGGCCCCCTGTTTAAAAAGTTTGAGGATGCCTGAAGGGGCCAGGTATGGTGGCTCAGGCCTGTAATCCTAGCACTCTGGGAGGCCAAGGCAGGTGGGTCACTTGAGCTCAAGAGTTTGAGACCGAGCAAGAGTGAAACCTTGTCTCTAAAAAATAGCTGGGCATTGTGGTGGGCACCTATAGTCCCAACTACTCGGGAGGCTGAGGCAAGAAGATCGCTTGAGCCCAGGAGTTTGAGGTTGCTATGAGCAATGACGCCATGGCACTCTACCCAAACAACAAAGTGAGACTCTGTCTCAAAAAGAAAAAAAAAAAAGACCAGGTGCGGTGGCTCACACCTATAATCCTAGAACTCTGGGAGGCCCAGGCGGGTGGATTGCTTGAGCTCACAAGTTCGAGACTAGCATGAGCAAAACTGAGAGACCCCCCACCCATCTCTACTACAAATAGAAAAACTGAAGCAAGAGGATCGCTTGAGCCCAAGTAGGAGGTTGCTGTGAGGTATGATGCGGTAGCACTCTACCCAGGATGACAGCTTGAGACTCTGTCTCAAAAAAAAAAAAAAAAAAGTGTGGGAGGGGCCTCTGGGCCACAAGGGAACAGCCACATGGGCCAGGAAGCTCAGGCCTTTTCCCAAATCACCCTCCCCATCCTGAGACATCCCCACAAATCTAGGCTTCCCCTTCCCTACCTGGTCTGCCCTACACAGAGCTCCTAGGGAACCCTGGAGGGGGCCAGCCCTACTACTCTGACCACAGAAAGCCCAGCCCAGCTCTGGGCTGGGCAGAGGAGCCATCCAGAGCCCAGGCCTCAGGCCTGTCCCATGGAGCAGGGCAGCAGACAGGCACAGCCCCAGCCCCTCCCCCTGACCCATCTCAAGGTTCCACATGCCAATTCAAGAGGCCAGTGGGGCCCTGGTCAGGGGGGAGCCAGGCTCTCCCAGCACTCCCTGTCAACAAGAGGATGACTTTGCCGGGGGAGAAGATACAGTGAGAGAGGACAGAACAGCCGCTGGGTCCCGTCCCCTCATCCACCACCAGACTTCCTAAGAGGACAGTTCTTTCAAGCAAATAGGGAGGGTGGATCCAGGAGCCGGCCCCTTCCCTATCTCTGGTTGGATACTGGGGCATTTGGGTCAGGGTCTGCTCAGAGCCTCTAGTGCCCTCTGTGTGCCGCCATGGCCCTGAGATAGGGCCATCTGTGCCCAGGAGGTCTGGGGCCACATAAGGACCCTCCAGGTGGAAACAACCTCCTCTCAGGCTTTCTCAAGCCCCCTCCTGGACTCCCAGGGCTATGAGGACCTCCACCTTACCCACCCCTCCCAGTTTGGCTGGGCTAAAGAGGGCTGAAGAAGGGACCCCTTTTCCTCCACTGGGCAGAACAGGAAAAGGGTGGTTGAATCCGCACTTCTCGTCCCATCTGGAACATTCCAACATGGAAAACTCATGGAGCAGCTGGGGAAGCAATTTAGGGACTTTAATTAAAAGCTAATGACTCTCCCCAGGACCCTCAGCCCCAACATCTGCCCTCAGTGTTATCTGAGGTACAGCTGGGCGCCTTGCATAGGCCTTGGTGGTTAAGCCAAGTTTCCACACTTGGGGGAGAGCAAAACGTTCTCCTCACTGCTTCCAGAGTCTGCCCTCCAAGCAAACAAGCACCCCACATGGCTCTGCATTAGAGAAGGCTCAGGAAGGGAAAGTGGATCACCTTGGTGGGCTTAGAAATGGAACTCTAAATGTAGGAAGTAGGAGAGTAGTGAGAGCATAGAGGCTCTGTTCTAAGCCTGCCTCCACAGTGTCTGTACCCTCTACAGGAAAAGGCATTCCAGGCAGAGAGAACAAACAGTATGTGCAAAGGCTGTGAGGTCAGAAAGAGCAGGTGGAAGGAGCTAGCAGGGGCCAGGATGAAAGGACTGTAGGGGTGAGGAGAGCATGATTAGGGGGTTAGCCTTAGAGGGCCTTAATAGCTGTGTTCAAGCATCTGGTCTTCATCCCAGAAGCAGCAGGGGCAAGGGATTGGAGGATTTTTAAATAATAGGATCTGGTTTACTCTGAAGACACTCCTCATGGCTGCCATTGGGACAGCTCATTGTAGGAGAACAAAAGTGATGTTGGGGTGACAGTGAGTGGCCCCTGAAACTGTCCGGGCATAAGAAGGGCATGTCCAGGGAGAAGAAATATATGTGTATCATCTGGGAACTAGGTTGGAGTTGCTCTGCCTCCTTCCCTTTTCCACTCAGGGATGAGGACAGGCCATGAGACCCAAGGAGCAGCCTGGGGTGCAAAGACCACAGCCAGGCCCTGTGACAGGCCCGGGAAATGCAGTCCTGCTGACCCTGGGCCTAAGCAGCCCTATAGGTTATTGTCAGGGCAGCTGGTGGGCAGGTGGGCACCTGGCTAAGAGCAGGAACCCATCAGCTCAGTCATTACTGAGGGGCTCTCACATCCCTGGGGGCAGAGGGGAGGACTGGGTACCCCAGCCTGCCTGGGTCTACCCTGACTCAGTTCGGAGTAGGCAGCTGAGCTGCAGATGGGCGCTGGTTCCAGCCCTTTCCCAGAAGAGGGCACAGGAAAAACAAAGCACAACTGGGTCAGTGAGGGCCAGGGGGAAGTGTTCCAGGCCTGGGGAGCAGGCTGGGCCCAGCACAACACTCACTCCTCTCACGAACACTGGGGCAATTCCACAAGGCTTCCAGAAGAAAGCACCCACTGGACACTAGGACATCGGATTAGTGGAGGCCATGGGTGCAACACACAAAGACGGGCAGACCCAACTTTAATCATGCCCCACCACTCAGCCAAGCAACCTGGGGCCTTAGTTTCTTGTCCCCAACGCAGGGACAACCCTGCCTGAGTTCCCAGGGTCGAGAAGAGAGCCTGGGTGGCCTCTGAGTCACTAGGGCTAAGCTGTGTTTTGATGGACACGTCCTAAGCCTCTGAGCCTCCGTGTCCACCTGAGACATGTGAACAAGCACATTGCCCACCTCCAAGGATGTCTAAGGGACGGATTTGGGATGACACCTGGCACACCATCAGTGCTCAGGAGAATTAGCAAGTATGACTGCCACTTCCTGGTGGTGGCATTTCCACCCTCTAACCTCAAGGTCACATGGAAGAATACAGATCCAAACTTTATTTCTTAAATATTTACCCAGCATGTGGATGCAGCCTGCTCTGGCAGGGCAAGCAGACATAAATTAGTTTCTGAGCTCAGTCCCAGCCAAAATCCTGGCCAGTTATCTGATAGAATTTGCGGTTGAAGGGCCGGTAGAAATCCCGCAGGCGCTGGACCAGGGCCCACGGCACACGGGGGTGAGGGCGGCCCTTGGATTTGCCCAGGCAGCGGGGCCTGCTGCTGCCCTGAGCCTTCTTGAGGCAAGGGAAGCCCTTGGTGGCATTGAAGTAGAAGTGCTTATCTGTGACGACTCGCTTGAGGCCCAGAAAGTCCTGCACGCGGCCGACTTCCCCAGCAGGGTCACTGACCAGGCGCTCGCCACTGACAAACAGGAAGTGAGACAGGGGGAAGTAGCGCAGCCAGTTGTTCAGGTGCTGGGCATACAAGCCAATGCGCACAGCACTCCAGGCAGTGTCCACAGGGCCCAGGCCATGGCGGAAGGCCAGGGCTCGGAAGCTGGGCAGGCCTGGGGTCTTGGAGAGCATCTGGGCATAGTCAGAGATGGCACGAGTCACGGGGTTGCGCACCACCACAATCAGCTTCGTGTCTGGGGACATGCCATGGATGCGGCAGGGGGCCTCTCGAGTCACAAAGTAACTGGGGGTCTTCTCCATAGTGATCTGCCCTTCCAGAGTGCGCGGCATCAGGCTCCTGCAAGATAGAAGTAAGGAGCCTCAACCTGAGCAGACACAGGTGGGCAAGATAGAAGTAAGGAGCCTCAGCCTGAGGGGACTCAGGTGGGCATGGGAGGCTCAGAGAGGCTTAGGACATGCCCATCAACACACAGCCCCTCCCACACTAGCCTGACCCCCAGGACCCTTCCAGCAGCAAGGCCCAGGCCTCCAAGGTGGACAAGCCTCCCTCTCTGCCCAAGCCCAGCTCGTTAATGTGCTTGCATGGGAACTTGGGCTGTAGACAGTGAGGGCACCCAGTCCTGCTAGGCTGCTTATTTGTTACTGCTACAGTGACAGGCTGAGGTCACTAGATGCTCTTCTCTGCCATTGACCATCCTGGCTACCGTCCCTGCACAAGCTCTGCCCTCCCTCAGCCCATGGGCCAGCTCCCTCAGATCCTGGCAATGGCCACCCACCAGAGCCATGCCACCCAAGGCCAGACTCCACACCCTAACCCTGACACTGCTCTCTCACCCCAGACTGAGTAACCCTGAGGCCAGTCTGCCTGGACTAGCCACCCCGCAGGCATCTGCACTGTAATCACTTGAGATCACCCTCTCACTCAGTGGCTTAAAACATCCCCAAATTAGGCCATCGATTATTAACAAGTGTCCAGACCAAGTTATCATCGTTCTCTCACTCCCTCCCCTGAATTTAATTACATCCTTCCCCTGCTTTAATCATAGCCCTGCTAATCCTCATTATCCTAGGTCCAGACTCAGAATGCCAAAAAGCCACCAGCAGAGCCCTGCATGTTTGAGAAAAGTTAGTGATGTGGCTATACCCAGCCTGAGGACCTTTCCCAAGCCCCTCGGCCACTGGGCACCAGGCTGACGATGAGAATGTCTGAGATGCCTCTTATCTTCAGACAGGGGAGGAGGGCACTGACCCAATCCCAAGGTTCAGGGGGAGGTGGCTGCCCATAACCCCTTGACTGCCCCAAACCTGGCAAAGCCCATCCCCGAGTGCCTGCTTGGGCAGGCCCAGGCACCCCAAGCAGTGTCCCAAGGTGGCACCTGCCAGCAGTACAGGGTGAGACTGGGCAGGGCAGGGCAGGGTGGGTCAGCTGAGCAAACAACTCTGTGGAGGGCTGGGAACTAGGTCAATAGAGGAAGAGGTTGTGGGGACCTGCACTGGGGAAGGGATGTCTCTGCCTGGACCTGCCTCCCGCGCTGTGAGGGGGCTTCCCCCACCCCCACTGACAGTCCCAGGACTGGCCCCAGTGGGAAAGTAACCTAAGTGATCCCCAGACTCTGCTTGTGGAAGGCAGGGCCTGAGTCTCCTCTTCCTGCTCAAACCTCTGAGGAAACTCAGACCAGGCAGGCACAGGTACACAGATCTACGCACTGTGTGCTTGGCTTAGAGGGAGCGGTGGTGGGATGGATGTGTGGGCGGCAGGCTGCCAGGCTGCCCCAACAGCACCACGAGCATGGCAGATTTGGGTGAGTCTCCAACCCTCAAAGCAAGGCCTTGGGCACAGCTGATCCACAGACATCCCAGAGATAATCCTCCTTCATTTTGGTGACAGTGAGGTAGAAGTGTCCTCCACCCCACCCACTGGGCCATTTTGTAAGCAGGCACACTGAGGCTCAGAGAGGTAGCAGGAAATGCTGAGAGGAGATGCTGGCCTCAGACCTTGGCTGCTACAGTGGCTACAGGGGCTGCAGTGGCCAGCGTCCTCCTGGCCCATCTGGAAGGGAGTGTCTACTCAGCTTTGCTTCCAGAGCCCTGCACCCCACACCCTGACTCTCATGGTTGGGATCCCACATGGGAACAGCACCAGCCTCCTTAGACATCAGTTCAAAGGCCTTGGGTGGTATCAGCACCAAGGTCTGAGGCCCAGGGCTGCAGCCTGCTGGCCCCACTGGCCTCCTTTCCCCCAGGGAGAAGTCATGACAAGGGGATTCACCTGCCCCCACTTTGCCATAAAGCCACAAAGAAAACCCAGCACTGACACCTCACCACCCTCTCTTCTGCCCTTCCCAGGAAAGAACATCAGCCTCAGGCCCTCCTATCCTAGCACTGGCACTCACTGGCCCCAGGGAACCATAAGACCCAGGAACTCCAGCTCTCTCTTTTGCCAAGCTGGACACTTCAGATTCTGAAGAACCTGCTCTACTTCCTACAAATGGCTACTTATCCCCACCATGCTTCCTCTCCAAGGAAGTCAGAATTCCAGAGGAGATGATCACAGATCCTCTGCAGTAGGAGAGAGTGGGAACACAGAGGGGGACAAGGACTTTCTAGGCACAAACCAGATCTGAGATGGGAGACCTTGGAGATCAATAACTTACCCTCTCCAGGCCTCACAAACCTGTCCCAGCCCATCATGGAGGGCGGGTATTGGGCTCTGGGGAGTGGGAGAGCTGGGAGAGAGTGGGAGAGCAGACCCCCACAGGCAAACATCTAAACTGCTCCCAGGGCTCAGCACCCATAGCACAGTGGTTACGGTTATACACCGGAGCTGGCAGGTTCAAACCCAGCCCAGGCCTGCTAAACAAATGCAACAAAAAAATAGCCAGGCATTGTGGCTGGCACCTGTAGTGCCAGCTACCTGGGAGGCTGAGGCAAGAGAATCGCTTAAGCCCAAGAGTTTGAGGTTGCTGTGAGCTGTGATGGCACAGTACTCTACTGAGGGCGACACAGTGAGACTCTGTCTTAAAAATAATAATAATAATAATAGACTGCTCCCAGGACCCCTTCCCTCGCACAGAGCCCACCTCATCTGGTCTACATTTCCCACTTCCATCCAGCCCAGGCCAACTCTCTGCCCTCACCTCTCTGATCAGGTGGGCCAGGGACCCAGAATAAACAGTTATCATTCCTATCTGATGGCAGAAAGTGCTGGGGAGACTATATGTTCTGCCACAGGAGCCTCTCCCCAGGATTAAGTGGGGGTAAGTCCCACAGAAGCCCCCTGTCCCCTACATATTCAGACTCTACTCCCCCAGCCACTGCTCTTACAGCCCTCAGAACTAAGGGGCTTCCCCCATGCACACCCCTTCTTGCTTTTCCAAAACATTTTAACCAAAGTATATCCCCCACCTGCCCCAGAGAGGCACCCCCTCCCAGCTTGAAGCCTTGGGGTGTCTGTGTGACCCCAGCACCAGGTACTCAGTGAGTGAGTGAATGGATACACAAATACTGAGTTTGGGAGTACTTGGGAGCAACTGACAGCCCTAGATTAATGGGGTGGAGGCCAAGGAAGCAGACCCCTCCCAATCCTCTGCACCTACCCCTTCCCCCACAGAGACGGGGCCTAAAAATGAGGAAGAAAGAGTCTCTCCCAGAAAGACAGTCTCCTGAACACCACCTACTCCCAGGCTGGGCATCAGTATCCCCAAGAGCCCTTCTCAGGGCTGAGAATCTGACCCCCAGTCTGGGCCTGGTGCAAGCTGCCCCTCAGGAGATCCCCATCCTGCCCAGACCCCTCCCCTAGTGCCAGGGCCCTCAGAATCCTCTGCTCTTTAAAAACCTTCTAGGAATAAATCCAGCTGAGCTCCCTGTGCTCGGCCCAGCTCTTCCAACTCCTTCTCATAAAAGCTCTCATGGGGTCAGTGGCAGCTTTGAAGTTTGCCCTCCAGTTAGCTGTGTGTCCTCAACTCTCACCCCTCTGCCCTTCTCACGGCTCCTCCTCCCCACCCTCAGAGCAGCCAGGATGAGGGCTGCATAAACAAGAAACAACAAGCCCTGCCACAGTCAGGGAAGGGGACCAGTGGTCTCTTCTTGGAGCCAGAGCCAAGGATGCCGGCATTCAGGTTAAGTGGGGATGGACTAGCCTCCCCTACACCACCACCTGCTTCCTGACAACATCAGCCCCACAAAGCTCCGGAGCCAGACCCCCTGTTCTCACTGACGCCCCACTCTGCCTGCCCTTGAAACCTGCCCATTAAAACATTAGTTTTAATGCAAAAAGCAAAGTTAACAAATGGAGTGAGGAAAAGGAAGAGAAGTGGTGAATAGAGAGACTGGTACACCTAGAGGTCAAGAGTCTGGGTCCTGCCACTATCCCCCCTCACTAATTCATCAGGTGACCTTGGGCAGAGGCTTGGCCCAAGCTTGGGAATGACCAGCCACCAGGATGGGCTGCTTTAGCTGGGGCTGGGTGTTCCCCACATTCCACTCCTAGACCCCAAGTCCCTCCTGTTTTGGGGTCAGGGCAGCTCCAGAGCCCCATGCATGAGTCTGGAGTCTGAATGTTCACCCTCCTGCACTCACATAAAGGCAGTATCCTTTGTAAAGCTTGGGCTTTCTCCAGACTCCCAGGACCACCAAGAACGGTTGCAGGGAACCTGGAGCCCCCTTCCTAGAGTAACTAGCCAAGGTCAGTTGGTCAGACATACATGCCTAGAGTGACCCAGCAGGGGAGGGCGCCAGATTAAGTGGCATTTCTAACGCTCCCAAATAATCCCACTGGCTTGAAACTACTTCCAGCTGGGATCACACTCCCCACCCCAATCTTTCTGGGTCCCTCAGCAGACCTGAACCAGGGCATTCTCCATAGTTCTCAAAGTTTCTGAGGCCCCCAGCCTGGTCCTTCTTGAAGTCAAGTCTGGGTCTCTCTCAATTCCCGAAGACCTCGCCTTCCCTACGAGACCCTGGCGCGCACGACGTCCTCCCTCCGAAGGCACCGGCAGGGGAGCACACCGAAGCCGACGGGGCGGATAGGCCGGTGTGCTTACCGGTACCAAGCGAGGCCGCGCTCATAGCACCGGTCGAAGAAGTGGGGCTCGGAGCCGAGCGCACGGATGTCGGGGTGCAGACGCAGGAACTCAAGCAATGCGCGCGTGCCGCCCTTCTTCACGCCCACGATCAGAGCCTGCGGGAAGCGCCGGTGGCCGGAGCCACTGGCCACAGGCAGATCCCGCGCTCCGGGGCGGCGGCCAACGCGGGACTGTTCGGTGGGCGCGGTGGCGGGCGCGGGGGCGCGGGCAGCCGGAGGGCAGCGGCCGGGGAGGGCACAGAGGCAGTAGGCGCCGAGCGCTAGAACCACGAGCAGCAGCGGCGCGCGAGGCCCCCGCAGCGTGGCCCCCTGCCCGAGACCCGCGCTCTGGCCACCCCCGGCCCCGCCACCCAGGGCACTGCTACCTGCCATGGGGTCTCGCCGAGCCCAGGCCCGGAAGCCGGGGAAACTGGCGGGCGCGCATTCCGGCCAGCGCCGCGCTCAGCCCGTGGGCGCCAGACTACTTCTCTGCACCCGGGTGCCCTGCTGCCTGGGAGCGGGCTCTGGGCGGGGCCGGGGGTGGGGCCTAACGTCCCGCCCCATCCCGGACACTGCCCCGCCCGGGACACGCGGGCCCCAGCCGACACCTCCAAGACTTGGAGCCGCTGAGAATACCTGGACTCTCCTGCGCAGAGACACCGAGCGCCGGAGGACGCACGAGAGGCGGTGAATCGGGATACAGGGCAGTGACAGTGCGGCGCGCGAGCCCCGGGACCCGCTCTTAGAAGGCCGATCACCGCCGGCAGGTGCGCGGGCCAAGTCCTGGCCTCCAGGAATGGGAGCCTCTTTGCCAGGTTCAGTAGACCAAAGAAGCGTGTTTACTCGGGTGCCCGGCCTGCGAAGGGAAAATGAGGCCAGGCCACCACTCTAGTGCAGAGGGAGAGAGTGTGCAGCAGGGAATGGGGTGTGCCTTACACTCCCAGCTGACCATGAGTCCAGCAATTCCTCTGGGTCACAGGCCTACCTGCTGGAGAGAACTAGACAAGTGTAGTTACCGTTTTGGAGCCAGGCAAACAGGCTCAGAGAAGACAGCTGCAGTTGAGAGCTGAGTCCCTTGGCGCTAACATGACACTTCATCTGCCCAGCCTAGTCCACCTGACTACCCTGGATGTGGGCGACTAAGTGGCCCCCACTGTGTATGAGGAACTGAAGGGAATCTGTGCTGGAGAGAGGAGGGGGTGCTCAGGTCCTACACCAGAAGCTCCCTCAGAGGGGAGTAAGAATCAGGGGCCTCTCACAGCTGTGGGACCTGCAGAGGACACTTCGCAGGAGCTTCATCCCCTCAAGGTTCAAAAGCGCCTGTGGCTCAGTGAGTAGGGCCCCAGCCCCATATGCTGAGGGTGGCGGGTTCAAACCCAGCTCCGGCCAAACTGCAACAACAACAACAAAAAAAAAATAGCCGGGCATTGTGGCGGGCGCCTGTAGTCCCAGCTGCTCGGGAGGCTGAGGCGAGAGAATCGTGTAAGCCCAAGAGTTAAGAGGTTGCTGTGAGCCGTGTGACGCCAGGGCACTCTACCCTAGGGCGGTACAGTGAGACTCTGTCTCTACAAAAAAAAAAAAAAAACAAAAAACAGGAAAGCCTTCAGGGAAGGAAGGCAGAAGAACCTGGGCAGCCCATGAAAAGGCTGAGCAACTTGCTCAGTCCCACTACCTGCTGGTTCCTGTGTGACCTGTGGTAGATCTCCCTCTTTGGGCCACATGGTAAAAGACAGACTAAGCCACAAGGACAAAAGGTAGGGGCTGTCCCTGTGCCCTGTGGAGGTCATTCACCTCCAGCTGTCTGTCTGGTTGAGCCTTTTCTGACAAGAACAAGCATTAGCAAGTTCCTTCTGCCCAGCTGGACATCCCAGGGGCCCAGCAGCTTTGAAGGTCCCACACCGCTGCACACATCTGGACTCCTGTCTAGGTCTGTCTGTCCATCCACCTTAGCCCAGCCATCAGACCTGCAGCATGTGGAGAGTGAGGCCTGATGTGGTGGAGGAAGAATTTGGAAGGGGAGATGGGCCCAGTTAACACCATCCCTGAAGGAAATGATAAGGAGGGCCACAGCAGGAAGGGACAGAGAAGGGAAGTTTAGGGAGGCAATCCTAGGAAACACAGTCCTGGTGGGAGCAAGGTCCAGCCTGTCCTCACAGGTCTTTGACCAGCATCCCAGCTCTGTCTGCCCTCTTCACAGGCTTATAGGTGGTTTAGACCCCATCTGCCTCCACCTACCCATAAGCTCTGCCCGAGCAGAGATGGAGTCAGTCTTGATCCCTTCTGTGGCTCACACCTAACCATGGTGAGTGTTCATAAATGTTTGCTGGGTGACTCTGTCGTTGTGTATATGAGCATACATGTATGAGAGTGCCTATACTGGGTCCATCACCCACACCCCTCTCTGCCTCTTTCCCTGTCTTTCCATACCCAGGGTGGGCACCCCCAGCCTTGGCCCCCACCAGCACCATCTGTCCCACTCTGGAAAATGTTTAATAACATGGTGACTTCCCTCCCTCCTTGGGGAACACCCAGGGGAGATTTTACATGTACAGCAGCTGCAGGAATTCCCTCCCTTAAAACCACACCCTCCAGCCCCCGACCTGTTCCTGAAGCCTGATGGGTTCTGGAGCCCACAAGGGACGTGGAGGGAAAGGGACTGTGGCGCTAGAGGACAGGTCCAGCTGTCCTTGATTTGCATGGGTTTTTTCCACTTCCAATGCCTAATTTTCCCAGGCACATAGGGGATGTGGTTCTCTCTCAAGGAAGGGCCCCTAAGAAAGGACTACACACAATCCTATCCACCCCCAGGATCCACTATTCTCAGTTCACCATGGTAGGGATGAGGCAGGGCTACACTCATCAATAGGGACAGTGGCAATACTAATAGCAAGGTTCTAAGGCCTTCAAGGCTGAATCAAGCCCAGTTTGGCCCCTCCTAGCGGGGGACCTGGGCAACCCTCCACCTTCATTCTATTTATTTTATTTTATTTAGACGGAGTCTCACTTTGTCACTTTTGGTAGAGTGCTGTGGCATCATAGTTCCAAACCTCAAACTCTTGGGCTCAAGCGATTCTCTTGCCTCAGTTTTTAATTTTTAGTAGAGACAAGCTGCTCGAGCTGGTCTCAAACTTATGAACTCAAGCAATCCACCTGCCTTGGTCTCCTAGAGTGGAAGGATTACAGGAGAAAGCCACAGCGCCTGGACTATTTTTTTTTTTTGAGATAGTCTCACTCTGTCACCTGGGTAGACGGTAGAGTGCCATAGTGTCACAGCTCACAGCAACCTCAAACTCCTGGGACTCAAGTGGTCCTCTTACCTCAGCCTCCCAAGTAGCTGGGACTATAGGCATCTGCCAACATGCCTGACTAATTTTTCTATATATGTTTTAGTAGAGATGGGTTCTCTTTCTTAGGCTGGTCTTGAACTTCTGAACTCAAGCAATCCACCTGCCTGAGCCTCCTAGAACTCATTCTATTTTATTAAGAAAAGGTGACACTAGCTCCCACCTATGAGTCCCCATTCTAAGTCTTCAGGGAATGTTCTTTATGATAAGGAAGCAAAGGACATGTGACAGTGACTGCAGCACAAGGGGTGCCAGGAAGCTGCTCCCACTTTGGGGGATCTGAGTACTTCATAAGTCCAAATTCCTCATTCTACTGGAAGAGGACAAGGCTGGAGGGGAAAGGTTTCCCTGGCCTCACAGTGGCAAGCCGGCTTAGCTTGCCAGATCTTGGGAAATCTTGTTCTTAGTGACCTGGGGACACTGTAAGAGAGAAAGGTCATGGGGCTGCCCAGGGTTTGCCAGGCAGATCAGATTCCCAATGTCAGGAGGGACACATGAAAAATTTCCTTGGGCAAGAGTAGAGAGGATGAAGGACTACAGGCAGCCTGCCTGAGCTTTTAGGATTTGCCTGAAGGAACCAGAGTTCCCTCATGTAGAGGGACAGCCTGCAGCCTACCTCCTTTCCCTTGGGTGTTCCTGGAGGAATTAGCATAGAGGGCCCTTTGCTACTGGCCCCTGCTTCTCCAGGGCTGGGAGCTAGGTCCCCAGGATGCACAGCTGGGCCTTGCCAATGGCTTTTCCCCCATCAGAGCCCCCAGCTTACTTTGTAACAATGTAGCAATCCTCCCCCCAGCTGGTAGCCCTGCTCTCCCAGAAGAAAGGGCTGATAACAGTTGGCCTTTATCCCCAAGGAGGGTCTAAAGGGGGACTCCAGGAGAGTCTCACAGAAACTGGGCTCCCCTATCCCCACCTCCTCCACCTTAGCCTTAGGCCAGGCCTTGGCACAGAAGCCTTTAAGGACCAAAGGGAGGAAGAGGCATCGTCCAAGGCAGGCCACTGGGACTCTGTCCAGCCATGCCCTGTTGGTGATCCCCATGGACTGGAAGGTGATAGTGAATACCTGGATGCAGGCTCAGAAGACTCCTGTCCCTGACACCGTGTGGTGTTCATATCCCAAGTGTGCATATGGGCACAGGCAGAAGGGGGCCCACGCCACAGTCACCTTCCCCCACAAGTGTCAAAAGCCTAAGTGAATCTCCCCACATGCCAAGTCAGAACCAGTAAGCTTACTCTGCAGAACAAGTCCAGCCTGATCAGGGGACAGAACCCCCAGAGAAGGCCCCAACCCATCTGTGCTCACCTCCAAGGCAAGCACCCCATCCCGCAGCTGGCCAGACAGGCACATGGCCAGTCTTGTCGGGCTTAGTGCTCAGGAAGACCCCAGACCTGGGGGCAGATGTCTCCCACAACCCCAAAAGACCCTTCCTAAGCTTTAGGAACTTCAGACTTGGCCCCCATCCCTTTCTCAGAGAACAATGACTCCATCCCTTATGCCCTACACTGATTATTGCTGTTTTCTCTCTGGCTCCAGTTGCCCTCCTGGCTCCTGAGTCTTAAGGCCCAGCAAAGAACCATACTCCCAGACTAAGAGACCAAAAAGCCACTGGAGTCCAGGTAGAACAGCGAGCCAGGGCCCACAGGCTGATTGCATAGCCACGAGCAGACCCCAAACGCCCTGGCCTCCAGCCCAGCTAGTCTGGCCACCCTCTCCTCCCAGTCTCTGGCAACGCAGCTGCCAAGCCCTGTGAAGCCAATAGTGTAGCTTTTTTTTTTGAGACAGAGTCTCACTATGTTGCCCTGGGTAGAGTGCTGTGACATCACAGCTCACAGCAACCTCTAACTCTTGGGCTTAAGTGATTCTCTTGCCTCAGCCTCCCAAGTAGCTGGAACTACAGGGGCCCGCCACACACCTGGCTATTTTTTTGTTGCAGTTGTCATTGTTGTTTTAGCTAGTCTGGGCTGGATTTGAACCCACCAGCCTCAGTGTATGTGACCGGTGCCCTACCCACTGAGCTATGGGCTCTGCCCAGTATTTTAAATGTCCTGGTTGGAGATGAAATGTCCTGTGGTGAGACAGGAAACCTGGGGCTGAAACACCAACAATCTCCACAGCTTTACAAGGAGGTAGGCACTGCAAGGGTTAGAAGTAGAAGAGACTTATCAACAGGTTACCCTTGGCTTCTCCCCAGCACCGCCCCGCCTATCTGTCCCTGGAATACCACAAAAACTCTTTCTGGGGGCGGCGCCTGTGGCTCAGTGAGTAGGGCGCCAGCCCCATATGCCGAGGGTGGCGGGTTCAAACCCAGCCCCAGCCAAACTGCAACAACAACAAAATAGCCGGGCATTGTGGCGGGCGCCTGTAGTCCCAGCTGCTCGGGAGGCTGAGGCAAGAGAATCGCGTAAGCCCAAGAGTTAGAGGTTGCTGTGAGCCATGTGATGCCACGGCACTCTACCCAAGGGCAGTACAGTGAGACTCTGTCTCTACAAAAAAAAAACTCTTTCTGGTGCTGCTTGCCCCCAAGCTCAGTTAAACATAGCCCCAGTGCCCAGGACCAGGATAAGGAGATAGGTAGTCCTCAGGTCCCTGCGTCCCTCAGTCCACAGACATACTCATGCAGTTGTGCAGTACACATCTGACACCCATCCTAAGATTGTAGCATTCCTCCACCTGCTCATGACAGTTCGAGAAAGAGGATGAAACTCTGCACTGCAGTTGATGGCCTTGAGGGCCTCTTTGACCTGCAAGAGGAGGGCTTGGGGCTCAACCCACCAGAACATATAGAAGAAGCCCCAGGGGCCCTGGTTGGGGGGTGGGCAGTGGGGCAGAGCCACCAGGCAAGGCTTCTTGACACGTGAGAAAGAAGGGACAAAGGAACTCTAGCAACACAGGGATATGTTTCTAAACTGGTTTTTCTAGAGGCACAGGTGCAAGAGTGCAGGTGCAGGCGTGCAGGGAATAAAAACAACATAATTATCATAAGGAACACTGATTTCTTTTCTGGAGTAGGAAATCAAGCTGTAGGTGGGGTCAGCTCCAGACAGAGTGTGCAGGGACTGTGGGAGTCCCCAAGGAGACTTACCTGTCTGATTTTATTTGCAAAGACTGGTTAGGGAAGCCAGCTAGGAGCTGTCTCGGTTGTGGGGATATGGGCATAGGAAGGAGGCTTGGGAGGTGGAACCCCAGAACCTGAAGTCTGGGGACGCCCAGGCTGGCAGCAGGGCCCAACTCGGAGCCATGGAAGGATCACAAGCAGGGGAGGCCAGGGGCATAAGCATAGGACGCTTCCATCTGGCCGCCCTGGAGAAGGGGCTGGAGCTTGGCTGAGTCTGGGTGTCCAGCCCCCGCCCCACCCCACCCCTCACCCCTGCAGCTGCCCTCGCCTGTTCCCACCCCCCTCCTCGCCCCGCAGCTGTCTTGTTTCGGTTGGCTCACGCAGCCCTCGAGTGCATCGGTCACTTCGTGAAGCCCAGCAAACGGGTCCTCCCATCAGCAGCCGCTGCACCCTGGAATGCCTCAGGCTGTGTGAGAGGTACTGGACCATTGGTCGTGGGGCCGCTGGGCTGGGTGGTGTAGGGCACTGGACCTCGGCGTCTCGTCGGATCCGCTGCGCCCCGGCGGCACCTCAGAGAACTGCAACGCCGCCTTGCGCCTGCGCGCTCCGCACGCCGTGGAGCCCGGGCAGCGCAGAGCGAGTGCGCTCCCTGCGGGTCCGTCTGCAAGACCCCTGCGCACGGCCCCTGAGCCGGTTCCCAGATGATGGATGACCTTGGTGGCTAGAGGCTTGGAAGCCGGTCCTGGTGCTGGGCCTGCTACAAATGGGCGTGAGAGGCCTGGTGGCCCCGCCTGGCTCTTCAGTGACCTTCGCCAACCCTTCCGGACGCCTCCTCCCACCTGCCCGCTCCACCCGTGGCAGGGAGGTTCCTGGCACAGGCCATACACACACCAGGTCCATGGTTGTCTCCAGCTCTTCTCACTCAGGTAAAGAAAAGCCATGGGTGAGCAAAAGTCCAAAGCATTGTCAATTCCCTCTTCTGCAAACGTTTATTGCCTTGGGTCCCTGCTGGGTCTCACGGTGTCCCAGATTCGGATTCGGATTTTTTTTTTTTTTTTGAGACAAAGTCTCACTTTATTGCGAATAGTAGAGTCCAGTACCATTATAGCTCACAGCAACCTCAAACTCTTGGGCTCAAGCTATCCTCTTGCCTCAACCAACCAACTGGGACTACAGGCGCCCGCCACAATGCCCAGACGGGTCTTACTCTTGTTCAGGCTCATCTGGAACTCCTGAGCTCAAGCAATCCACCCGCCTTGGCCTCCCAGAGTGCTGGGATTACATGCGTGAGCCACCTCCTCTGGCCCTCCAGACTCAGATTTCTCATTTCTCCCACCTGCCCCTCACCCAGGGCAATATGCCCTGCACTGCACTAGCAGACCAGCTGCTCCTAAATGGACCTTTGGCTAGTAAGCATGTCCCTTGCGGGTTCCACCTGGCAAGGAGTGTGGTATGGCAGGGAGGAGAAGAGCTGCACTCTCAGAGCCTTTGGTTTCTCAAGGGAACAGGGGTAGCAGGCCAGAGGTCACATAGACCCAGCAGGAAGAGCGGTGGGGTGATTTATGACTGAGACACTCTAGCACTGGAAACACCATCCACCTCCTCCTGCCTGCCCCTGGCAGACCGACTCTGCCCACAGTCACCCATCTCTGGGCTCCCAATGTGGGGGTCCTCCAAGTCCTGGGTTCCCCCCCATCTCCCCACCCCTCTAAGAATTGTGCTTGCTAGGCCCCAGTGGATCTCCCCAGCCCAATTGCCCCACACCCAACCCCTTTAAAAGGGATGTACAAATGAACATGGGGCACCTGGGGTTTCACAAGCCCCAGCGCTGGCCCAGCTCATTCCTATGGGCACCAGCAGGATGTTTGTTTGTTTTTGAGACAGAGTTTCACTCCATTGCCCTGGGTAGAGTGCCATGGCATCATAGCTCCTAGCAACCTCTTGGGCTGGAGCAATCCAGTTGCCTTAGCTTCCTGAATAGGTGGGACTACAGGCGTGTGCCACTACATCTGACTAGTTTTTCCTTTTTTTTAAGTAGAGATGGGGTCTCGCTCTTGCTGAGGCTGGTCTTAAACTCCTGAGCTCAAGTGATCCACTGCCTCAGCTTCCCAGAGTGCTAGGATTACAGGCATGAGCCACTGCTCCCAGCCTACCAGTGGGTTCTTTAGCCCATACAACTATTGGCCTGAGCCTATGGAGACAGTCCCAGTGGCCCAGTCTGCAGAAGAAACCGAGCCTATTCTGGGACCCAGGTCCACTTTCAGGGACACACTGAACCAGGATGCAGAGCTGGGGCAGTAAGCAAAGCCCCAGTCTGTGACACTGCAGCCTGAGACCCCCTCAGCTGGCTCCCTCCCCAGCCCTATGTTCAACCCCCATATACATGCCTCCTGCCCTCAGACTGTTTTCAAAAGGTGAAAGTCTTCCTAGAGCTACTGTGTCTTATTTAGGGTAGAGGCCAGAGGAAGGGACAGGTGTGGGCAGAGAAGACTTGAACTGGCTGCCTAGATGAACATGGCAACCCCTTGCAGCCCCTGACCTCCTTCACCAACCAACCCTGACCAGATCTCTGACTGCAGTCCCTGCATGGAGGCAGAGGACATAGGTCTGGCCCTGTATGGCTGGGAGTAGCTGCTACTCTAGGGTTAGTGGGCACTCATGATGAGGACACCTGCAGAGACTAGGTGATAGTCACTGCCCACCTATCTCAGGCCTGCTCCTGGCCACAGGCTGGGCTGGGCCATGAATTTGAGGTTATAGTGAGCTGTTATGCCACTGCACTCTAGCCTGGAAGACAGAGCAAGACTTTTTCAAAAAAACAGCAAGCTTAGGTTTCACTTGTATATTGATTTCCACCTGATCATTCACCCTCCCATATGGCAAGAGGTCTGAGCATGAGCTCTGAGGGACAGTAAGGCACAGTCACCATATCTTGGGAAGGGATGTCTCTGCAGGGTGTAAACTCCAGGGCCCCAGCCCTGTGGTGGTTAAAGTATTGAAGCAACAGCCACTTTCCTAAGCCTCAGTGAGGCAAACTACATCTGCACAGATTGTGAAACAGTGTTTAGGTTTCCCCCTTCATGGACAAAGAGATCAAGGGTGTGTCCCATTGGCCTGCTTCCCCAGCAGGTCACAGACATCACCACCCTGGCTGGCCTGGAAGGATTTAGCCAGAGGGGATCATGCATTGACTTGGGCTGGAGCAGATGGCCAGCTTCCGTTTGCACTATTTCCTAGCACAGTGGGGGGTGTGGGTGTAAGCTTTGGTGAGGACCAGTGAGTCCAGACAGACAAGGTGTAGGCAGCAGGCCAAGAAGAGAAGATGAGGGCGTAACGTCATTCAAAGATGAGCCCACCTCCTTGGAGACTCCTTAAGTGTGCAGGTGGATAAGACAACAGTTATACCCATCCTGGCAGAGGGTATAAACTACCAGGAAAGAAGATCTTGTTCAGAACCAAGGCTGGGGAGCTGAGGTTTCATCCACCATCCACCCTGCCTGCTTCCCTATCTGAATGTCTGGGGTTTTAATTCCAAGGTAGGATGGCCAGAATGTGGCCCTGGTGTCAAGTCCATCTACGGTAGATGTAGGCTGCCCACCTAGTGTCCCTGGGAGGAAGAAGTTTCTTTGCCTGAAAGAAAGGAGGAGGGGAGAAAACAATAAGTCATTGTGAAGTCATGCTTCAGACATGTCCCCTGTGGGCCAGGGGAGGGAGAGATAAGATGCCCAGTTCATGGGAGTCCATTTGCCCTTTTTGCTCCCTGAGATCTACAAGAGAACCCAGAAACTCTTCTTCCTCCACACAGACAAAGGACAAATAACAGAAGCATGCTTACCATGCACCAGGCACCAATAGACTGCACATGGAACCCCACAGCACAGCAATGACAATGGATATGTGCTATTAATGACTCATCCTACAAGGATGAGGCTGAGATTAAGGAAGTGGCCACAGTCCTGTGCATGGCAAGGGAGGATTTGGGATTCAAATTCTATCTGGCCAAGTCTGCAGAGAGACATGCAATGATATGCAAGGATCTGTGTAAGGGTGAAGGCAGAGGGCCACAAAGGAGGCTACACTCAGATGAAGCACACTCAAGTGACAACTCCCCAGACACAAACTACCAATATAAGAATATTGCCAACAGGAGCACAGATTTACTCAGCTATTACTATACGCCAGGCCCCGGGGGCACATTACATGCAGTTGTCTTTGATAGCCTGTGAAGGAAGCTCTGCCATACACCACTCGGCAGAGGAAGAGCCAGGCTCAGCCAGACTGACAGGTAGGGCCAGGGCCACAGCCACAAGTGGCAGGAGACATGCTCAGCTCAGGTCCTCAGCCTATGCCCACTCAGCCTCCGACTCTACCCACAGGCAAAGGCCAAGCCTCTCGAGAACACCTTTGCCATGTTCTCACTTGGCTACCTCTTTCTGAGCACACACAATCAACAAGGTGGAGGAAGCAAAGCATTTGCCCCCCTGTCCCTCCCCCACAACCACCTTTCAGGGTGGCCCTGGACAGTGAGATGTTGTGCCTCCTGTACTTTGTCACAGTGTGCTTCCCCTACCCCAGGTCCTAGGACCTACAATTGTCCTGTCCTTGCTGCCTGAGGATGTTTACCTTTAGGGATGAACTTCAGCGAGCTACTAAATATTCAGAATCGGGACTGCCCTGGCTTAGGGCCATCATTCAGGAACTCATGGCCCAACCCGTTGCCACATCTGCCACAGGACACCTGGGAAGACCACAAAGCAGGCACATGAGCTCTGGCCATGAAGTAGCCATAACTATGGCCCTCAGTGCTGCCAACAGATGGTGTTTCCCCTGCAAGCCCATTCCCCAAGCTGTCTGCTGACTGAGACTAACCTTCATCCTGATGCCTCCCCAGAAAAGCTATCCTGTTTCCCACATTCCCCCTAGGATGCCAGGCTCTCTTGATGGTCTGGGTTGGCAGCCCCTGGCTGAAGCCAGAGGCCTGGAATGGAGAGACTCTGAGCCCCTGGAGCTGTGGGGCCAGTAGAAGGGGGAAGGTGGGACTGGCTTTCTGGCCCTCCCTGGGCTCCCCAGCCCTAGCCCCTACCACCTACCTTTAGGGCTTCAGGTCGGTTGTGCTCTGGACGCTTAGCCACACTATCAGCATGGATGGTCTCAGTGAATGCTGGCCATGGGGATGAGTGTTCGTACTTAGAGCGGCTAGAAAACAGCTCATAGCCACATTTGCTACACACATAGACACCTGGGGCAGAAGGCAAGGCACAGGCAGAGATGTTGGCCCCAGTTTCTTGGGGGTGAGCTGCCAAATCCCTGGACCCAGGCAGAGACAGGGCCACCCGTTCCAAGGGTGGGCTGTGCTCTTTCCCCACGGGCCCGCCACTCATAGGCCACGGGATTGGCTCTGTGAGGGAGACAAAGCACTGGTCTCACATTTAGTGGCTGTGCCAGTGACCAGGAGAGTCACTTTTCACACTTAAATCCTCACTCTTCTCAACAGCCCCATGACAAAGAATCTCTTAACCTTTCCATTCACAGATGAGGTTTGGTAACACAAAGATACCAAAGGAGCCTGGGCTGGTCTTAAATGAGGGCCCCTACTCCCACCACACCCCCTCAAGAATCACAGGGCAAGGCCCTAACATGGCCTACATGACCACCTGGACCCTCCCTGCTCCCCAACAAACCCTGAGCTGAACAGCCAGCCACTGTCCTGCTCTCCAGGCAGGAAGAGAATGGCCCAGAGAAAAGGCCTCCAGGCCAAGCAAGGCACCCAGGAAGACAGAGGGCTGGGGAGGAAGGTCCCTAAAATACTACTCTGATGGGGAGGGAGCAGAGAGGGTTGCAAAAATGACTTGCAGGACTGTTTGAAGGACTGAAACTAGGAACCTCCAGGGGCAATGAATCACCTGGGGACCTCCCCTGAGTCTGTGAATTGCACAACCTTTACCAGGAACTAGAGAAGAAAGCAAAGAGGAACTAACCTGGGAGTGGAGTTTCTGGCTTGATAGGGCAGCTTGAGGACACCTGGGTCCTATGCCCAGAGAGTCTGATGGGGGGGCTTTGCTGGGTGGTCCTGTGTTACAACCCATTCCCCTAAGAGGGCTGACACCAACAGATTCCACCCCAGGGAGGCCAATGCCTTAGTCTGCCCTGTGGATATGTTTTTACCAAATTAGTCCACTACCAGGTGAGGCCAGCCCCAAAGGGAACTCACCAGGGTGTCTGCCAGCCTGGGACCAGTGCTGAGGGTTGGACATTCCCCAAACCACCCCATCTGGTGAAAACTTCACTCTGGCTAGTGAAATCTGTCTGGTCAAACTTCACTGGCCAAAGTTCACTGGCCCTGAACAGGTTAAGGAAGCATCTGGAGGACACATTCCAATCCAGAATGGGACATTCTGTACTTGCCAGTGAGCCATGCCTTGTATCCCAAAAAACAGGGGAAGTGAAAGGGCTACGGAAATGCCCCGCGGAGAGGGAGCCCACTCACAGGAGACCTCCCCAGGACAAGACCTTCCATTGCGCCCCTCCGAAGGCCCGACCTTTACCTAATTTCCCCACCAGCGTCACCAGCTCCCTGTACCCTGGCCCGCTCCGTTCCCCCTAGAAACAACTACGTTGACATTCGAGGCCTGTCCTCCTCAGGGTCGGCGACCCCCTCCCCGGCAAGGCCCTCTGTCGATGAGTACCCCTACTCTCCACGTCTCCCAGACTCTGCCCTCCTTCGCGATCCTCTTGACCCACGTCCGCTTCTCTCCGGTGGTCACACTCCCCATTTCCAGTCTCCGGGGCTCCTCCACCGGGATGGCACCGATGACCCTCTAAGGCACGCCCCTGCCCCAGCAGGAGATGACAACACGAACCTGGCTCAAAGTGGTTCTGGAAAACCTCGCCCCCGAAGAAGCTGCAGAACGCCATGGAGCCACTGGGATCACTGGGCGCTTGTCGCCCCCGGATGACCCTAACGCGCCGACCGTCTGACCACCCAGTGTACTCTTCCTTCCTCTGCGGAGGGTCAACCTCTTCCCTGGCGCCAGTTGCGGCTTCCGCCTCCGGAAGGCCCCACCCCCTCCGAAGAGGCCCTCTCCCGGGCGCTTCCCGAGGCCCCGCCCCCGACCGTCCTAGCGCGTCTTCCCTGCTGGCTCCGTTCCCCGCAGAAACGACCACTTTGACATGGTAACTCCCAAGGACCATTCCTGGGCCGCTCCCCGAGGCACCTTCCTTCCCGAGGGCCAGCCCAATGTCTTCCTTTAGACTCCGCCCATGATAACTCCCAGGGCCGCTCCCCGAGGCACGACCCCCTGCAAGGAAGAGCACTCCCTGGCCGCTCCCGGATCCCCACCCCGACCTGGTTGTACCCCACCCACCCCCACCGGGCGTACCGCCCTCCCAGAGAGCCTGGACCCGGCTGGGCTGCAAGCGCAGAGGTGAGGTGCAACTGGGACCCGCCCAGGTTGTGGGCGTCACGCCACCCGCAGAGCTGCGTCCCCACCCCCCACCCCCGGTCTTGTCCTGCTAAGCTTCGCCCGCAGACGTCAACCGGCCTTCCCTCGCCCCCAACCCTCTGAGACAGCTCGGAAACAGTTGCCTTTGGCCTTTATTAGACAGAAGGGGCAGGCCGGGGCTCGCCGCACTTCTTGGATTCCCCAGCCCATGCAGCCTACAAGTCTCCGGCGGTCCCTGGCTTTTCTCTCTCAAGATGCTTCTTCTGGGGGCCCTGGTTGAAGGGGCACGAGAGGAGCGTTAATGATGAGTGTCCAGGAATACCACTACTAGCCAGTCTCAGGGTCCCCCAGGACCCCCCGTCGCGCCGCCCCCGCCCCCTTCTCTAGCAAGAATTAGTGCCCAGGGCTAGATCCCTAAAAGCCCTTCTCCTGCCAGTGAGCGCAGGGGGCGTCCTTGCCCACTCCATCTGCTCCAGCCAGCCTCACTTCTCTGCGACAGGCTGGATGTGGAGTCTACACCCCGCCTACCCCCACTCCCAGAACAAGGAGGAACTCACCATGAAGGCCCTCTTCTCTTGGGCTGTCTGGAAGCGGCCATGGCCGAACTTGGAGGTGGTGTCGATGAACTTGAGCTCAATTTTCTCCAGGGCTTGGCGGCTGTGGTGCACCAGGAGGGACTAGGGATCCGTGGAAGAGGCCAGCATCAAGGCTGAAGTCCTCCCAATCACTTCCAGTCCATACCAAGGTCTTGCTCACGAAGTTCCTGCCAGACCCTACCCTTTCTGCTCCCACCACCCAGTCCCCCCAAGCAGGCTGAAGGGCAGGATAAGTTGGTGGCAGTGGCTCCCGCTCCCCAACCCACGGCCCCACACTGACCTTTCTTAGTGTAATGACCCTCTTCTTGGTACCTGCGATGCAACCCTTTAGCATGATGAAGTCATTGTTGACTTCCCCGTAGTGGGGGAAGCCACCCTGCAGAGGAGACAGGTGAGAGGCCAGGCCCGGGAAAAGGCTGCCCAGTTAGGGGGTGGCTGGAAGCCTTAAGAAATTGTCCTACAGGCGGTGCCTGTGGCTCAGTGAGTAGGGCACCGGCCCCATATGCCGAGGGTGGCAGGTTCAAACCCAGCCCGGGCCAAACTGCAACAAAAAAAATAGCTGGGCGTTGTGGGGGGCGCCTGTAGTCCCAGCTGCTCGGGAGGCTAAGGCAAGAGAATCGCGAAAGCCCAAGAGTTAGAGGTTGCTGTGAGCCGTGTGACGCCACGGCACTCTACCCGAGGGCGGTACAGTGAGACTCTGTCTCTACAAAAAAATAAATAAATAAATAAATAAATAAATAAATAAATTGTCCTACATGAAAATGATCCCTACAAGGAGCCCTGTGCCCAGCCCCCAGGTGTGGAGGTGACACCCTCATGCTCTATCACTAATGAGGGCAGCATCCGAGTCACATGCTAAGTCTTTTTGCCCATTATCTCATTTAACAACCTGCATTTTTTTTTTTTTTTGTAGAGACAGAGTCTCACTTTATGACCCTCGGTAGAGTGCCGTGGCCTCACCCAGCTCACAGCAACCTCCAACTCCTGGGCCCAAGCGATTCTATTGCCTCAGCCTCCCGAGTAGCTGGGACTACAGGTGCCCGCCACAACACCCGGCTATTTTTTGGTTGCAGTTTTGGCCAGGGCTGGGTTTGAACCCGCCACCCTCGGTATATGGGGCTGGCGCCCTACCGACTGAGCCACAGGCGCCGCCCTTTTTTTTTTTGGCCAGGGCTAGGTTTGAACCTGCCACCTCCAGCATATGGGACCGGCGCCCCACTCCTTGAGCCACAGGCGCCACCCCAACAACCTGCATTTTTGTTAGGGGCAAACAGAGGCTCAAAGCGGTGGAGTGGCTTGATCTATGCTCTGTAGCTGCTACGTGCTGGAGCTAGGGCTTGAGCCCAGGTGGCCTGACTCCCAGGCCAGAGCAGGAGCTGCTGCCCTCCACACCCTGTTACAGCAGCTGGTTGTCAACTGCCTTAAGAGGAGAATTGAAGGATTCAGGGAAACAGCAGGGATTTGGTCCATCTATGTGGCTGCAGCTGAATGCTTCAGACAGTCTCATGCTGAGTCTGCCTGTAGGAGCAACACGAAGCTATTGGGCACATTGGTGCCCAGCTGGGGCTTGGGCCTGCCCTCTACACACGTCAGTACCCCTTGCCCAGCCTTTCTCCCCACCCTCACCAGTGGTGTGATGGACTTGTCAGTCACATCATAGCTGGTCGATGCATTGTTCTTGACCATCTTCCCATCCTCCATATGTATCCCCCGGCCGATTTGGTAGATCTGCCAAGAAGGAGGGGGCAGGAAAGGCCTCTGGAGCCAGCAGCACATCCACCTATCAACTCACATGCTTGCTCCTGGGGGCATTCCGTGACCCAGGCAGCATCTGGGTCGTGCACCCCACTGGCTGGGGTCTGATCACATAGCAACACTCCCCACCCCCACCTACCCCAGGCTTCAGACACACCTTCTTGTTGAGCTCAGTGCGGTGGTGGTAGCCCTTCTGCCCAGCCCGGGCAATAGAGCAGCCCACACGGGCAGGGTGCCAGGCGCCAATGCAAGCCACCTTGCGTAGCCCTTTGTGAGTCTTCCGAGGCAGCTTCTTGGTATGCCAGCGGCTTGTGACCCCTGCAAGTGAAAGGGTCTGAAGGCTGAGTGACCAGCCAAGTTCCTACTGTCTCCAGGCAGTCTTCTCTAGACCTGCCATCCAATTGATGCCTACCTTTGACACCCCGGCCCTTGGTGACAGCAATGACATCAATGACCTCACTCTGGCTGAACACACTGTGAACTGACACCTGCTTCTCCAGCCAGGCCTGGGCCCAGGCCACCTTCTCAGCCACTGTACCACCATTAAGCTGGATCTCCATGATGTGGGCCTTCTTCTGCCGGAAGGGCAGAAGCTTCATCTGCAGGACATGGCATGGTGGTCAGTTTCCAAAGGATCACACCCACCAACCTGCAGACATGGGAGGCCAGTGGGTAACCCCTGAAATCTTCTATGCATGCTTTCATTCATACATGTTCCGGCCATGTGCTGTGCTAGGCGCTGTGGATGTAGCAGGGAATGAGGCAGACGAGGAATGAGGGAGCCCCTATCTGGTTGGAGGACAGAGGGAATCCAAGTAAACTCTCAGAGTGGGCTTAGTTCTTTGATGGGAGGTGGGGCAGGGGCATTTCAGATAGAGGGATAAGGTTAGGGAGGGCCTCTCTTGAGGAAGTGACACCAATAACAAGGAGGCACCAGTGAAGATCTGAGCACCTTTTGGGCAGAGGAAATAGTGTGTGCAAAGGCCCAGTGGCAGGGAAGATCTTGGCAAGTTGGTGGGACAGAAAGAAGACCCATGTGGCTAGATGGTGGTTAGTAAAGACAACAGGTGGGCTAAGCAGTACCTATAGGGAATAGCATGGGCTTTCTTTTTTTTTTTTTTTTAGCGTGGGCTTTCTTCTAAATGCAAGGTGTGACATGAACTGATTTTTATTTTAAACATCTCTGGTTGATGCTATGTGGGACACAGGCTATGGGGATGTACAGGCAAAAATAGACCAGTGTTTAACAAGTATTTATGGAACACCTATTGCATACAAGACTTTTGGTGGGTGCTGAGGGCCCAGTGAACAAGATAGCTGTTCCCCCATGGCCTCTGCTCTGGGGAGCTCAAGTCTGTTGAAGTTCTGTGTGTCAGTGCATTCCAAAGGGCCATAGGGGATGGCCTGATCCCTGATCCCTCTATCTGTTGAAGGAAATGGACATTACCCAATGACTTGCTTGATCATGAACTAACAATGTGAGCGTGACTTGGTGGGGGAGGGAGTGTTCAGGGGATGTGGGAGACTCTGGGATAGGGGTTGCTACTCCAGGGACCTAAGGAAGCCCTCCCTGAGAATAAGATGCCAAGGAGTATTCCAGAATAAGCTTGAGGGTGTTAGTTACCCATTGGTACATATCAAGCCAACCCCAGGTATGAACACTGATTTATATACTCAGCATTTGTGCCAAAACCCAAAGGGAGGCTCAGCACCTGTAGCTCAAGCAGCTAGGATGCCAGTCACATACACCGAAGCTGGCGGGTTCGAATCTAGCCCAGGCCTGCCAAACAACAATGACAACTACAGCCTAAAAAAAAAAAAAAAAACAGCTGGCACTGTGGTGGGCACCTGTGGTCCCAGCTACTTGGGAGGCTGAGGCAAGAGAATCACTTAAGCCCAAGAGTCTAAGGTTGCTGTAAGCTGGCACTCTACCCAGGGTAACAGCTTGAAACTCTGTCTCAAAAAAAAAAACCCAAAGGGAGGTTGTGGCCCTCCACACTGGACATTTGGCAGGAGACCCAGACCCTCCAGGGCATTTTAGGGCCTTAGTTGACCACTGGGCATGGCTGATTCCCTATGGCCCCTTGGAATGCACTGACACACAGAACTTCTGGGGCTGCACGTGCTACAGCTGGCCGCCTGGGCCCAAGGCTCGTGGTATTTTTAGGCTGACATTTGCCAGGGCTCCTGGAAGCTGCGGGAAGGGGGATGGTGGGCCAGGTGGTAGACTGGCTGACAGCTGGGGTGGGAGACTGACCTGGGTGTGGACAATGACCCGAATGACTTTGCAATACTTCTTCATGGCAGCAAAGTCTTTCTGGAGCTGCTTCTTGCCGCTGGTGTCCCGCCATCTTTTGCAGGATTTGGTAAAGGCTTTCTTCTTGCTCTTGTGCCTGACCAATGTGCAGGAAGGTACTCAGAGGCCCCAGCAGGGGCAGCTCCCCAGACCTGTCCTACCCGCTCTCCACCTGCAATCCACCAAGCAGGGAGCCCACTCTTGGGAATCCCCTGAGGCCCATGCACTGTTTTGGTCACCAGTTCTGAACACAAACCATCCCTTCCCCTCTGGGCCTCTGTTTCCGCCTCTGTGAAGTGGGCACCTCCCTACCTCCTAGGGCCCACGAGTGAGTGGCAAATGTGGAGAAGCTGCCAGAAGAGGGTTGCTGGTCAGCACTGCGGTCCAGGCTTCTGGAAGCCAACCCAGCTGCCACATTGCTCAGACTGCTGATCCCACTTCTAAAGTGTGGCTACCACAGCCAGGCACTAGGCCTTTGCTCAGGATACACAGTTTCTTTTGTTCCTTTTTTTTAGAGGCAAGAGTCTCACTTTGTCACCCTCAGTACAGTGCTATGGCGTCATAGCTCACAGCAACCTCCTGCTGTTGGGCTTAGGCAATTCTCTTGCCTCAGCCTCCGGAGTAGCTGGTACTACAGGCACCCATCACAACGCCTGGCTATTTTTTTGTTGCAGTTTAGCTTAGCCGGGGCCGGGTTCTAACCCACCACTCTCAGTATATGGAGCCAGTGCCCTACTCATTGAGTCATAGGCACTGCCCAGAACACAGTTTCTAACCCTCACCAGAGCTCTGGAAGGTGGAAATTATTATCCCTCACAGATGAAGAAAGGAAGGTTCACAGTGGTTTAAAGCCCCTGGGTGAAGGGCAAACTGATAATAGAAATGGTGAAAACAAGACAGTTGGCATTTCCCTCTGTGCTGAGCATTCAAAAGGCTCCGCTGAACTAGTCCTCCCAGAACACAGGGGCCGCTCTACAGCAGAGGGACTCAAGAGGCAGCCAGCTTGCCTCTGGTCACACACCCTGCTCTGACTCTGCGGCACAAGCTTGTCATCTCCCAAAGAGGGTCAGGACTGAGCTGTTCCTCTGCCTCTTTGAGGGGGCTGTTTCTCCAGACAGGTAGCCCTTCCCTTTCAGGATTTAGGGCCAGGGAAGATTTGATCTTTCTTTCTTTTTTTTTTTTTTATTGTTTTTCATTTTTTATTTTTATTTTTGCAGTTTTTGGCCGGGGCTGGGCCTGAACCCGCCACCTCCAGCATATGGGGCCGGCACCCCACCCCTTTGAGCCATAGGCACTGCCCCTGATCTTTCTTTCCTTGTACAAGAGCTTTTCAGTTTGCTATTTCCCTTTTTACTCTGGCTGCTAGGAAGCTCAGAGCCAACTTTAACATTCATCAAATTAGACTTTTAATTAATCCTAAGGATCAGAATATCTGCTGCCTCTTTCTCCCCAATCCTAATTTCCTTTTCAGCCCTCTAGTACTCATCTGCTACTGAAGTGAAAGCACCAAACACACACACACATACACATACACTCATTTTGCTATGCTCCACGTACTGTTAACAACTCTCCTCCTGTCTACCCACCCCCATCATTTCAGCACAGAACTAGGAGTTCAGGCACCCAACCCCAGTGGTCCCACCAGTCCTGGTATAGCCCACTCAAGGACAGGGCTTACCAGTCCTTGTAGAATCGGCGGCGGCACTCATCACTGAGGTGCTCTGCAAAGATGGTCTTGAAGCTCCGCAGACCTCGAGGCGTGGCCACATAACCCACTACACCCACCACCACTAGGGGCGGTGTCTCCACAATCGTCACCGCCTCCACTTCCTCTCGCTTGGAAATTTCTACATGAGATGTACACAGGGATAGGGACATGGAGAGGGTCCTCCTGAGGACCATGGAGAAGTGAGGGGGAAAGCCAGCTACACAGGGGTAGGCCAGGCCAGCAGCCAGGCAGTATCCCCAAAGGGGAGTTGGGCCTCCTTTATTCCCAAGGAGTCCAAATGAGCATTTGTTATTTTAATATATATTATATAATCATATATAATATGTAAATGTATTTTTGTAATTTCTAGCAAGACCTATGACTAGTCCAAAAAACAAAAATTTTATGGATATCACTGCTTAGCCTGAGACAAAGCAAAAGAAGTACATGTTAAAAAAATATATTAGCGGGTGGCGCCTGTGACTCAGTGAGTGGGGTGCCAGCTCCATATGCCGAGGGTGGCAGGTTCAAACCCAGCCCCGGCCAAACTGCAACAAAAAATAGCCGGGCATTGTGGCAGGTGCCTGTAGTCCCAGCTACTCAGGAGGCTGAAGCAAGAGAATCGCGTAAGCCCAAGAGTTAGAGGTTGCTGTGAGCCGTGTGACGTCATGGCACTCTACCCAAGGGCGGTACAGTGAGACTCTGTCTCTACAAAAAAAAAAAAAAAATATATATATATATATATATTAGGGCTGGACACTGTGGTTTCTGCCTATAATCCCAGTACTTTGGGAGGCTGAGGCAGGAGGGTAAGCCTGGAGGCCAAGAGTTTGAGACCAGTCAAGCAATATAGTGAGACCCTATCTGTACAAAAAACAAGAAAAATTAGCCAACTGTGGTGGCACACTCATGTAGTCTCAGCTACTTGGGAGGCTGAGGCAGAAGGATCATTTGAGCCCAGGAGTTCAAGGCTGCAGTGAGCTATGATGACACCACCACACTCTAGCCCAGGCCAACAGAGAGAGACACTGTCTCAAAGAAAAACAAAAACAAAAAAAAAGAACTCAATACACAAATGTACACACACGTGAATGGTTGTGTACAGAACTGGGGAATCCTGCAGAAGAGGACAGACTGTGTCTACGATGTTGGTATCCTGGTTGTGATATGTTACTAGAGTTTTTCAAGAAGTTTCTACTGACTGGTCCTCTTCTGCAGGGAGAATTTGCCTCTGCTCTGTGGAGTTGACTTTCTAACATTCTAAGGTTTCTGAAGAAATCTCACTTTCACTTAAAAAACAGAACAAAACAAAGGCTGGACTCAGTGGCTCACACCTGTAATCCCAGTACCCTGGGAGGCCAAGGCAGGTGGATTGCTTGAGCTCAGAAGTTCCAGACTGGCCTGAGCAAAACCAAGACTAAAAATAGAAAAACTATCCAAGTGTTGTGGCTGGCGCCTGTAGTCCCAGCTACTTGGGAGGCTGAGGCTGGAGGATCACTTGAGCCCAAGAGTTTGAGCTATGAGCTACAACGCCATAGCACTCTACCCAGGGTGACAGCTTGAGACTCTATCTCAAAAAAAAAAAAAAAAGGACGGCGCCTGTAGCTCAAGGAGTAGGGCGCCGGTCCCATGTGCCGGAGGTGGTGGGTTCAAACCCAGCCCCAGCCAAAAACCACAAAAAATAATAATAATTAAAAAAAATCTCAACTATATATAAATATGTATATAAATACAAGGATACAGGCTTGGTGCCTGTAGCACAGTAGTTACAGTGCCGGCCACATGAGCCGAGGGTGGCAGGTTTGAACCTAGCCCAGGCCAGCTAAACAATGACAACTGCAACAACAATAACAACAACAAAATAACTGGGCGCTATGGTAGGTGCCTGTAGTCCCAGCTACTTGGGAGGCTGAGGCAACAGAATTGCTTAACCCCAAGAGTTTGAGGTTGCTGTGAGCTATGACACCATAGTACTCTACAGAGGGCAACATAGACTCTGTCTCAAAATAAATAAATAAATAAGTACAAGGCTTGTCCAGAAAGTATCCAGCCATGTCCCATAAAAGAGACATGCATGGCTCGATATTATCCAAACAAGCCTTTGTACCAGTTTATGACATAGACCAGAAATAACCAAAATATGCAGACAACCTGGCAAGTAGTTTAAAGCCACGCATGGGCATCTGCCCTTAAATCCCAGCTCCTCCACTCACTGGTGACTGGGCCAGTTTTGGGGCTGCTCTGTGTTTTGATTTCCTCACTTGAGAACAAGGGGCAATGACAGAGCAACAGTAAAGGTCAGTGTGGGGCCCATTGCTGTGCTAACTGCAGTTCTTGTGGGCATGGCCTTGTCCTTTCTGGGACTGTGGCCCTTCCTGGACAAAGAGAGTGAATTTTGTCTCATAGTATCTGGAAGGTTCCACCCCCCACCATGTGTCCCCAGTGTTGTGACTCACTGAGCCCCGGCCGGTGCACTTCTCGCAGGGTGTGGGTCATGCCAGCCTTGTAGCCCAGGAAGGCTGTGAGGTGCACGGGCTGGCTGGGGTCATCCCGTGGCCATGTCTTCACCTTGCCCCGGTGCCGGCGGCTTCTCTTGTGTGGCAGGAAGCCCAAGTGTCCATGTCGAGGGGCAGAAAACTTCCGGTGGGACTGGTGGCAGGAAGGAGGGAGGTCAGAGATGGGGGTCTTCCAGACCCAGACCCAGTGAACCGGAGACCACTGATGGTGCAGCCTGTGCAGATCATCAGTGCTTTGCAGAGGGCAGTGTCTTAGAGATGGGGCCTCCACACTTATGGGCTTCCCGCTCCAGTGGGCAGAGGCTCAGGGGCAGGTGTCTGCCATCTGTCTGTCCCCTTGCCCCTTCTTGGCCTAGCAGCCCAATTCTGGCCCCCTCAGCCCCCCCCCCAACTGCCCACTTCCCCAACAGACCCAAGGACTGTTCCTGCTAAGGGAGAGTCCAGAGCCCTGCTTCCCCCTTCCCAGGAAGACCACCATGCCCTAACTCAAGCCCCAGCCCATCCACCACTGCCCTGGCCCCACTGACCATGGCAGCCGATCCCTGAAGGTCAGGAAGGGGCCTCCCCACCAGGCGCCAGAAGTGGAGTGGCAGGGCCAGACGGCAGCAGTTCCCAGATTTAGCCCCTGGCAGGGGAGCTTGATCAACCTCCACAGCCAGCATGGTCTTTGGTGCCAGGAATAAGCCAGCAGGGTGATGTCAGGGAAAGCATCAGAGGAGCAGCCTAGGTTGGGGACACCTGGAGCCAGGGCTGCTGCTCCTTTCCTCAGTAGCCCTGTGACTGGGTCATGACCCTCCCAGGGCAGAACCAACTTAGCCTGGTAGGGGCCAAGGGACCCTTTTTGGCAGCTTCTGAGAATCTAAGTTCAGTTTTTTGACAATAAAAAAGAGGGGATTCTTGTCCTGAGAGCTGTGAGACAGCTGGACAAATGATGGGGGGAGGATTGAGGAGGTGGAAGAGTGATTCTGTGTCCCAAGATCACCAAATTCAACATCCAGATCCCTGGCCCAGCCCAATGTTGGCGGCTCATGCCTGTAATCCTAGCACTCTGGGAGGTTGAGGCAGGCTTGAGGTCAGGAGTTCCAGACCAGCCTGAGCAACAGCAGACGGTGGGGGAGGGCGGGGGCAGGCATGATGACTCACACCTATAATCCTAGCACTCTGGAAGGCCAAGGCATGTGGATTGCTTGATTTTGAGACAGAGTCTCAAAATTTTTGTTGTTTTGAGACAGAGTCTCACTTTGTCGCTCTTGGTAGAGCGTTGTGGCATCATAGCTCACAGCAACCTCAAACTCTTGGGCTCAAGAGATTCTCTTGCCTCAGCCTTCTGAGTAGCTGGGACTACAGGCTACTCAGAACATTAGCTATGTTATAGAGACAGGGTCTCACTCTGGCTCAGGCTGGTCTCGAACCCATGAGCTCAGGTAATCCACCCGCCTCGGCCTCCGGGAGTACTAGGAGTACAGGCGTGAGCCACCACGCATGGCCCCAGGTTGAGCTTGAGCTTAGGAGTTTGAGACCAGCCTGAGCAAGAGCAAAACCTAGTCTCTGCTAAAAGTAGAAAAAACTCATTGGAAATCAGGGCAGGCCCCCTGCCCACTTCCCCAACAGGCCCAAGGACTATCCCTGCTAAGGGAGAATCTGGAAGCCCTGCTACACAGGCAGCTGAGGCAAGAGGATCCCTTGAGCCGAAGAGTGAGCTATGATGATGCCATGGCACTCTATCCAGGGCAAGAGAGTGAGACTGTCACACCAAAACGAAACAAAAACAGCAAGACCTCCGTCTCTACTAAAAATGGAATAATTATGGCAGTGCCCATAGCTCAGTAGTAGGGTGCCAGCCACATATACTGAGGTTGGCGGGTTCGAACCCAGCCTGGACCAGCTAAAACAACAATAGCCAGGCGTTGTGGCAGGCACCTGTAGTCCCAGCACCTGGGAGGCTGAGGCAAGAGAATCACTTAAGCCCAAGAGTTTGAGGTTGCTGTGAGCTATGACGCCAGAGTTTGAGACTGTCTCAAAATAAATTAATTAAAATAAAATAAAAAGGGAATAATTAGCCAGGTGTGGGGCACATGACTGTTAAAAATCAAGATCCCTCTGGGTGGCACCTGTGGCTCAGTGGGTAGGGCGCCAGCCCTATATATGGAGGGTGGTGGGTTCAAACTCACCCTGGCCAAACTGCAACAAAAAAAAATAGCCAGGTGTTGTGGCGGGAGCCTGTAGTCCCAGCTACTGGGGAGGCTGAGGCAAGAGAATCGCCTAAGCCCAGGAGTTGGAGGTTGCTGTGAGCTACGATGCCATGGCACTCTGCCCAGGGTGACAGCTTGAGACTTTGTCTGAAAAAAAAAAAGAAAATCAAGATCTCTGGCTCTAATAACCTATGATCCATGAGCATTGAGCTGCTTTTATGAATTTAAATTTTAGCCTTGGCTTGGCGCCTGTAGCACAGTGGTTATGGCGCCAGCCACATACACCTGAACAGAAGCCAGACCAGCCAAACAATGACAACTGCAACAAAAAATAGCCAGGCGTTGTGGAGGGCACCTGTAGTCCCAGCTATTTGGGAGGCTGAGGCAAGAGAATTGCTTGACTCCAAGAGTTTGAGGTTGCTGTCAATTGTGGCACCACTGCACTCTACAAAGGGTGATAAGCTGAGACTGTCTAAATAAATAAATAAAATTTAGCCTTAAGTTTTGAATGAAAAAGGAAGTGAACCCTCTTATTTTTCAATTCAAAGACTCTGTGGTTATAAAGTTCTGTAATCTTGGAATCAGAGTTTTAAAGACCTAAGATGTCTCTAGGGTCCATAGATTTTGCATTGCTAGATATTAAGATTCTATGCCACTAAAATGTTAAGATTGTTTGGGTCCGATGGCTTGTATTTCTAAGAATTCACAATTTGCCAATCTGACGTTTCTGCGATGCTAGATCCTGTGTCCCTGGCCCCAGCCTCTGGAAAGGAGGTGGGCAGCACCCTTCGTGAGTACTGGCCAGGGACTGTGTGAACATTACGGATGATAGGCAACAGGCCCCTGGTCATGGCAGCTGCCTCAGGGCACCAGAGGGCTCAGGGCCAGGATGGAGCCATCAAAACCAAGGGAGAGAATCCTGCACCCAGGGTAGAGTCCCTTCTCCCAATGGGCTGATGCCCTGGGGGCCAGCCCTACTTCCTGCCCTGCCCCAGGTCGTTTGGTATGTCGCGTTGTTAGCTTATTTGCTGTGCGTGCTCTAGCTGCTGTGTTCTCTATCAGAGTCAGGCTGTTAAATCTTACTCTCTACCATGGTACTCAGCAGAAAGGACGTGAACTGTTCAGTTATAATGTCTGTCGCGTATTTTCCGTCTCCTCGTAAACGTAAGCAGAGATCTCTGCTTGGTTCAGGGCTGTAACCCGAGCGTCCGAGAGGGCGCAGCACATAGCTCCCTACTCTCACAGCGCAACGTCGTGTCTAGAGAAGGTGCGGCCCAGATTGCCGAGCAGGCCGCTGCGATGGCGCCCTAGCCCCACGCAGGGGCGTGCTGCGGAGAAGCAGATCCGAGGCCGGACAAATACAAGTCCCAGGGTGACCCGCGGCCACGACCGCCAGTGCGCAGGCGCAACCTCACCGGGCGTCCTTTGTGTAAGCCAGCTGGCGGTCGGGTGCGAACGCAGGCTGAGGCCTGGGTAGAGCGTCCAGGATCGGGGTCCGTCGCCTGCGGCCGCCATGCCGGACAGCTGGGACAAGGACGTATATCCCGAGCCCCCGCGTCGTACGCCGGCGCTCTCGCCGCAGACCTCGCTGCCCAACCCCATCGTCTACTTGACGAAGGCCTTCGATTTCCTTGTGGACCGGCCCGTGACTTTCGTGAGAGGTACGGAGCCCTCACCCGGGGCCACGCCAGACCCCGGGATCTTCCCTCCGCCCTCTGGAGAGAAGGGGGGGCCTTAGAAATACATCTGGGCCCCCGCACCCTGCCCGGTTCCCCCAGCGCACCCCGGGCTACATTGCTCCCCAGTATCTCCTCGATGCCTTCCGCAGGCCCCTGTCCCCCAATACTCCTCCTCTTCCCGGGTCCAGTCACCCGAGGGCCTCCTTCTCCCTCATCCCCAGTCCCCCTCGCTGAGATCCTCCAAGCCCCACCGCCTCCTTTGGCCCTCCGTTGCACCCTTGGCCTACGACCTCTGTCAGATTTTATGGGTTGTTTGCAGTCGGAACCATCTGAGTCGTGGGGCTTGTTAGACTCGTCTCCCTGCAAAATGACCGGGTGCTGGGGTGCTTGCCATGTCTGGTCCGAATCAAGAGAATGCTCAATACAGTTCCTTGTTTGTGGTTCAGCAAGCTCCACTGGCAGCAGCAAGAGCTCGCTTTGCCCTCAGTGACTAGAGTCAGGTGCTTCGTCCAATTAATCAACCCATTCTTTCAAGAAAAAACATCCAGGACGTAGGGCATGCTCTAGTCACTAGGGTCTAGTGGCTTTTTCACTAGGGAGGATAAAGTCTGCAAATCAAACCCCCAAGGATATGGAAAGGGTGTAGCTCCCTCTTTCTTGTTGCATTGTCTTAGTGTTTTATGGGTTTGCGTGGCTGAGCTCTCAATTTAGCTTTTTCATTTATAACGGAGAAGCTGACCCCTGAAGGATAGGGGATGTTCTTTTGCTTGCTATTGGCTACCTGTTGCAGTTTCTGCCAACATAGTGGGGTGCCTGTGTGCCTGTCTAAATGAGGACCTGCCTCTGTCTCTCAAGGCTGAAAGCCTGTCCAAACTGATGGAGCTCTTGAGTCTGGAGTTTTGTCTTTGCAGAGTTTATAGAACAGCAGCACGCCAAGAACAGGTATTACTACTACCACCGCCAGTTCCGCCGTGTGCCAGACATCACAGAGTGCAAGGAGAAGGACGTCTTGTGCGTTTTTGAGGCTGAAATGCAATGGAGAAGGGACTAGTACGTAAATGAGAGGGAATGTGGAGACCTGCATGGTGCATCTTGCTGGGTCATCATCAACCTTTGGGGATACTAGGGATGGCCTCAGTGAGCCAGAATATACCTCCTGGGTGATGTGGAGGCTGACCACAGGGCTCCAAGGACCTTTCATTCTATTCTGCCTGGGTATAGGGAAGGAATTCCTTATGTATAACCCTCTTGTTCCTTTTGCTCCCAGCAAAGTCGATCAGGAAATTGTCAACATTATTCAAGAGAGGTTAAAGGCCTGTCAGCAGAGAGAAGGAGAAAACTACAAACAGAACTGCACCAATGAGCTGGAGCAGTTCACCAAAGTGGCCAAGGCCTACCAGGACCGCTGTAAGCCCCTCTGGCACCAACTGAGTCTTGCTTTCTTGCCATCTCCCTCCTGGTAGTCTGCACAGGCTCCACACAGCTTGGTCTGTTGTGGGGGAAGGTGTGCCATGTCTGTTTGATCTTAGTCACCAACTTTTTCTCTCCGTGTAGACTCTGGTTTGTTTCCATTTCTTATGCAGATCATGACCTGGGAGCCCACTACTCTGCCAGAAAGTGCCTGGCTAAACAGAAGCAAAGGATGCTGGCAGAGAGAAAGGCTGCAAAGGAGGCTGCTGCTGTCTGAGACAGCTGTACATCCCTACCTTATATAACTATTCTCAAAATAAAGTGATACAATCTGCTTGTGTACCTTATCTGTAATCTCCAACACCACCACCCCCAAACTAATTCATCTTACTCAGGCCCTACTTTTTTTTTGGAGACAGCCTTAAGCTGTTGCGCTGGGTAGAGTGCTATGGCATCAAGGCTCACAGCAACCCCCAACTCCTGGGGTTAAGCGATTTTCTTGCCTCAGCCTCCCAAGTAACTGGGACCACTACATTCGGGCACCCACCACGCCTGGCTATTTTTTTTTTTTTTGTAGAGAGTCTCACTGTACCGCCCTTGGGTAGAGTGCCAAGGCGTCACACGACTCACAGCAACCTCCAGCTCTTGGGCTTACGCTATTCTCTTGCCTCAGCCTCCTGAGCAGCTGGCACTACAGGCGCCCGCCACAACGCCCGGCTATTTTTTTGTTGCAGTTTGGCCGGGGCTGGGTTTGAACCTGCCACCCTTGGCATATGGGGCAGGCGCCCTACTCACTGAGCCATAGGCGCTGCCCACACCCAGCTTTTTGGTTGTAGTTGTCATTGTTTGGCAGGCCTGGGCTGGATTTGAACCCGCCAGCTCTGGTGTATGTGGCTGGCACCATAGCTGCTTGAGCTACAAGCACTGAGCCACTTAGGTCCTACTTTTAAGAAAAAGACAACTAGGGTGGTACCTGTGACTCAAAGGGGTAGGGCACCGGCCACATATGCCAGAGGTGGCAGGTTCAAACCCAGTCCTGGCCAAAAACTGCAAAAAAAAAAGAAAAAGACTCAATTCACAGACTCAATTCACTTTATTATTGCATAAAAACCCTAGGTTGTAGCCACAGCTGGAGCCTGGGTCCTCTGCACAGAGACTCTGGTGTGGGTCTTGACAAGATGGTCAGTGAATTCTTGGTAAGGAGACTTGGTGAACACTGTCTCTTTCCAGAGATCAGGAGTGAGATAGCTGTAGGTCTTGGATATGGCATCAAAAGTGGCCTTGGCTAGAGAACAGAAAATAGGATTGGTGGTATGACTTGAGACAAACCCTCGACCCCAGGACCTGAAGATGTTGCACTCCCAGGAACAGAGGCCACCGTGGGCAATTCTGTCGCGCATTAGGAGAGCCTTCCTTTCTCTCCCTGAAAACGCCAAGCACACACTACATCTGTGTGATCAAGCGGAGCTGGGAGAGATCATGGCTGATCCTGTGTGTAATCACCTACCAAAGTTGCCCAGGGTGGCAGTGCAGCCCCTGGCTGAAGTGTAGCAGTCATCAATCCCAGCCATCATTAGCAGCTTCTTAGGCACAGGCGCTGAGACAATGCCAGTTCCTCTAGGAGCAGGGATGAGACGTACCAGCACAGAGCCACAGCGGCCTGTCACCTGAAAAAGGTGAAAGTCAGACCAGGGCCAAGAGTTTCTATCAGACCCAATACTCTTACCACCCCCAGGCTTACCTTGCAAGGAACAGTGTGAGGCTTGCCAATCTTATTCCCCCAGTAGCCTCTCCGCACTGGGACAATAGAGAGCTTGGCCAGGATGATAGCACCTCGGATGGCAGTGGCTACTTCCTTGGAACACTTAACACCCAGACCAACATGACCATTGTAGTCCCCAATAGCAACAAACGCCTGCAAAGAGACTGTGAGGTGGCTGGGAGTCTTCTAACATTATCAGTACCTACCTGAAATGACACTGTTGGACCCCTCAAGGAAAGAGAGACCACTGTTAAGGCCAACCTGACATCCTGAGGAGAACTTTTCTCTCTCTCCACATTACGAAAGTCACACGAGTCAGGACAAGTGTAACCATGCAGAGCAGGGAGAGTCTCATCAATCCCCTTGGCGACAGACCAAACAAATTGCTCAGATACCTTGAACCTGGTCCGCTGACCAGCGCGGGTCTGTTTTTGCACTGGCATAATCTTCAAAACTTCATCCTTGAGAGATGCCCCCAAGAAAAAATCAATGATCTCAGATTCCTACAACAAAAGACAAAAGCCTTCTAGTGAAAACATTAAATAAGATGCTTAATCAAGATAAATACTTGACATTCAAGAACCATGACTATGTGACCTTTATCTGACTTCCTCACACAGGTATCCACCAGACCATCCACTCTAAGTAAATTCCACTACTCAGACTCTGCCCATAACACAACCTCCATCTGTAAAATGCCAGACCTCAGGGACTCGAGGTGGGACAATAGCAGATCTCAACCCTTAGACCCCAGCCCAAGGCTCACCAGGGTCACTCACACTTGAACACCCCACCGATCGATTTGTACCTTAATGGGCAGAGAGAAAAGATATATCTCCTCCAGAGATTTGATCTTCATGTCCTTGACCAGGCGGCCCAGCTTGGTGACGGGCATCCACTGAACCAAGACAAAGTGCGAGTTAACAACTGCCTCGGCGCTATAATCCAAGTACTCTGGGAGGGCAAGACGGGTGGATTGCCTGAGCTCACATGTTCAAGGCCAGCCTTAGCCACGGCGACACCTCGTCTCTAAAACTAGCCGGGCATTGTGACAGGCGCCTTAAGTCTCAACTTACTTAGGAGGCTGAGACGAGTGAAACACCTGAACCCCAAAACTGGAGGGTGCTATGAAATATGACGTCACGACACTCTACCGAGGGCAAGCGAGACTATCTCAAAAAAAAAAAAGAACGAATCCGGCGGCCCCACGCCTACCGCGCGAGTCGAACCTACCTCTTTGTCCTCGGCCTTGCCTCCGCGAGCTCCGCGGCCTCGGCCCCGGCCCCGACCCCGGCCGCGACCCCGGCCACGGATGCCGCTGCCGAAGCCTCCACGGAAACCACCACGGCCTCCCATTCCAGGGCCCCCAGGGCCTCCAGGCCCTCCCGCTGCACCGGCGTCATCCGCCATTTGCTGAATAAAGCAAAATACAAGCAGTCAGAAGACAGAGTATCTAAGGGCCGTTCGCGGGACCCGGATGGGGGTTCTGCTCAAGAGCGCGGGCGAACAAGCCCGAATTGAGCCGGATGTTCGTGGATGCCACCACCCAGGCCGCGTGCCACCACCATAATCCCGTAAACTCACGTGTTTTCGTCAGAAAAGAACTAGCGCACGCGGGAGGGTACTTATATATCATACCAAGAGCCGCGAGATCTCAGCTGCCCCTCCCCAAGGACGAGCGAGCCGAGCGCCCACAAGACAGCCTGTGATTGGTTCTGCGTTGTCCCGCCCCTCGCTGTGTTCTGCGTGCGCCTGCGTGAACTGCCCCGCCTCGGCCCGGAAATCTGCGTCACCAGAAGGGCAGTTATAAACGCCGCAGCAAGGGGCGGTGCGTCTCTCTAGCTTCCTTGGCATCCACCTGTATCTAGAGGTAGGTTTGGCCGCTGTGGCCGCTCGTTATATGCATGCTGATGATGGTCGGGGCGTTGGTTGAAAATCACCCCCGGTTTTGGCTGTAGCCGGGAGTGAGATGCGGCGCCCAAAGCCAGCAGGGGCCTCAGCTCACCGCCCACTGCCTCGTGTGCGGGGGTGAAACCCAGGCCCCGACAGGTGGAGTAGCCCGGGACTCCGGTGCGGCCGTCCGCATGGTCTGGCTTTCGACCCCTAACTCTACTTTCTATCCACAGGACCCTGGTTGTTTCCCGCCTGACGCCGCCGGGACCAAAAGCAAAAGGATTTGGTTCTTACATATTGAATAAAGAAGCTGTGTATCAAATTACCCGCGTGTAGATGTTCCTATGTTCCGCATATCAGGCTGGGGGGGGAACCTTACTGGGATTCCACCTCTTCCCAGGCTAGCTCAACGCAGCTTTGGACACACAAGGGTAGAATTTTGGAGGTTGGCAGGTGGCGTCTTAACGCCCTACACCCCTTAAATGGCAGACCCAGGTTGAGAATACTGTTCTCTATCCGTGTCCTAGACTTCACCTCCACAGTGACAGGTAAAGTAGCCTGAGCTAAGGGGAGGCAGCTGGGGCCAGCAAACCAGTAGTACAAGGACAGCTGTGTAGAATTCATGGCTTAGCACCCTGAATTTTGGGCCCTAACTGAAGAGACCCAGTGTGTCAAAAAGTTTTAAGTTCCTAGAAGTCCTGCCACCTGGGCAGCTGTATGTGAGAGGGGAGGGGAGCAATCCCTGTGATCTTGTTGAAGCCTTGACTTTGTGATAGTAGGTCCCAGAAGTTTGGTTCCTAGTCTGATGGTGCCTGGGGATCAGCTGTCGACCATCCCCATGGCAGGGTGCTCTATAGACTTGCAGGTCAAGGCTGCCCTCTCCTTCTCATGTGCTCATTCAGAGAGGGGAGCAAGAGCTAAGTGATGCAGGATCCCAGTGGGCCCTGGACCAAGGCTGTGATTGGCCTGAGCTGGACAATGCCACTGTGATGTCGGCCCACACCCACTGTGAAATGCAGGCTCCTGACCCCTGAGGATCAGTAGAGCTGCAGTCAAGACAGATCATGGTAAGCCTGGGGCCCTTTAGCCACCAGCCCTGAGATGTGTGCCCAACTGTCCAAAAATAGACCCCCATACCTTGCTCTGAGAAGAGAAGGGGTGGCCACTGAGCCCCCATACCACACAAAGAAGCCTTTCAGGAAGCTCTATCTAGGTCTAACTCCAGGATAAGGCCAGCTTCTCCAGCCAGGAACTGGCAATCTCATGGGGGTCTTGACCCCTACAGCTGCCTCAAAGCAGGTGCTGACCTGGACACTATGTGGGGTTCACATGAGACCCACCTACCTGCCCAAAGTTTCCTGGGGTCTCTTGCTAGGTATGTGGAGTTGGGAACTAGACTTGGTCCCAACCAGGCCCTAATGCTAGCTTGACCTTTACAGAGTGGCGGGTATGATCTCAACCTCTTCGCCAGCCCGCCTGACTTAAACTTCCTGTGCTCTGTCTGCCATGGAGTTCTCAAGAGGCCAGTGAGGTTGCCATGCAGCCACATCTTCTGTAAAAAGTGCATCCTCCGGTGGCTAGCTAGGTACCACTGGTTACCCAAGGGGCTGGGAGGGCAGGGGTCCAGGACAGAGGGGAAAGTCTGCCAAGCACTGGGTCATGATGGCCATAACACTCCGCCTCCCAATCTAGGACACTAAAATGTGTGTGTCCCTACATTCCATGGTATCCTTTGGCCCCAGTCCTGGAGCTGAGAGCTCCCTGTATACATCTTCATGCCTCCTCCAGGAGACGAGACCAATTGGGTCACCCAGTAAAGGATGGACCAGGGGAGACCTGCCCCTTCCACTCAGAACACTCACCCTATTTATGCCTCCTTCCAGACAAAAGACCTGTCCGTGCTGCAGGAAAGAGGTGAAAAGGAAAAAGATGGTCCATGTGAATAAACTCCGGAAAACCATTGGCCGTCTAGAAGTTAAGGTAGCTCAAAGAACTCACACCACCCTTGCGTGGAGCACAGCCAGGAGAGGGGGAAAGGGGAATCTCATCTTCAAAGAGAACCAAGCAGCTTGGGGTCAACAGACCTGGATGAATTTGAATTATGGCGCTAACACTTACTTGCTGTGTGACTTTGTGCAAGCTACCTAATCTTTCTGAGCCCCTGAGGCTAAGCTGTAAAAGGGCCAGATGAGGTGGCTCATGCCTGTAATCTGAGCACAGAGGCAGGTGTATTTGCTTGAGCTCTTGAGTTTAAGACCAGCCTGAGCAAAAACATGTCTCTGCTAAAAATAGAAAAATAGAGGCAAGAGGATCTCTTGAGGCCAAGAGTTGGAGGTTGCGGTGAGCTATGAAGCCACAGCACTATACCCAGGGAATCAGCTTAAGATTCTGTCTCAAAAAAAAAAAAAAAAAAGGATGAAGTGCCTAGTGTGCTGGCCATTACTCTTCAGCCGCTAACTTTACTGGATGAGGAAACCAAGGTTTAAAAAAAAAATAACCTGGCATGTGTATATCACTCAGCAGGCCAACCTAGCCATGTACCTCCCAGTACTCCCAAGACTCAGGCCCCAACTCCTGGGATCTCTAGCATTTGCCCAGTTGTCTCCCCATCCCCTCACTAGAGTCAGAAGAAATTGGGAGGCTGTCAGTTCACTGGCTCCTGGTGACCAAAACCCCAGGGGTGGGGGTGCCAGAGATGCAGCTGGCAATACCGACCAGGACCATCTTTGGCTCACACAGTGCTCTCCTTCCATCTCCAGTGCAAGAACGCTGAAGCAGGCTGCTTGGTGACATGCCCCCTGGCCCATCGCAAGGGGCACCAAGACTCATGCCCATTTGAGCTGATGGCCTGTCCTAACGAGGGCTGCACTGCACAGGTGCCTCGTGGCACCCTGGGTGAGCACCAACAGCACTGCCAGCAAGGTGTCCAGCAGCGCTGCTCTCTGGGCTGTGGGGCCACCCTGGGTCCAGCCCAGCGTGCTAGCCACAACTGCTACCGCGAGCTGCGTGAGGCCTGGAGCCAGCGCCAGGAGCGCAGCCGGGTCCTGCTGTTGCACCTCCTGCAGCGCGTGCGCCGTGTACACCGGGCCACCAGCCTTGTCCGTCGGCAGCTGGCCCAGCTCAGCAAATTCCTGGAAGAAGATGAGGCCCTGCTCATGGGTGCCCCGCAGGAGGCAGTTGAGGGTGCCCCAGAAGGCAGTATGGGGGCTGAGGTCTGGGGGACCCAGGGCTAAGTTACCTTATAAATTAGAGGTGAATAAATGCAGAGCCCAGGCCTGGTCTGCCTTGTACCCTGCCTGCTGGCCTGTCACATTTGTCACCCAGCTGGCCTCTCCCGGCACTACTCCAGGGATGCTTCAACCTTTCTCCTATGGACTCTTCTCTCCCACCATTGGATCTTTGTACTGGCCATTGTGCCTGCCTGGAAAGTTCTTCCCCTGCAAATGCAGGTGAGGACCTACATTTGCTTGCTTTCTTCTCAGAGAGATTTACCCCAATTACCCTTTCACAATCTCCTTCCCAGTTACTTTATACTAGTTTGTTTTACTAGCTTCGCAGCCAGTACCACAAACCGCTCAAAACCTTTAACTCAGAGTAAAAGCCACTTCTCACAATGGCTCAAGGCACAGGCATTATCTCTGCCTTCCTGCCCATACATTCTCTCCACTTACTCCCTGTAGGCCACATGGGCTTTGTCAGGCACTCCCAGCCCCTGGTCTGTGTGCTGGCAGCTCCTCAGCCTGAAGCACTGTCCCAATATAACTACAGGGCTTCCTTACTTCCTCCACTTTTAAGTGTTTGCTCAGCTGTCACCTTATGAATAAAGCCTGCTCCACCACTCCATTTAAAATTGCACCTCCTTTCAAAGTTCCTTTTTTCCTTGGAAAAGAAAACAAAAAATTGTAGCTCCTGGCTTGGGATGGTGACTCCTGGCTGTAATCCTAGCACTCTGTAGGCCAAGGCAAGAACAAGACCATGGCTCTACTAGAAACAGGAAAAATGAATCAGGTGTTGTGGTGGGTGCATGTGGTCCCAGCTACTTGGCAAGAGGACTGCTTGAGCCCAGAAGTTTGAGATTGGAGAGATGATCAGCTTCTGCACTCCAGCCTGGATGAACTGCTCCCCTTGCCTTCCCCTCCAGCCCTTGCTAATATATTTTGCCCACACAAATCATTTAACTATTAAGGGCATTCCCTGTTCCTCCCTGCTAATGAGCTAAACAAGGGCAGGGATTTTTTTTCTTCCCTGATTATCTCCCAAGTGCCTACGACAGTTTTCCACACAGAAGGTGCTCAATGACGCCTGTAGTCCCAGCTACTTGGGAGTCTGAGGCAAGAGAATCACTTGAGCCCAAGAGTTTGAGGTTGCTGTGAGCTATGACGCCACAGCACTCTACCACGGGCGCCAAAGTGAGGCTCTGTCTCAAAAATAAGTATATATAAATAAAAATAGAAAAACTAGCCGGACATTATAGCGGTCGCCTGTAGCCCCAGCTACGTGGGAGGCTGAGGCAAGAGAATCGCTTGAGTCCAAGAGTTTGAGGTTGCTGTGAGCTATGATGCGCGACAGCTTGAGGCTCTGTCTCAAAGAAATTAAAAAATAAAAGTAATTAAAAATAAGTTGCCATTAAGAAACCAGACGGCGCGCGGAATACGCTAGTAACGCCCACAGTGCCCTGCTGCACACGCAAAACTCCAAATACCACTCGACTGGAAATCCTTCTGCCAGCTTCCGCTTCCTCCAGCAGCCACTGCCCACAGCAAAGATGGCGCTAAGCGCTCCTTGGCGTCTTAGCAATTGCGCCTGATGACGCGATCGCCGCGCGCCTCGAGTAAAGAATTCCACGCAGGCCTACCTCACGCGGTGGCGGCGGCGCTCAAGAGCATTTCAACCCGGACGGCGACGGTGGCTGCCACATGGCAGAGACCGCAGCCGGAGCGAGCCGCTTCAAGGCCAAGTGAGTCCAGGGCACTGGGATGCGGGCAGCTGCCGGGCAAGAGAGCCGGGTTCGCAACCCAACTAGCTGAGGCGCTCAGAGAGCTGCGCGGGCCGTGGAGTGAGCGTGGGCGCCCATTCGGGTCTGCGGAAGGGGTGAGAGCTGTGTATGGACTGGCCTTCGAGGTCGTGGAAGCCGATATCCACGAGCCTGATCGGCGGAGGTGGCAGCAAGTGCGGCCTAAACAAAGAGCCGGTGTGGGGTTGTAAAGTGGGAAGGAGAAATGCCAAAGGAGGAGTAAGGGGAGGATTGAACATAAGTCGGGGGGCTCCTCCTGGGCGGTGGTAGGAAACGAAGAACCACGCCTGGGCAGGCGGAGAGCTTTCACCTTTTGTCCCTCCTGTCTCGAAAGCTAGAAGAGAGGAGACCAATCGGCTGTAGCGCAGGAGCCAAATTCCTGGATGGGAACAGATTCAGTCCCCTCCCAGGGGAGCGCGGTTTCATGGCATAAATCATTTTCTTAAGTGGCGGAAGGGCTTAAGTGGTGACAGACACTAGAAAAGGGAAAACCCGGTGCCAGAAGCACCTCTGTTGGAGGGTCAACTAGGTGCAAAGGAATGAGGGGCTGGTTTCATCTTAACGGTCAGACATCCTAGAGTGCATTTAGTCATGTTTAAAAAATAGTAACTGGGGGTGGCGCCTGTGGCTCAAGTAGTAGGGCGCCGGTCCCATATGCCAGAGGTGGCGGGTTCAAACCCAGCCCTGGCCAAAAACAACAACAAAAAAAATGTGCTTTTAAAAAAAAAAGTAACTGGGGGCGGCGCCTGTGGCTCAAAGGAATGGGGCGTCGGCCCCATGTGCGGGAGGTGGTGGATTCAGACCCAGCCCCGGCCAAAAACTGCAAAAGAAAGAAAAAAGAAAGTAACTGGTAGCAAGGTTAGGAGAGTAGATGGGGAGTCTGGTGGGGAAGAGGTGCTGGATGTCATGGATGAAGACCTGAAGAGGTGGTGCTCTAGGCTGTTACCCAGGCCTGGCTGCCCACAGAGGGTCCCCAGGGTCCTGCATGATCTTCACTAAGGAATCTCAGAAGACTGGGCTGTTGGGCTGTCTCAGCCTACCACTGTGGATCACCAACTAGTTCTAGGTTACAACTTACCTGTCACCTGGAGGTAGCAATACTGTCCACAGGGCTGCTAGTTTTCTCCCTGGGTCCTTGCTGCTTCCCTGCCTTCCTCAGGGCAGGGGTATGTTGGGTTCACCTCTGGGAGAGCACCCAGCACAGGGCCAGGCACTGGGGACCAAGGGAATGGATGATGACTCACTCCCCTGTTCTCTCTCCAGCTATGCTGTTGAACGTAGGATTGAGCCTTTCTACAAGGGCGGAAAAGCACAGGTACCAGCTTTGGGGCAGACAGGGTGATAGGGCTGCCAGAAGCTATGGGGGTGCTGAATGTTACCTTCTCTCTGTGCACAGCTGGACCAAAACGGTCAGCACCTCTTCTGTATCTGTGGTACCAGAGTCAATGTCCTAAAGGTGGCCTCGGGAGCCATCTTGCAAAGCCTGGAGCAGGTGAGGGCAGGGTGTGTGGTGTGAAGGGAGTAGTAAGGAAAGCAGCCTGTGCACATGGTTCTCTGGCCACCCCCTCTTTTCCTAGGAGGACCAAGAAGACATCACGACCTTTGATCTCAGCCCCAATGATGAGGTGTGTGGAGCAGGGATGGGAGATGAATTCTGGTGTCTCCCCCACCCTTTGAGTTGATGAGGATATCTGTACTTGTTAGCTGAATTGTCCTCTTCTCCAGGTGCTGGTGACAGCCAGCAGGGCATTGTTGCTGGCTCAGTGGGACTGGCGAGAGGGCAGGATTACCCGCGTGTGGAAGGCGATACACACAGCCCCTGTGGCCACCATGGCCTTTGACCCCACCTCCACATTGCTAGCCACAGGTAGGGCCCCGGCTGGGTGGATGGGCAGGAGTGAATGGGAGCAGGGGCTTTGGGCACACAAGCCCCTCACTTCAAATACTTCCCTGCAGGTGGCTGTGACGGGGCCGTGCGCATCTGGGACATCACGCAGCACTATGGGACACACCACTTTCGGGGCTCACCTGGTGTTGTGCAGTGAGTGGGGGTGATGGGAGGTGAGTAGGCAGAGGCACTATGCTCAGGGCACATACCTTACCTGTCCTGCTCCACTTGCCCACAGTCTGGTGGCCTTCCACCCGGACCCTGCCTGCCTGCTGCTCTTCTCCTCAGCTGCAGATGCTGCCATTCGTGTGTGGTCACTTCAGGACAGGTCATGCTTAGCTGTGCTGACTGCCCATTACAGTGTCATCACCTCATTGGCCTTTAGTACTGATGGCTGCACTATGCTCAGGTCAGTGGCAGGCCCTGGTAATAAGGGGAGGCAAGGCTAAGACTCTGGAACTAAGGTGACTTTTTCCCTGCAGCTCTGGTCGTGACAAGATCTGTATTGTTTGGGATCTTCGCAGCCACCAGGTCACAAGGACTGTGCCAGTCTTTGAGGTAGGAGACCTGGGGGGGTGCTGGGCTAGTGAGGGCAGAGAGGGACGTGACTATATAACCTTTGACCCAACTTGTTCCCAGAGTGTAGAGGCTGCTGTGCTATTGCCAGAGGAACCAGCGCCTGAGCTGGGTGTGAAGTCCACAGGCCTGCACTTCCTGACGGCTGGCAACCTAGGTATATGGGACCTGGGCACAGGAAGACAGCACAGGCTGGGGGAGGCCAAGGGACCTGAGTCTTAGCAGCCCACCTCCATACAGGTATGCTGCGGGTGTGGGAGGCAGCTTCTGGGCAGTGTGTGCACACACAATCTCGGCTACCAGGCTCCGGGCGGGAGCTGACCCACTGTTCCCTGGCTCGTACCGCTGGCCTGCTCCTCAGTGTCACTGCCGACCACAATCTTCTGCTCTATGAGGCACACTCTCTGCGGCTGCAGAAACAGGTGAGCATCTCTGCTCAACTTGAGGGCTGGAACACCAGCCCTACACTTAGCCAGGTGCTGTCTTTTGTCTTTTCTGCATCCACAGTTTGCAGGTTACAGTGAGGAGGTCTTGGATGTCCGGTTCCTTGGACCTGAGGACTCCCACATCGTTGTGGCCTCCAACAGCCCCTGCCTGAAAGTGTTTGAGCTGCAGACATCGTCCTGCCAGATCCTTCATGGCCACACAGGTGAGTTGAGCCCAACTGATGCCCCAGGAGTTGGTTGCCCCCACCCCCAACCTTGCTGTTGTTGGTCTCTGACTGCCAACCCTGACACACTTGTTCCCAGACATAGTCCTGGCTCTGGATGTGTTCCGGAAGGGGTGGTTCTTTGCCAGCTGTGCCAAGGTGAGGCACCCTAAGAAGTACACAGATACAGCACCCAGGTGGGAGGCCAAGGCAATAGGACCACAGCTCTGCCTCTCTCCCCAGGATCAGACCATCCGCGTCTGGAGGATGAACAAGGCTGGCCAGGTGGTCTGTGTGGCTCAGGGCTCTGGGCACACACACAGCGTGGGCACCATCTGCTGCTCTAGGTAGTGGTTCAGGGCTGGATTCAGAAGTGTCAGACGAAGTGGAGGCACAGGCCTGCTGGTGGGGGGGCAGCAGAGGAAGCAGTGCCAGTGGTGATAGCTTTGGCCTGCTCTTTGAAGCTCCAGCCCCAGATATGGAACAGAAAATGGGCTTGGGGTAGGGGGAGCCTATGGACACCGTGGATGTGGGGAATTTCTCAGAAGTAGTCTTGCAGAGGCAGATAAGGGGAAAGGGCATGAACACCAAACAAGGTCCAAGTGGGAGAACACTGGTTTAGGACTGGGATCCTGTAGTTGGGGCCAAGTCACTGGGTATGGTGGCACTGAGGGTGGATAGTGCAGATGGGTTTGGTCGTCTCTTGGGTCTTTGGGAGTGATGCAGCCAGTCTGCATCCCAGGAATTCCAGCTGATCTCCACTGGGGTTTGGCAGCCCAGACCTTCAATGTGCTAGTGATCAGGGCTAGTCCGGGCTCAGCTGTACTTCCTTCTCCCCCATTGGGCCACAGGCTGAAGGAGTCCTTCCTGGTGACGGGCAGCCAGGACTGCACTGTGAAGCTGTGGCCCCTTCCTGAAGCCCTGCTGTCTAAGAGCACAGCTCCAGATAGCAGCCCTGTTCTTCTGCAAGCCCAGACTACCCAGCGCTGCCATGAAAAGGTGACCACAGTGGTGGAGGTGGGGGTGTGGTCAAGCACTTGCTAAATGTGGGGGTCTGAGCTGCTGACTGCTTCTATTGCTAGGACATCAACAGCGTGGCTGTTGCCCCCAACGACAAGCTGCTAGCAACAGGCTCACAGGACCGCACAGCCAAGCTCTGGGCTCTGCCACAGTGCCAGCTGCTGGGTGTCTTCTCAGGCCACCGCCGTGGCCTCTGGTGTGTCCAGTTCTCACCCATGGACCAAGTGCTGGCCACAGCCTCCGCTGATGGTACCATCAAGCTTTGGGCACTACAGGACTTCAGCTGTCTCAAGGTCAGCAGCATCCTCCAGGCCCAGCCCCCATAACCTGGTCACATCTCATGCCCTCACCTTCTCCCACCTTGCAGACATTTGAGGGCCATGATGCATCCGTGTTGAAGGTGGCCTTTGTGAGCCGTGGCACACAGCTGCTGTCCAGGTGAGAGAGGTAGAGCAGGGTGGGGTGAGGTAGGAGATTGGCCCCAGGGCTGAGCCTCTTCCAATCCCAAACCAGTGGCTCTGATGGCCTTGTGAAGCTCTGGACCATCAAGAACAATGAATGTGTACAGACACTGGATGCCCATGAGGACAAAGTCTGGGGGCTGCATTGCAGCCGGATGGATGACCGTACCCTCACTGGTGCCAGTGATTCCCGTGTCATCCTCTGGAAGGTTGTGGGCCCTGAGGGCTGGGGCAGTGGTGGGGTATTATGGGGGTTCCCTCTGACACCAGTCTGATTCCAGGACATCACAGAGGCAGTACAGGCAGAGAAACAGGCCAAGCAGGAAGAACAGGTGATCAAGTAAGTCTGGTTGGGAGTGGGATGTGAAATTTCACTACTGAAAACAGGCTAGATGCTGGGCTCACCACCGTGTGGGTGCTCAAGCCCAAGCCTGCTGAGTCCTGACAGTGCTGGCTTCAGCCCCAGCCTGGGTCCAATGGCTTCCTGTCCCCACCCCACCAGGCAGCAAGAACTGGACAACCTGCTCCATGAGAAGCGGTACCTGCGGGCTCTGGGCCTGGCCATCTCCTTGGATTGGCCCCATACTGTGCTGACCGTCATCCATGGTCACTGCCTCCCCTAGGGGCAGGGAGGGTGGGCTCAGGACCACTGATCCCCTTTTGTATGACTCAGTCTTCCCTTCTCCCACAGCCATCCGTAGGGACCCTGAGGCCTGTGAGAAGCTGGAAGCCACTGTGATCCGACTGCGGCGAGACCAGAAAGGTCCAGGGCTGGTGGGCAGGGCTGGGACCCAGTCAGGCTGGGGTGGCCCAGGAAGCAGGGCCAGTCCGAGTGGAATGGCCTGACAGGCAGAGTGACCACCTCTGTTCCCTACAGAGGCCCTGCTGCGCTTCTGTATCACATGGAACACCAACTCACGGCATTGCCATGAAGCCCAGGCTGTGCTAAGTGCGCTCCTTCGGCATGAGCCCCCCGAGGAGCTGTTAGCCTACGATGGAGTACAGGCAGCGCTTGAGGCCCTACTGCCCTACACTGGTACTTGGGCACAGCCTGAGGTGGGGGAGCAGCCTGGTGGGTGCCAGAACCCTCCTGACCTCCCTTTGTTATCCCCCAGAGCGGCACTTTCAGCGGCTCAGTCGGACACTTCAGACAGCCACCTTCCTGGACTTCCTGTGGCATAGCATAAAACTGCCCATGCTCCCTGCACCCCCCCAGCCCTCAAGCACATAAAGCTATAATTTCCTATCCCTGCTCTGTGTGGCTGTCTCAGCTCTGTCTGATACAGGTCCCTGGTGGCTATTATGGTCTTCAGAGCCTGACGGCCTTGACCCTGCCAGCTTACCCCCAAACCCTGGCTTGGCAGAGATCCAGCAGGCCCTACTCATCAGCACAGTGAGACTGGGTTTGGGTTATTCTGAAAGAATTTTACTCAGAAAACTAGAAATCTCCCCTCTTGGGCAGGCTGCCTCTATTCCTCCCTCAGTGTTGGGGATGGTGCAGTCACTGACAGTTGCTTTGTCTGGATCCTCAGCCTATTTGGGCTATGGGGTGCACCCTGCAGCCTTCCATGTGGTTCCACAGCTGTCAAGGGGGTCCCTGGGACCCTAGGTGCAGACCCAGTGCCCTGCATGTGATGGTGCAACAGCGGCTCCGGATGATGCTCAGAGAGGGACGGGTGGGTACGGTAGGGGCAGGGGTCGTAGCCTGAAGAGCATCAGGGTAGTCCCGAGCCTCACCAGGTCTGTCCTCCCCACCATAGAACCCTGGCCCACTGAGGAGTGCACCCAGCCCTTCTGGCCGCAGCACCACTGCTGGGAGGAGGCCCACATGGCCGCTATACCTGCAGGGGGCGAGGCTTGATTAGGGACCCGCCTGCCCTGAGGAGGCTCCCCTACCCAGAGTCCCACCCCTGCACCTGCACAGCCACCAGCCACGGTCGGATGTTTTCAGCACGCTCACTCGCGCCCCCACAGGCACTGATAGTTCATCTGCACGGCTGCCCTCGTAGGCACGGGAAGCGCAAAACTGGGGGCCTAGGGGTGGGTATTAAGGGATCACCGTGAGACCGAAAAGGCTGGGGCCCTCACCTTTCTCCAGGTTTTCCCTTTCTGCTTGGATCTATGCTGACACTGGGGACCATTCTAAAACCTCTAGCTACTGGTGACCAAGCTTGTACTCCCAGGCCTTTGTTGCTGCTTTTCTCTGCTCTGCAGTTTTCTCTGACCACATATTCCTATGATGGCAGGGCTTGGGAGAGGTGGGTAGGCTCATACCATTGCTCCATGTGGACACGGCCCACTCGGAGTCCTGGCTTAGGGACACTTCCTCCAGGTAGGGAGCTGGAAACCAAGCTGTCTGCTGGTCCTCATTCTCCACCAGCCACCAGCCTGTGTGCAGGAGAAAGGAGGGAACTTGGACCCCAAGGCCTGGTCAGATCCAGGGGGCAGAGGGTGAATCCCTAGGTTCCTCAAGTCCCTACCTGAAGGGTGTCGCAGCAGTACGTCCAGCCTTTCCTGGGCCCTAGCGTGGAAAGACCCGCCTCGTGTGTCCTGTGTGCTGAAGGGCTGCAGGCAACGCAGGCTCTGAGTCTCCAGGCTGTGAATGGTTGGGCTGCCAGCGGGGAGGGATAGGGGCTCCTTGGGGGCTGGCAGGATCACCAGACTGGGAAGGGCAGCAGGCACCGGTGAAAAGTGAGTAAATAGGTTCCCCTATCCTCCCTCCCCCAGTCCACCCAGCATCCAAATGCCACTGAAGGTGGGAGTTGGGGGTGGGTCAAGCACCTCCCGGGTGGCAGCGCTGGCTCCAGGTCCAGTGGTTGTGGAGCAAAGAAGCCAGTGAGCACTGGGCTCTGCACCACGCGCTCTGCAGTCGCCAACAGCTTCTGTGCATAGGTCTCCAGCAGCTGTAGGCGGGCCAGGCCACGGCCCATGAGTCCCCCGCGCGTCAACAGCGATGCATCTTTGGGCACCACAAAAGCTCACTGTGGAGCCCATCCCTGGACTCCCCTGCCCTTCTCTCCCCGCAAGGCCCTGCCCTCCCCGCCCCTCCTGGGGCCCCTGGCTGGCCTGACCAGGAAGCTTGGGGAGAACTCGGTCGGATCTCCGCAGCAGGCCTGCCTCCACTGGGAAGGTCTCTTTCAGGGTCTTCTGAGGGGGGAAATCAGGGCAGGGCATCGGTCTTGGACAGCCCACCAGGTGTGGGAGGGCGGAGTTCCTTACCCAGATCTTATTTATTTTTTTTTTTTGTTTGTTTTTGTTTTTTTTGGCCAGGGCTGGGTTTGAACCCGCCACCTCTGGCATATGGGACCGGCGCCCTACTCCTTGAGCCACAGGCGCCGCCCCCTTACCCAGATCTTAAGAGCTGGAAGCCCCAGAGGGCAGGAAGAGAGGTCCTGGGTGGGGGGGGCTCACTGGTGGGCCCATGCTCTGGCAGGCAGCTGGCTGGCTCAGGGTCACTCACCTGGAGCTGCCTGAATTCATTCCAGCTTCTGCGCATGAAAGTGTCGCTGCCGTCTGACCAGTGCACTGAGAAAGTGAATGTCTGGGGGAGGATAAGTTAGAAGCCCTCGAAGGGGCTGGGCCAAGACCACCCTTCTTCCCCCTTGGGGCTGGTGGGTGCCCAGGCGGGACTCACCTGGAGCCGCTCTATCCGCACCAGGGCCACTGCTCGCACTGAAACTGGGTGTCGGTCTCCTGCCATTGCTGTGACCTCGCAGCTTGTGAGCCTCAGAGGGTGGGCAATGACTGACGATAGTGCTGCTTCCCTGCCCTCCAGGGGGCTCCCAGGCACCCAGAAGACTGGCTGGAGTGGAATTCCTGCCGACGCTTCCCCCAGGCCTGTGGAGGTGCCCCGCCCTCCCACCCTTGGGTCCTTTTCAGCTTCCTTGCTGTCCCCTGAGTCCAAGGGGGGGGGAGGGTTGGAGCACAGGAGCACAGGGCTTGGAGAGCCCAAGGCAGAAATGGTAGGAAAAAGAATGAGCTCCTGGCCCTGGAGGTGTGCAAAATGGTGTCCTGAAGAATGGGCAGTGGAAGGGTTGGGACTGGCTCTGGTAATCAAAGTACCACCCATCCTGCTGGCCCAACTCTCTAGGCTCTCCCTGCCCTTCGAGGTGCTAGGATTGGCGCAGCCTCCTGGGGTGTGCCCAATAGCTCTCTTTGATGTCTTTGAACTGGCAGGAATGGGTGGTGGGAGGGGTTTGGAGGGGTTGTCACCTGGAACCAAGCTCTCAGTGCTGTGCTGAAGTTTTTGGGTTTTGTTTTTTTGTGGTTTTTTTTTTTTTTGAAACAGATTCTCAAGCTGTCACCCTCAGTAGAGTACCACAGCATCATAGCTCACAGCAACCTCCAACTCAGTCTGAAGCAATCCTCTTGCCCCAGATTTTCTATTTTTAGTAGAAACGGGGTATCACTTTTGCTCAGACTGGTCTCAAACTCGTGAGCTCAAGCTATCCATCCGCCTTGGCCTCCCAGAGTGCTAGGATTACCCGCATGAGCCACAGTGCCCAGCCACTTTTTCTTTTTCTTTCTTTTTTTTTTGGGGGGGGGAGAGATAGTCTCACTTTTCTTGCCCCCAGCCGAGTGCTGTGGGCCAAAGCTCACAGCAACCTCAAACTCTTGGGCTCAAGCAATCCTCTTGCCTCAGCCTCCTGAGTAGCTGGGACTACAGGACATCCACCACAATGCCAGCCTACTTGGGCTCAAGCAATCCTCTTGCCTCAGCCTTCTGAGTAGCTGGGACTATTTTTTTTTTTTTTTTTTGTAGCTGGGACTATTGATGTCCACCACAATGCCAGCCTACTTTTTAGAGACAGGGTCTCACTCTTGGCTCAGGCTGGTCTCCAGCTTGTGAGCTCAAACAAGTGATCCACTGGCCTGGGTCTCCCAGAGTGCTAATGCATAAGGCTTTAAATACTTTGTTTGCCTTAATCCTAATGTTGGAGGAAAGGTCTCTTAATGTCCCCACGTCACAGAGGAGAAAATTTGAATTAAATGGATAATTATTGTGATTTTTTTTGTGTGTGTGTGCTTACTGGGGACTGGTACGGCACAGATCTCACAGGCTCATATTAGGAGTTATCCTGGTGAGGAGACTCTGTTCAAGGGAAGAGGATCCATCTTTGCAGTCCTGGCTCTTAGGGTGTTAGGGAGGTTGTCATTAGGACTGTTTTGAGAGCTACCTCTGAATTTGTGATTTATCACAACTTTCTACAAACACAGCCTCTGTGGTCAGAAGGGAGAGATTCATTCTCCCATCAACCAGGGGAGGTTTGCAGGTCCTAGAATCTGCACAGAGGGCCCCAGGTGCCCCACCTCTTCAAATTGCTTCCTTATAGTGGGGCTTTCCAAAACCACATCCAACCCTGACATACAGTGATTCTTCCTGGTGCTAGAGTCACCAGCTCTGTGTTGGGATTACCCCCATCCTAGCCCATCCAAGGAGAGGTCAGCCTCCGGGGCAAACCTCCAGGAAATTGCCCTCTCCTCAACAAAGGGCCTTTGTGTGCTGGCCCCACCAGCTGTTGACTCTGAAAGCCCTCAAGCATCCCCTGGTCCTGGCCCAGGTGATGAACACTTGCTGGCATAGGCCTGATTTGCATAGTGTTCAACTGCCCCCCCATCCCTGATCTCAGCAGAGGGCTCAGGTGACCACAGACTCTGCTCTCCTGGAAGAAGAGGGAAGCTGGGGAAGGCTCAGGTTTACTCACAACAAGGAACCTAAAGGGATTCTGAGCCCCCCTCCCCGCTGCAACTGACAGCTCTCTGCTCCACACCCCTTCAGCCCTGGATCCTGTCCACTTTTCCTCTGCATAACCTCACCCTCTTCTCTCTTGAGTAGGTACAACAGCTCCCACTTCGTCCTCATGCTCCTCGCTTGCCCCTATGAAAGCTACTTCCCGCATGACAGGCAGAGGAATCTATACAAAACAGAAATGGGATCAGGTTGGGGTAGCCTTGCCCAAAACTGTCCACCACCTTCCCACTGCCCTTAGAATAAATCCCCAGTCCCCACAGCAGCTGAAAAGTACTGTAACCGGCTCCATAAGCAAAAATACATTAATTTTAGGCTGAGCACAATGGCTCACACCTGTAATCTGAGCACTTTGGGAAGCCAAGGCCCGTGGATTGCCTGAGCTCATGGGTTCGAGACCAACCTGAATAAGAGCAAGACTCCATCTCTAAAAATAGCCAGGTACTGTGGCAGCTACTCAGGAGGCCAAGGCAAGAGTATCGCTTAAGCCCAACAGTTGGAGGTTGCTGTGAGCTGTGATGCCAGAGCACTCTACCCAGGACAACAAAGCAAGACTCTGTCTTAAAAAAAAAAGAGGGCGGCGCCTGTGGCTCAGTGAGTAGGGCGCCGGCCCCATATGCCGAGGGTGGCGGGTTCAAACCCAGCCCCGGCCAAACTGCAACAAAAAAATAGCCGGGTGTTGTGGCGGGCGCCTGTAGTCCCAGCTGCTCGGGAGGCTGAGGCAAGAGAATCGTGTAAGCCAAAGAGTTAGAGGTTGCTGTGAGCCATGTGACGCCACGACACTCTACCCGAGGGCGGTACAGTGAGACTCTGTCTCTACAAAACAAAACAAAAAAAAAAAATTAATAAAAAAATAAAAAATAAAAATAAAATAAAAAAAATAAAAATAAAAATAAAAAAAAAAAAGAGAGAGAAGGTAACACTTGTGGCTCAAGGAGTAGGGTGCCAGCCCCATGTACCAGAGGTGGCAAGTTCAAACCCAGCCCTGGCCAAAAAAAAAAAAAGAGAGAGAGAGACAAAGCAAGACTATCTAAAAAAAAAAAAAAAAATAGGGGCAGCGCCTGTGGCTTAAAGGGGTAGGGCGCCAGCCCCATATACCAGAGGTGGCGGGTTCAAACCCAGCCCCCGCCAAAAACTGCAAAAAAAAAAAAGAATACATTAATTTCATCCATCAGCAACTACTGATGAATGAACTCAGTAAAGTAGTAGAATGAAGATACTGACCTGTGATAAGATTCAGTGCTGTGAAAAGTAACAGTGTAAATAAACATACTGTGTTTTTAATGCCAAAAAAAAGAATACATTAATTTTTTTGCAATTTTCATATGTTTCAAATTCCCAGACCAGTAATATTTGCTGATCAGAACTTTGTAACTTTCTGTCACACTGATGTATTCCCTTTTGAGTTTCTTTCCCAGGAATGGCAGACCCTCCATGCAGCCACATAACTACAGAGCCTCACACCATCTTTTGTCCAGAAGAGACAAGATGAGCAATATACCACCACAGATTGTGCCCAAGAACCACTGAGCCTACCCACAGTCTGAAAGAATGAACAACATTAACCCCTAGTTCATTATAATACAATTCCTGCCCCAGGAGGGACTGACTTACCATTTTTTGTTCATGGGATGTATGTAGAAGCATGATTCCTCACTGCACTTTCTTTCTTTCTTTTTTTTTTTTGAGACAGAGTCTCACTTTGTTGCCCTCAATAGAGTGTCCTGGCGTCACACCGCTCACAGCAACCTCCAACTCCTGGGCTTAGGCGATCTCTTGCCTCAGCCTCCGGAGTAGCTGAGACTACAGGCACCCGTCGCAACGCCCGGCTATTTTTTTTGTTGCAGTTTGGCTGGGGTCAGGTTTGAACCCATGACCCTCGGTATATGGGGCGGGGCCCTACCCACTGAGCCACAGGTGCCGCCCCCTCACTGCGCTTTCATGTGCTACTTTCAACCCCAAATATGTAATGATGGTCACTCCCCTTATATATTATTCATTTTCACCTTCATAAAACCCCTTGACTTTTCTTTTTTTCTTTTTTTTTTTGAAACAGAGTCTCACTTTCTTGCTTTTGGTAGAATGCAGTGGCGTCACAGCTCACAGCAAACTCCAGCTCTTGGGCTTAGGCGATTCTCTTGCCTCAGCCTCCCGAGTAACTGGGACTACAGGTGCCCACCACGCCTGTATATTATTATTATTTTATTTATTTATTTTGCAGTTTGGCCGGGGCCGGGTTCGAAGCCGCCACCCTCGGTATATGGGGCCGGCGCTCTACTCACTGAGCCACGGGCGCCGCCCTCAAAGTCATTTTCACCTTCACAAAACTCCCCTGTTGATGGGGGAGATGGATTTGAGTAGTCTGTGCCTCCCCCTCCCAGTTCAGTGTCTTCTGAAATAAATCCTTTTCTGCTTGATAACCCTGTTGTCTCAGTAATTGGCTTTCTGTGTTGTGACCAACACGAACCACCACTTGTAGTTTCAGTAACAGGTCCTTGGAAGCCCCCTGACCATCTCTGGTCCTTCCCCTCCCACCACCCTCCTGAATGTCCTGCCCCACAGGCCCTTATGCTACTGCAAAATGTCAGGACCCTTAGCTTGGGCTTGGCCTTGAAAGTGCTCCTCAGCTGATTCCTCATCCCTCAGGCTCTATCCAAGGGTCGCCTCCTCAACAATGTCTTCTGGATTTACTACGTCCTGTGTACGGCCCCCACCACATTTTGTAAGTGAAGATTTATTAGGGACTTTTATTTTTTCTCTCTTGGCCACTATCCTATGAACTGGGATGGTCAGGGAATGGAGTCTCGTTCCCTGGTCTCCTCAGCGCCTGGAACAGTGCTTGAAACAGAAGGTCCTGCACGAGTATTTGCAGAGTGAATGAACCAACGCAAGGAGGCAGAGGAGTCGCCGAGGTTCTCCCTTACTGGGTCTACAGTACTCTGGGCGTGTACCTCCTCTGAGGCCGCGGACCCGCCCCGCGTTGCCCAAGTTGCCATGGCGCCGGGCTCAGGGTCCTGATGCGCACCCGGCTCTGTGCGATCATGCCCCGCCCCGCGTTGCCAGGCGCGCGTTGCCATAGCGTTGGGTAGCCAGCCGGTAGGCGGGCGCGCCCCTCAGCTGAGCACACAGAGCCTGGCCGCCGGCACGCGGGACGGTCAAAGCGGAGCGATGGGGGCGGCGCGAGCCGCGACACGGACTTCGTCTCGACCTCCGCCTGAGTCCACAACGCGACCGCGGCGCAGCTTCCACAACACGCTGGTCTTCTACTGGAGGAAGCGGGAGCGACGCCACGGACGACGCAAGCCTCCCTCGGGCGGAGGAACGAGGCCCCGAGGGGCGAGCAGGGCCCGGGCCCCCACCCCTGCCCCGGCCCGGGCCTCCAGCCCCGCCTCAGCCCCGGCCCGGGCCTCCGGCTCCGCCTCGACCCGCTCCCCGGCCTCTGGCTCCGCCCCGACCAGGGCCCGGGCCCAGACCGCCGGCACCGCCCCCACGCAGGGCCCCGCCTTAGACTCTTCCCCCAGCCCCAGTTCCGGGACGGCCTCCGCGCCCGCGGCGCGCGTCCCAGGTTCCTGTGGCCGCGCGCTGGCGGCAGCGCGCGCACTGGCTTGGAGGCCGACCTGGAGGCCCCTCTGGAGGCCGACCTGGCCCGGCAGACATTGCGCGAACAAGATGGCGGCGCCCGGAGAGGGTGGCCGCTTCTACCGTGGCAACCTCTTCTCCTTCTTGCCGGGCGGCGCGCGCTCGGAGGTGATAGACGACCTGGAGACCGACGCGCGGGGCCGGGGCGCGGGGCGGAGAGACACTGTGGTCTCGGTCCCGACGCCAGCCCTGGCGCCGACCTCCGATTCTCAGGTCGCCGAGGACGCCTCCCCGAGGCGGCCTTGCAGGGCCTGCGTGGACTTCAAGACGTGGATGCGGACGCAGCAGAAGGTTCAAATGCCCTGTCTGACCTCTCAACCCTAGCCCTCAACCCCACACCTTGTCCTTAGGTGACCTGGGCCCACATCCCAAGGAACTACGTTCCCAAATTGGCTACCCCTAACCCTTGCCCCCCAGGGTAGGCCTGGCCTTTTATTTTCAGCCAGCCATACGTGGGTCAGATCGTCAGCAGACTTCTTTCCGGAGTCAGTGGGCCACCGGCTGGGGCTAAAAGGGGGAGCTTTTGGGGCTTCGGGTTGGGGAAGAATGAACTGACCTTTAGTTGGCCTACTTCTGCTGCAGCGGGACAAGTTTAGGGAGGATTGTCCACAGGATCGAGAGGAACTGGGTCGCCACAGCTGGGCTGTCCTCCACACCCTCGCTGCCTACTATCCTGATCTGCCCACCCCAGAACAGCAGCAAGACATGGCTCAATTCATACATTTATTTTCCAAGTTTTACCCATGTGAGGAGTGTGCTGAAGACCTAAGGAAGAGGTAAGCTGTGTCTGCAGGCAACAGATCATTGCACTTGGATTCTGGACCTGAGGTCCCTGGCTGATGTCATAAGGGGGAGCCTAGAGAATAGTTGCAGAGGGTTGCTGAGGAGCAGGAACTGGGGTCATTTGAGCCTTCTTTCTGTTCAAAGGCCAGGCACACTGCCTGGATTTGCTGCCCAGCATTGCTTGGTTCTGCAGCTACTGGGCTTTCTCTCCCTTGTTTAGCCCTGATGGAGGCTTGGAGCAAGTTAGGGAGAACACTTTGCCTGACATCTGGAGCAGGACTACTAGTTTTAAGACCTTGGGAACCCACTGCTTTTGCTCCCTAAAACCACCATTTCCTTATTTAGGCACCCAACAGCCATGGATGGGCTGTTGTGTTTCCAGGCTGGATATGTGGCACAGATCTGCCTGGGCAGTTAGAATGAAGTCTTTTGCTCCAGGGAATCAGGTGCTAAGAAGCAAGTTTAGTTTTCATGTGTGCGGTTGTATCCAGCTCCACCTCTTTTACACTCTCTCCCTGGGGCTAGGGACACTGGGATGAGGCTTCCTAATTGTTAATAAGGTTGTAAAGTTGCCAGGTCTGTTCTTTAAAGTCTTGCCCTGGGTCCTTGTTAGGGTTTGCCAATTTCCCCAGGTGGGTGTTTGAGCAGTCCTGGGAAGCTGCAGGGTCAGGCTTGTTTTGGGAATTCCTATTCCTTGGAGCATGAAGGCACTCCTAAGTGTAGCTCAAAGGAGTGCCTTGGCTCTCTTCTCTTGAGAGCAGGCAAGGCAGCTGGCAGAGACAGTGGAGCCACTGCCTCCTGTCCTTCTTGTGCTCCCCCCATACAGGATATGTAGGAACCAGCCAGACACTCGCACTCGGGCATGCTTCTCTCAATGGTTATGCCGCCTGCACAATGAGGTGAACCGCAAACTGGGCAAGCCTGATTTTGACTGCTCAAAAGTGGATGAGCGCTGGCGCGACGGCTGGAAGGACGGCTCCTGTGACTAGAGAGTGGCCAGCTAGGGCCCATGGGGTGGCCTGACTAGAGTGGGGCAGAATGCTCATTAAAGTGAACAGAGCCAGAGCCTGTTGTATCTCAGTTGGGTGGTCACCAGGACACTGCCCATGGGGTTCTTCCCATCTCAGGTTTGAAGCAGAAGTGGAGGGCTAGTCATGGTGGCTCACACTCATAAACCTAGCACTCTGAGAGGCTAAGGTGGTCAATTTCTTGAGCTCAGGAGTTTGAGACCAGCCTGAGCAAGAGTGAGACCCCCATCTCTACTAAAGATAGAAAAACTAGCCAGGTATTGGTGGGCACCTATAGTCTCAGCTACTTGGGAAGCATAGACAAAAGGATCACATGGGCCCAAGAGTTTGAGATTGCTGTGAGCTGTGACACCACAGCACTCTACTATCCAGAGCAACAAAGACTGTCGCAAAAAAAAAAAAGTGGAGATACCCATTGTAGGCATGCTACTGACTTCTCAGTCCACACCCTATGGGACTGCAGGTGAGGGAGGTGGGGGCAGCCTAGGGATACCCTTTACAGGTTGTAGCTTCCTGCTCACCCCAATTCCTGGCTCCTGGTTCTTCATATTGAAAGACAGCAGGCCTAGCTGGGCTTCCCTGTGCCTGTCCCCTGAGGCCAGGTCATTACCTTCCCACATTGTAGCTGGGGACAGCTGCAGTGCCTGTGGCCCCAGCGGCTTTGTGCTGTCCACTTGAAGAATGAGGCTTGGGGGCTGAGCTCTCTGCTCAGTCCCTATTGGGAAACCCAGGCAGGGTTCTTCCTTAAAGGTCCACAAATCACACTCCTTTACTCTGCCTGGCACAGGGCCTTCAATAGCTGTGCCAAGCTTGTCAGTAGAGGATTCCTGGGGGCAGCTTCCTCAAAGTTTGAGGTCAAAAATAAAACACTGGAGAAGTGACTGAGGACTTGGTTTCAGTATGTTTTGTGCTGGGGCTTGCAGCAAGGAACAGGGCTTGCTCTTGGCCTTCTGTACTCAGCTGTGCTCTCCTGCCTAGGGTTCTGGTTCCTTAGGAGGAGAGGTCCCGAGGTGGGAGCAGGCCAGATTATTCCAGCAACAGTAAGGAAGCTGATGGGCTAGGGCAGAGGGGGCTAGAATAACTGCTCGGGGTCAGAGGCAAGGGGAAGTGACAGCATAAAGTTTGCAAGGCTCCAGCAAAGACATGGCTTTCACCTCCAGTCATTGTGATGGGAAGCTCTTAGAGCGTCTGGAGCCAGGGATGGCAGGGAGTGATGTGAACTCTGAAAAGTCCTTCGAGGTGCTGAGCCAGGATGAGGCAGGTGAAGGTTAGGAATGCGGGGGTGGGGGGTCACCCAAGTGCCACCTGAGAAGGAGGCTCATGTGGTGGAGAGAAGAGGATGCTGGATCCCTTGAAGAGAGAATCAGAGAATCCCTAAGTTGAGAAGGAGCCAAAGGAGACCGTTGGGAGTTGCCCTGTGCATCAGTGAGATGGAGAAGACAATGCAGGTTTAAGGGTGACTAGGACCCAGCTTTTGGGTCTCCCCAGGTCTGTTCAGTTTTATCTGTCCCTAGGCCTTGGCTTTCAATCTGTGTGTGCCTTGGGACTGTGGGCACCTCTGTCTTCAAGGTGTCCCAGCCTTTCCCTGAGAGCAAGCTAACCTTGGCCTTCTGGTGCAGAGGGAGCTGCAGTGCCTCTTCCCCCTTGGCCCCATGAGGGTGCTGGTTTTTGCAGGGGCTGCCCAGGAGGCCAGGTGGCACAAATGAGAGAGAAGAGACTAGACAGGGCATAGCCAGCAAAGATGTTTCTCCTTCTCCCTCCCTAGGCACTGTTTTTCTATGGCCTGCAAGCATACTGGAAGCAGCCAGGCTCTCCAGTGACGCTGTGGTTGGTGCAAGGCCACACGGCCCATGTCTGCTGCCCTCCCTGCCTTGCTTCCCTTAAATTTTCTTTTTTTTTTTTTTGCAATTTTTGGCTGGGGCCGGGTTTGAACCCGCCACCTCTGGTATATGGGGCCAGCACCCTACTCCTTGAACCACAGGCGCCACCCAGCTTCCCTTAAATTTTAACCTCCAGGGCAGCGCCTGTGGCTCAGTGGGTAGGGTGCCGGCTCCATATACCAAGAGTGGTGGGTTCGAACCCAGCCTTGGCCAAACTGCAACAAAAAATAGCCAGGTGTTTGTGGCGGGCACCTATAGTCCCAGCTACTTGGGAGGCTGAGGCAAGAGAATTGCCTAAGCCCAGGAGTTGGAGGTTGCCGTGAGCTGTGACACCACGGCACTCTACCAAGGGTCATAAAGTGAGACTCTGTCTCTAAAAAAAAAAAGTTTCACCTCCAATAAAACTTCACTTTAGGGCGGTGCCTATGGCTCAAAGGGCGCTGGTCCCATATGCTGGAGGTCGCTGATTCATACCCAGCCCTGGCCAAAAACAGAAAAAAAAAACCAAAAACCTTCACTTTACCTTAGAGTCTGTCTTCCAGGCCATCCAGGCCAATACTAGTAAAACTCCCGTGCAAAGGTAGGTTTTAGCTCAAGCTGGCACTTGAGAGCTGTTGAAATGTAGAGCAAAGGAGCCAGTTTAGAGGGAGGAGGAGACCCCAGGATCACACATTGGGCCCCCTAACAGGTCACAGACTTGGTAAAAGGAGGGACCTCAAAAGGGCTGATAAGAAGGGGTCCTTGATTTCCTGATGAGAAATCAATTTGACCTGTTAACTGAGAAGATTTGTTACTGATTATATGTGGCCATCTGAAAATAAAATGTACCAATGAAGGAGAAACATTCAAATAAATCTCTTATAAGCTTTTTCAAGGAAAACAAAAAAAAGGAGGGCTCCATAAGAAACAAGGATAACCTTAGAATTGTATCTTGGAGGGACTAGCAAGCATCTGAAACTTGCCCCTGGAATGGCAGGTGCAGGTCACTGGCAACCTTGTGTTTAGGTAGAGTGGGAGGTTGGTCATCCTGGGTTTTGGGGTGAGGGTGGAAAGAGGTATTGGAAGCAGAGTAGAACAGTTTGCTGCTACAGGGAGCAGTGATGTAGGACAGCTACCTAGAGGAGAAATGGGGTTGAGAAGGGTATTTGGGTTTTTTCCTGAAAGTGTAGCATGTTAGGGTGCTGATGGGAATGATGACATGAAAGTGGGAAATGGTCACACAGGGGATGGGGCTGGACGAAACATGCTTGGCAGCACCCCTGGCAACACCTGCCCTACTGTAACCTTGGGCCCCAAGGGAAGAGTTTCAGACCAGAACCAGTGGGTTACCCAGGGGGCTGGACCAGGTATCACCATCTGTCCACATGGTTGGTACAGCAGAGACCTGGGTATGAATTCCAGCTCTTCACTTTCTGTGATTGAGGAACTCAACTGGCCTGCCTATTTGATCATCTGAAGAATGGGGAGTTAGGTATGTTAAAAGAACAGTTTCTATCTCAGCAGGTATAGCACTTGGCACTGTAAATGGTCCATAAATGCAGACTTTTCTCATCAGTGCTCTAAACACAGAAGTCATTTGAACTGCCAGGCTGGCCTGGAAGATGGAGTGGGGGGACCCAGAGTCACCCAGGGTGGGGGGCTTTTGGGAGAAGAGGCTTTTCCCCTCTGTCAACTTCATCCCAAATACACCAGCCACAAGTCAGGTGGGGAGACCCAGAAGCTAACTGGCCTCAGGAAAGGAACACAGATGTCCCAACACTCCTGTGCTGGCTGCTGTGAGCTTTGTCACCTCAATAAATGCTCCTGGGAGCAAGGGCCATTCTTTTTTTTTTTTTTTTTTTGTAGAGACAAAGTCTCACTTTATGGCCCTCAGTAGAGTGCCGTGGCTTCACACAGCTCACAGCAACCTCCAACTCCTGGGCTTAAGCGATTCTCTTGCCTCAGCCTCCTGAGTAGCTGGGACTACAGGCGCCCGCCACAACGCCCGGCTATTTTTTGGTTTTTGGTTGCAGTTGGCCGGGGCCGGGTTTGAACCCGCCAACCTCGGTATATGGGGCCGGCGCCTTACCAACTGAGCCACAGGCGCCGCCCAGCAAGGGCCATTCTAACCACAAGACCCTGCTAGGAAGGCTAGAACCTTCTGAAGAACCAGCTGAAGTGAGGTGGGGGGCCACTGGGAAAGGTCCCGGTTACCTTCTTTGAGTTTTCCTGGGACCAGGGCCAAGGTGCCAGGTTCCCTCTCTGTGAGGGCCAGGGGAAAACTGAAACTCTCAGGCCCAGGTTATCCTCGGACTCGCTCCCTGAAGGGCCTTGTTCAGAGGAACACAGTCATGTCCTGTCCAGCCTCCCGGATACAGCTGAGTTTGAGCCCAGTTTTGCGCCCTTTGCCCTGCCGACCTGGTGCGCTTCTGAGGATGGTCGGGGTCTCGGGACCGGATCAGGGGAAGGGGGGCTGAAGGTGGGTGTGGTGGAGGCAGATGCGAGCTCTTGCCCGCGCGCTTGGACCCGGGCGGCGGGGGGGACGCGCGGGATCGGCCCCGCCCCGCGCGTCCCCGACGCGCGCTCCGGGCAGGCGGCGGAGGCAGCTGCAGCATCCCTACCACTCGCAGCTGCAGCAGACCCCGGCGGCCTCGGGCAGGGCCGTTCGGTTGGACAGACGGACACAGGGCGCCGGGGTGCGCGTCCCGCCCGGGCCGGCCATGGAGGGCGCCTCATTTGGCGCTGGCCGCGCGGGGGCCGCCCTGGACCCCGTGAGTTTCGTGCGGCGACCCCAGACCCTGCTGCGGGTCGCGTCCTGGGTGAGTAGCCCCTACCCAGGCTGCGGCCCCGGATCCCACCTCGACTCGTGTCCCTCATGCCCTCTCCCGCACCCCTGCCTCTCGCCCCTCAACCTCATCCCCATCCTCGCCGGCCGGTCCAGGTTGGGGTGACGTCACCCGGCTGGGTGCGCCCACCTGCGGGTGGGGGAGGGGCCGGCGGCCAAGAAGAGGGACCTTGAGAGGTCATCGCCAGTTGCCCCTAGCCTGTAATTCCTCCTGAGCCCTAATTCCAAGCTTCCTCCTCAGCCTTAGCGCCGTTTTTCCTGTTCTTATGACCTGGAAGCAGGCACGGGGTGGGACCGGATTCACGGAGAGGAACGAGGAGGGGGCTATGGGAACCGAGAGAGATCAAGTGGAGCCTCCCCCTTATGCCGCGCACGCAACCTCCAGATTCCCGTTCCCCGCCCCCGTCTCCCCGCTTAGTGTAGCTGTGAGTTGAGGCAGGCCGGGAGGGCTTCCTGGGGGTGATGTGGGAGGGGCTGATATGGGGCTGTCTCGCCCACTGGGGCATCCCTGGGACCAGTACCTTGCTCCTCCTTCCCATTCCTCTGGCAGGGGTGCGTGGTGAGAAGTCGAATCTGGGTTTTGTCCCGCCGGCTAAAGCTGGCGCCGGCCGCACCTCCACACCTGTCTTTGAGGAGGGCGGTACCTTCCTGGTGGAGTGACTCCGACTAGGCCATGAAGCAGGAACTCTGCGTTCTGTTCTCAGCTCATGTCCAGACTTGTAGTCCACTCGGGGGACATGTCCATGCCCCATCTTCCCCTGGACTCCCGGTATCTCGGTGCTGGGTCGGAAAAAAAGAGCAAAATGAAGAAGTTGGGACTGGAGGTCTTTTCTTGGAAACAGAAGGCTAAAAGGGGCTGCATGTGATTAAGATGACTATGGTCTACCTAATATCCCACTGCCAGAACTGGTGAGCGGAGTCACTAAGGTTTGACTGAACCCAAGAGGTTTGGAGCCCAAAGACTTACAGATTATATTAATAATTACAATCTCAGGGGCCATCAACCCAGGGTGCCCACGACATGCAGGAAGCTGGTGAATATTTTTCTATCCTGATACTCCCAGAGCTGTGCCTGTTACCCACAGAGGGGAGGGCAGGTTGCAGGGGCCTGGCTACAGCTCTGTGCAACGGCTTCAATACTGTCCCCACTCCTACCTCCCCACGTCCAGTCGGCTTCAGCGTGGGGATCGCTGATCAAGGTGAAGGCCCCTGTTCCGCACTCTGGAGTAGGTCTGGGGGGACCCCATGGGCCCCACACAACGCGGAGGATCCGGTTTGTATCTCAGTCTCGACTGTCAGCCGGGCGATGCTGGACAAGTCACTCACCTGTCGGAGCTCTAGTTTCTCAGTTATAAAAAGATAAGACAAGGGCGGCAGCCTAGGGGGTTTTGGAGGATTCCCAAGCGAACGTAGGTGAAGCAGTGGTTTAGCACTGCGTCAGGCGCAGTAAACGGTTTATGTTGCCAATAGTAACTAAATACGTCGGGGGAAAGGAAGGAGGAAAAAGAGAGTCCCTCACCCAGATGGGCGGGTGCTCAGGGAACGCAAAGACAGGACCGCGGGCACTGGTGGTGAGCGACAGAGATATCACGGGCTCGGCGGGGAAACCGGCCGCCACAGGCCCCTGAGCGCGGCCCGCCGCCCGCAGGTATTCTCCATCGCGGTCTTCGGGCCCATAGTCAACGAGGGCTACGTGAACGCCGACAGCGGCCCAGAGCTACGCTGCGTTTTCAACGGGAATGCGGGTGCCTGCCGCTTCGGCGTAGCGCTTGGCCTCGGGGCCTTCCTCGCCTGCGCCGCCTTCCTTCTGCTCGACGTGCGCTTCCAGCAGATCAGCAGCGTCCGCGACCGACGGCGTGCTGTGCTTCTGGACCTAGGCTTCTCAGGTGGGCATGGGGGACCGGCTCGGTACCGGGCTGGGCTTTCTAAAGTGAGCCAGGCGGACCCGGGTGCTGGAGGACTGAGAGATTCTCGGGAGGGCGGGGCGGGGGCGGGGCTATCTGGGGGCGTGGTCTTTCTGCTGCGCTGGTGGCGGAGGCAAGGTGCTCGCGACCCAGTGCCTTGCCCGATCCCCGGCGGTGACCTGCGCCTGTCCCCCGCAGGGCTCTGGTCCTTTCTGTGGTTCGTGGGCTTCTGCTTCCTCACCAACCAGTGGCAGCGCACAGCACCTGGGCCAGGCACAACGCAGGCGGGGGACGCGGCGCGGGCCGCCATCGCCTTCAGCTTCTTCTCCATCCTCAGCTGGGTGAGTGCGCGGCTTGGGCGGAGGGCGGGATGAATGGGCAGCAGTCGGCCCTGGCTGACCCCAGTTCCCTGTCTAGGTGGCGCTTACCGTGAAGGCTCTGCAGCGGTTCCGCCTGGGCACCGACATGTCGCTCTTCGCCACCGAACAGTTGAGCGCTGGAGCGGGCCAGACCTATCCCGGATACCCAGTGGGCAGCGGCGTGGAGGGCACCGAGACCTACCAGAGTCCTCCCTTCACCGAGACCCTGGACACCAGCCCCAAAGGGTACCAGGTGCCCGCCTATTAGTGGCTGAAAGTCCCAGATCAGGGCTCGAAGGCCACCCCACCAATGCAGGCCCCATGGCCTCCTGGAACATCCCTCAGGTCTTTCCAGCCCAGTGCCAGGGACAGAGGGAGTGGCCACTGTGGGCTGTCCAGGGCAAAAAAGGGGTAGTCCCTAGAGTGTCCGGGCCATCCCGCCACAAGTTCCGTCAGTCCCCTCAGCACCTGGCTCCAGGCCTGAGGTCCTGAGGAGGGGACAGCACAGCACAGGGCATGTGTCCTCTGGCCTGGAATGGACTACCCTAGGGGAAGCATTCCCTTCATGTGTCAGACAACTTGGGGCTCACATGTCCACTCTGGGGTCAGGGGTCCAGCTGCCCTCTATGACCAGGTGCAGGGGCTGTGCAGGACTGAATACAAGGACAACCCCTACTGAGGCTGAGGATCCTGGCTACTGTTCCCTGTCCCATGTCCCTGTGGTTAGTGACTGCCTTGCTCTTGTCATGGTGGTTCACCATGTTCCTTCCATTCCTCTTGCAGGCTCAATAGAGCAGCCTGGCCCTGACAATGTTGTAATCGTAGTCAAGTCTTCAAGTCTCACCTCATAGTACCCCACAAGCTGCCCCTCTGTGGCCCTTTCCCCAGCCCCTACTTGCCTTTGCCCAAGCCCCTGCCCGGGTGTGGATGGTTCTGGCCAGGAAGGCATAAGATAGCTATGAGCCTGGGCACCTGCCCTGTCCCAACCCTTCAGTGGGACCTTGCCCAAGGGAGGAGCAAGATACCTGGATGCAAGATGACCAGCCCCTCGCTAAGTTCCATCTCCCCACTCTGTCCCTGGAGATGCCCATTCTGTGCTCTTCCTTTTGGAACCAGACACTCCCTTCTCACCCTGCACCCTGTTTTAAGGCCTAGCCCCAGGTTGGGGTCCCTCTGCATAGCTGACTACTCATGCATTGCTCAAAGCTGGCTTTTCACATTAAATTGATAGCAAATGCGGTTGCTACATTTCATCTTACAGACAGATGCCTCCCTCTGGAGTTGCAGTTGAGTGACAACCCTGTACATTATAGCATAGACCAATTCTGTGTGGATATTTAGGTGAACATGTTTACAATTTTTGTATATATAGATCTCTCCCTCCCTATTCTGAAAGAACAATCAGTGATTGTGTATTTTCAGTGTCTTATGTTCCAATGCAACTTCTTTACAATAAAGACTGTAAACAAGTTGACCATGACCTTGACACTCCTGGAATTATTTCTACCTCTACCCCTCCTGGTACCAGGGCCCAGAATCCAGGAGAAGGTAGGAAGGTGGAGGCCAGATGACCCCACCCCAGGTTCTGGGGGCTCTGGGTCCATGGTCCCTACCACTACACATCACACTGGTCTAGGCAAAAACTGCCACTCAGAACAGGTTCTGAAATGTTGGGAGAGACTCTAACCTCTTCTATCCTTTTTTTTTCTTTCTTTCTTTCTTTTTGTTTTTATTTTTGAGACAGAGTCTCACTTTGTTGCCCTCAGTAGAGTGTCGTTGTGTCATAGCTCACAGCAACCTCAAACTCTTGGGCTCAAACAATCCTCTTGCCTCAGCCTCCTAAGTAGCTGGAACTACAGGCACCCCCCACAATGCCCAGCTACTTTTAAAGATGGGGTCTCACACTTGCTCAGGCTTGTCTTGAACTGGTGAGCTCAGACAATCCACCCACCTTGGCCACCCAGAGTACTAGGATTACAGGTGTGAGCCACTGCATCTGGCCTTCTATCCTTTTTTATAACAGCAAAAGTACTTCATAGACACAGGGTCCTCTTTAAAAGTGGACTCCCAGGCCCATCTGGTGGCTTCTACCTGGGAATCCTAGCTCTCTGGGAGGCTGAGGCAGGTGGATTGCTTGAGCTCAGGAGTTCAAGACCAGCCTGAGGAAGAGCAAGACCCCATCTCTACTAAAAATAGAAAAGCTAGCTGTGCTTTGTGGCAGATGCCTGTAGTCCCAGCTACTCTAGAGGCTAAAGCAGGAGGATGGCTTCAGCCCAAGAGTTTGAGGTTCTATGAGCTATGATGATGCCACAGCTCTCTACCAGGGTGACAAAGTAAGACTGTCTCAAAAAATAAATATTTGGGTGTGGTGGCTCACGCCTGTAATCTGGGAGGCCAAGGTGGGTGGATGCCTAAGCTCACAGGTTCAAGACCAGTGTGAGCCAGAATCAGACCTTGTCTCTAAAAATAGATGGGCATTGTGATGGGCGCTTGTAGTCCCAGCTACTTGGGAGGCTGAGGGGAGAGAATCACTTAAGCCCAAGAGTTGGAGGTTGCTGTGAACTGTGATGCCATGGCACTCTACCGAGGGTGACAAAGTGAGACTCTGTCTCAAAAATAAATAAATAAATAATAAATACATAAATAAATGTAGACTCCTATACCTTCCCTCCACAATCCTCCCTCCCCAGAGTTTGGCCTGTATTTGCTTTATAGGTATATTTATGTTTATATAGATTTGTGTGTGTGTGTGTGTTTATTTCCCAAACTTTACTACCTTAACCATTTTAAGTGTACAGTTCAGTGGAATTAATTATATTCCCAATCTTTTTTTTTTTTTTTGAGACAAAGTCTCACTATGTTGCCCTAGGTAGAGTGCCGCATTGTCACAGCTCACAGCAACCTCAAACTCCTGGGCCCAAGGGATTCTCTTGCCTCAGCCTCCCAAGTAGCTGGGACTACAGGTGCCCGCCACAACACCTGGCTATTTTTTGTTGTTGTTGTTGCAGTTGTCATTGTTGTTTAGCAGGCCTGGGCCGGGCTGGAACCTGCTGCCAGCTTCTGTGTACATGGCTGGTACCCTATTCACTGATCTGGCACCAAGTCTATATACCCAATCTTGTGCAGCCATCACTATTCTTTCCAAAGCTTGTTCATTACTTTAACAGAAGCTCTGCCCATTAAACAGTGACTCCCATTCCCCAGCCCACAGTTCCTGGCAACCTCCAATCTACATTTTAGCTCTATGAATTTGTTCTAGATATTCCATATAAGTAGAATCATACAATATCTGTCCATTTGTGTCTGGCTTTTTTTACCCAGCATCATGTTTTCAAGGTTCATCTATGTTATAGCATGTATCAGTGCTTCATTCCTTTTTGTGCCAGAATAATACTCCATTGTGTGGGAAGGGTATGTTTTGTTTATTCATCCATCTTTTGATGGACACCTGGGTTGTTTTCATCTTTAGGCTATTGTGAACAATGCTGCTGTGAACATCGGTGCACAAGTATCTGTTTGACTTCGTTTTCAGTTCTTTTGGGAATATAGCTGGGAATGGAATGGTTGGGTCATATGGTAAAATTTGGACCTATATTAGGCCTTTTTTTTTTTTGGCCGGGGCTGGGTTTGAACCCGCCACCTCCGGCATATGGGACCGGCGCCCTACTCCTTGAGCCACAGGCACCACCCTATTAGGCCTTTTTTTGAGACAGAGTTTCACTTTGTCAACTTTGGTAGAGTGCTGTGGCTCATAGTTCACAGCAACCTCAAACTCTTGGGCTCAAGCAATTCTCTTGCCTCAGCCTTCCAAATAGCTGGGATTATAGACACCTGCCACAAAACCTGGCTATTTTTAGAGACGGGGTCTCATTCTTACTCAGACTGGTCTCAAAGCTGTGAGCTCAGGCAATCCACCTGCCTCAGCCTCCCGGAGGCAGGCATGAGCCATGGCTCCTGGCCCTATATTAAACTTTTTGAGGAACCATGAAACCAACCTGCCTTCTTTTCTTCTTCTTCTTCTTCTTTTTTTTGTAGAGACAGAATCTCACTTTGTCACCCTCGGTAGAGTGCTGTGGCATCACAGCTCACAGCAACCTCCAACTCCTGAGTTTAGGCGATTTTCTTGCCTCAGTCTCCCAAGTAGCTGGGACTACAGGCGCCCGCCACAACGCCTGGCTATTTTTTTGTTGCAGTTTGGCCGGGGCTGGGTTTGAACCCATCACCCTCGGTATATGGGGCTGGCGCCCTGCTCACTGAGCCACAGGCGCCACCCTTCTTCTTCTTCTTCATTTTTTTTTGAGACAGAGTCTGACTTTGTCACCCTTGGCAGAGTGCCCTGGCGTCATGGCTCACAGCAACCTCAAAATCCTGGACTTAAGCAATTCTCTTGCCTCAGCCTCCCAAGTAGCTGGGACTATAGGAGTCCACCACAATGCCTGGCTATTTTTAGAGACAAGGTCTGACTCTGTGCTTTTGCCTTCAACAAACCTGTGAGCTCAGGCAGTCCATCTGCCTCTGGCTCCCAAGTGCTAGGATTATAGGTATGAGCCACTGCACTCAGCTCTGCCTTCTCTTCTTCTTTTTCTTTTTCTTTTTGTTGCAGTTTGGCTGGGGCCGGATTCAAATCCTCCACCTTCAGTATATGGGGCTGGCACCCTACCCACTGAGCCACAGGCACCGCCCTCTGCCTTCTCTTTTATATGCTTTATTTTTCTTTTTTTTTTTTTTTTTGGCCGGGGCTGGGTTTGAACCCACCACCTCCGGCATATGGGACAAGCGCCCTACTCCTTGAGCCACAGGCGCCACCCGCTTTATTTTTCTTGTTGTTCTAATAGAGTTGGGGTCTTGCCCTTGCTTAAGCTAGTCTTGAACTCCTGAGCTCAAGTAATCCCCCCATTTTAGCCTCCCAGAGTGCTAGGATTACCTGCAGGAGCCACCGTGTCTGGCCTCTTTTTACATGCTTTAAGGTGGTACATGTTTCTGTAGGAAATGTGTCATTTTATGTTTTTATTTGCATACCATGTGGCACACATGTTCTGCCACTTGATTTTTTTTCCCTTCCACTTGTTTTGCTTCTAGGGGTGCTGTCTAGAGGCACTCAGAATGGTGCAGCATTTGACATACTGTTGTGAGCTTTCCTACAATATATCTTCTAACAAAACTAGGCTGTCCCAAACCCCTGTTAATAGAATTGTTTAACTTTATACCAAGAAAGTTAGAAAAGCACCAGAATCTGCATGTGTCATGTGCCCAGGCAGACTTTGAGGGGATCATGCTATGAGACCTAAAGATCTTACAAGTTGTCTAAAACAAAGAAAACTGTCAGCAGGCTCAGCGCCTGTAGCTCAGCCGCTAGGGTGCCAACCACATATACCAGAGCTGGTGGGTGCGGATCTGGCCCCGGCCTGCCAAAGCAACGATGACAACTGCAACCAAAAAATAGCCGGGCATTGTGGCAGGCGCCTGTAGTCCCAGCTACTTGGGAGGCTGAGGCAAGAGAATTGCTTAAGCCTAAGTCCTTGAGGTTGCTGTGAGCTGTGATGCCACAGCACTCTATCCAGGGCAAGAGTTTGAGGCTCTGTCTCAAAAAAGAAAGAAAGAAAATTAGGCTTTTGGCTCAGCACCTGTAGCTCAGCGGCTGGGGAGCCAGGCACATACATAGGAGCTGGCGGGTTCGAATCCAGCTCAGGCCTGCCAAACGACGACAACTACAACAACAAAAAAATAGCCAGGCGTTGTGGCATGTGTTTAATGGGCCACAGGCACTGCCCACCAAGATATTCTTGTCTGTTTATTTTTGGTATTGTTTTACAAATGTTTAATTCCTATTTCTTAACTTTTTATTTGGAAATAATTATACATTCACAGAAAATTGCAAAAAAAATAATAAAGCACAATGAGCCCATGCCCCTTCTCCTAGCTTCCTCAGTGAAACCACTGTGTGCAGTTGTTGTGCACCATCAGAACCAGGGCTGGCCTTGGCACAATCCACAGAGCTTACCAGGTCTATGAGTTTTACAGAGCCCCAAGCATGTGTGTGTGTGTGTGTGCATTTGTATGTTTGTAGTTCTATGCAATTTTGTCAACTGTGTAGCTCATATAACCACCACAACATTCAAGACATATGACTGCACAAATCATCCAGCTCTGACTGCTGCCCCTTTACCACCATGCCTTCCCCATGTCCCAACCCCAGCAACCACCAATCTGTCGTCCAACTCTATAATTATTTTTTCTTTTCTGAGATAAGGTCTCACTCTCTTGCCAAGGCTGGAGTACCATGGCATAACTTAGCTCTCAGCAACCTCAGACTCCTGGGTTCAGGTGATCTTGCTGCCTCAGCCTCCTGAGTAGCTGGGACTACAGGTGCCCACCACAATGCTCAGCTAGTTTTTCTATATAGAGATGAGGTCTTGCTGTTGCTCAGGCTGGTGTAGAGTTCCTGCTCAGCCTCAGCCTCCTAGAGTGCTAGGATTACAGGTGTGAGCCACTGTGCCCAGTTCTGGCTCTAATTTTCCATAGGCCATACCTAACAGGAATATGGATCACTATAAAGCAGCAGAAGATGGAGAAAGGCATGTAGAACAATGATGGAAATCAAGAGAAAGATCAGGGAGCTGCAACCGTGGTACACTCACTTCTGCACTCCCACGCCCAATAGTCACTGGGACTTGTGCCTCCTACTTTGAATTCTCTAAGATTTTCCTTGAGGTTAATAATGGGGCCACTGCTTTACAAGATTATATTATTGTGGTTTATTTTTTCTGTAAATCTTTTAGTGTTTCCACTTAATCAGTTTCTAGTTGAATATTGTTTTCTTTTCTTTTAATTTCATTTCAGAATGTTATAGAGGTATAAATGTTTTGCTTATATGTATTATTTTTGTACAGTTTGAGTCAAGGTTATAACTGTGTCTATCTCCCAAATAGTTTACATTGTGCCTGTTAGGTGTGAATTTACCCATCCTTTCTTCCCCCCTTCCACCTGCTTGATTTCCATTGAATTTTACTACCATATGTACACATGCATGTTGAACATTCAGTTCCATTTAAAAAGTGAGCACATGTGGCATTTGTTTTTCCTGTTATGTGAGATTTAACTTAGGAGGATGGTCTCCAGTTACATCCCAATTGTTGTTTTTTTTTTTGGCCGGGGCTAGGTTTGAACCCGCCACCTCGAGCATATAGGACCGGTGCCCTACTCCTTGAGCCACAGGGGCTGCCCTACATCCCAATTGTTATAGAAGGTATTAGTTCAGCATTTTTATGACTGAGTAATACTCCATGGTATACATATACCACATTTTATTAATCTATTTATGTACTGGTGGACACTTGAATTGTTTCGACATCTTTGCAATTGTGAATTCTGCTGCTGTAAACATTCAAATGCAAGTGTCTTTTCTGTAGAATGACCTTTTTCCTTTGGGTAAATTACCCCCTAGTGGGATTGCTGGGTCAAATGGTAGGTCTACTTTTAGTTTTTTTGTTTGTTTGTTTGTTTTTAACAGAGACTCACTATGTTGCCCTCAGTAGAATGCTCTGGTGTCACAGCTCACAGCAACCTCAAACTGCTGGACTTAAGTGATTCTCTTGCCTCACCCTCCCAGTAGCTGGGACTACAGGTGCCCGCCACAATGCCTGGCTATTTTTTGGTTGCAGTTGTCATTGTTGTTTGGCAGACTGGGGCTAGGTTTGAACCCACCAGCCTTGGTGTCTGTAGTTAGTGTTGTAACCACTGTGCTATGGATGCTGAGCCTACCTTTAGTTCTTTTTTTTTTTTAGAGACAGAGTCTCACTTTATAGCCCTCAGTAGAGTGCCATGGCATCACACAGCTCACAGCAACCTCCAGCTCCTGGGCTTAAGCGATTCTCTTGCCTCAGCCTCCCAAGTAGCTGGGACTACAGGCGCCCGCCACAACGCCCGGCTATTTTTTGGTTGCAGTTTGGCCGGGGCTGGGTTTGAACCCACCACCCTCGATATATGGGGCTATTGCCTTACCGACTGAGCCACAGGCGCCGCCCCTACCTTTAGTTCTTTGAGGTATCTTGGCACAACTTTCCAAAGAGCTTATATAGTTTACAGCCCCACCAATAGTAAGTATTCCTTTCTTTCCACATCCACACCGGCATCTGTTATTTTGGAACTTTTTTTTTTTTTTGAGACAGAGTCTGACTTTTCCCCACTTGGTAGAATGCCATGGCGTCACAGCTCACAGCAACCTCTGACTCTTGGGGCTAAATGATCCTCCTGCCTCACTATCCTTTGTGGCATAGTGCCTGTAGTAACTGGGACTACAGGCACATGCCACAATGCCCTGCTGTTTTTTTTTTTTTTTTTTTTTTGTAGAGATAGAGTCTCACTTTATGGCCCTTGGTAGAGTGCCGTGGCATCACACAGCTCACAGCAACCTCCAACTCCTGGGCTTAGGTGATTCTCTTGCCTCAGCCTCCCAAGTAGGAGGCTATTTTTTTGTTGCAGTTTGGCTGGGGCTGGGCTTGAACCCACCACCCTCGGCATATGGGGCCAGCGCCCTACCCACTGAGCCACAGGCGCCTCCCTGCCCTGCTGTTTTTTTAGAGATGAGGGCCTCAATCTTGCTCAGGCTCGTCTTAAACTCTTGAGTTCAAGCAATCCACCCATCTCAGACTTCCAGAGTGCTAGGATTATAGATATGAGCCACCACACCTGGCCAATTACTTTGGGACTTTTGGATAAAAGCATTTTCCCTGGAGTTAGGTGATGTCTCATTGTGGCTTTGATTTGCATTTCCCTGATGATTAGAGACACTGAACATTTTTTCATAGGTTTATTGGCTATTAGTCCATTGTCTTTTGAAAAGCTTCTATACATGTCTTTTGACCACTTTTCAATGGGGTTGTTTGCTATCTTCTTGCTTATTTAAATGTGTTCTTTCTAGATTCTTCTTACTAGTCCTTTATCAGGTATATAGCATGTAAATATTTTCTCTCATTCTGCAAGTTGTCTTTTCATTCTATTGATTATTTCCTTGGCTGTGCAGAAGCTCTTTAAAAAATTATTTATTGGGGCGGCGCCTGTGGCTCAAAGGGGTAGGGTGTCAGCCCCATATGCCGGAGGTGGCAGGTTCAAACCCAGCCCTGGCCAAAAACTGCAAAAAAAAAATTATTTATTGGCGGCGCCCGTAGCTCAGTGGTTAGGGAGCCAGCCACATGCTGCGGGGGTTGTGGGTTCGAACCTGGCCCGGGTCTGCGAAACAAAAAAAAAGATAGCTGGGTGTCGTGGTGGGCACCTGTAGTCCCAGCTACTTGGGAGGCTGAAGCAAGAGAATAGCTTGAGCCCAAGAGTTTGAGATTGCTGTGAGCTGTGATAATACAGCACTCTACCGAGGGTGACAAAGTGAGACTCTGTCTCAAAAAAAAAATATATATATATATATATGTGTGTGTGTGTATATTTATTTATTTTAAGACGGTCTTACTCTGTTGCCCTGGGTAGAGTGCCATGGTATTATCATAGCTCACAGCAACCTCAAACTCTTAGGCTCAAGCCAAGAGTTTGGCCCTTCTGCCTCGGCATCCTGAGTTCCTGGAAATACAGGTGTGTACCACCATATCTGGCTAGTTTTTCTGTTTTCAGTATAGACAGGGTCTTGCTCTTGCTCAGGCTGGTTTTATACTCCTGAGCTCAAGTGATCCACTTGCCTTGGCCTCCCAGAGTGCTAGCATTACAGGCATGAGCCACTGTGCCTTGCCTTGTGCAGAAGCTATTAATTCATTCATTCATTCATTCATTCATCTTGAGACAGAATCTCATTTTGTTGCTCCCCCTCCCCCGTAGAGTGCCATGGTATCATAGCTCACAGCAACCTCAGACTCCTGGCCTCAAGCTCTCTTGTCTCAGCCTCCCAAGTAGCTGGGACTACAGGCGTCCACCACAATGCCTGGCTATTTTTAGAGGCGGGGTCTTGTTCTAGCTCAGGCTGTTCTCAAACTCGTGAACTTAGGCAAACCACCTGCCTCTGCCTCTCAGAGTGCTGGTATTACCATGTCCCACCTAGAAGCTTTTTTTTTGTGACAGAGTCTCACTTTCTTGCCCTCCCCCTTTGTTGCCCCTCGTAGAGTGCCCTGACACCATAGCTCACAGCAACCTCAAACTCTTGGGCTCAAGGGATACTTTGCCTCAGCCTCTCAAGGAGCTGGGACTATAGGCGCCCACTACAATGCAGAGCTATTTTTTAGAGACAGGGTCTTGCCCTTGCTCAAGCTGGTCTTGAACTCATGAGCACAAGCAATTCACCCACCTCAGCCTCCCAGAGTGCTTACAGGCATGAGCCACTGTGCCTGGCCTGTGCAAAAGGTTTTTAATTAACCAGGTTCCATTTATTTATTTTTGTTGTTACTGTGATTGCCTTTGGGTTTTTCTTCATTAATTCTTTGCCTAGGCTAATAGCTGTAAGAGATTTTCCAACCTCTTCTTCTAGAACTCTTGTAGTTTCATGTCTTAAATTTATCCATCATGAATTAATTTTTGTAAGTGGTGAAAGGTGTGGATCCTTTTTCAGTTTTCTACATGTGGCTATCCAATTTTCTCAGCATCATTTTTTGAATAGGAATTATTTTCCCCTTGTATATTTTTGTCTGCTTTGTCAAAGATCAAGTGGCAATATGTGTTTGTTTATGTGTTTGTTTTTGAGACAAAGTCTCACTATGTCACCCTTGGTAGAGTGCTGTGGAATCACAGCTCACAGCAGCCTCAAATTCTTGGGCTTAGCGATTCTCTTGCCTCAGCCTCCCAAGTAGCTGGGACTACAGGCGCCCGCCACAACGCCTGGCTATTTTTTGTTGCAGTTGTCATGGTTGTTTTAGCTGGCCTGGGCTGGGTTCAAACCTGCCAACTTCAGTGTATGTGGCTGGTGCTGTAACCACTGTGCTACGAGGTGCCCAGGCAGATCAAATGGCAATATGAAGATGATTTTATATCTGGGTTCTCTGTTCTGATCCATTGGTTGATGGCTCTGTTCATGTCCCAGTACCATACTGTTTTGGTTACTGTAGCCTTATAGTATAGCTTGAAGTCAACTAAAGTGATACCACTCAATTTATTCTTTTTGCTTAAGGTTGTTTTGGCTATTCCAGATCTCTTCTGGTTCCATATCAACCATAAAATTATTTTTTCTAGATCTGCAAAAACTGGGCGGCACCTGCAGCTCAATGGGTAGGGCACCACTGGCCCCATATACCGAGGGTGGTAGGTTCCAACCCAGCCCCACCCAACTGCAACAAAAAAATAGCTGGGTGCCGTAGCAGGCACCTGTAATCCCAGCTACTCGGGAGGCTGAGGCAAGAGAATCGCCTAAGTCCAAGGATTTGGTGGTTGCTGTGAGCTGTGACAGCACAGCACCCTACTGAGGGTTAATAAGTGAAATTCTGTCTCAAAAAAAAAAAAATTCTTTAGATCTGCAAAAACTGACATTGGTATTTTAATGGGGATTGCATTGACTCTGTAAATCACTTTGGGTAGCAAACACATTGTTGATTCTGCTAATTATGAATATGATATGGTTTTCCATTTGTTTACATCTTCTGCAGTTTCCTTCCTCAGTGTTTTGTACTTTTCCTTATAGAGGTCTTTCAACTCCTTGGTTAAATATATCCCTAGGCATTTTTTTGTCTTTGCTGCTATTATGAAAGATATTAGGTCTTTCATTTGATTCTCAAGTCTTTTTTTTTTTTTTTTTTGAGACAGAGTCTCACTTTGTCACCCTGGGTTGAATGCCATGGCATCACAGCTTACAGCAACCTCAAAATCTCAAAATCTTGGGCTTAAGAGATTCTCTTGCTTCAGCCTCCCGAGTAGCTAAGACTACAGGCACCCACCATAACACTTGGCTATTTTTCAGTTGTAGTTGTCATTGTTTGGCAGGCCCACACTGGATTTGAACCCCCCAACTGCAGTATATGTGGCTGGCTCTCTAGCTGGCTATTTTTGTTGTTGCAGTTGTCATTGTTGTTTTAGCTGGCCCAGGGCGGGTTTGAACCCACCAGCCTCAGTGTATGTGGTTGGCACCCTACCCACTGAGCTACGGGCACTGCCCTAATTTTTTTTTTTTTTTGAGACAGAGTCTCACTTTGTCACCCTTGGTAGAGGCCATGGTATCATAGCTCACAGCAACCTCAAACTCTTGGGCTCTCTTGCCTCAGCCTCCCAAGTAGCTGGGACTACCAGTGCCCACCACAACACCTGGCAATTTTTAGAGACAGGGTCTTGCTCTGGCTTAGGCTGGTCTCAAACCCATGAGCTCAGGCAATCCACCAGCCTCAGCCTTCCAGAGTGCTAGGATTACAGGTGTGAGCCACCATGCCCAGGCTTTGATTCTCAGCTTGACTGTTGTTGCTTTATAGGAATGCAACTAATTTGGTGTACATTGATTTTGTATCCTGAAACTCTTCTGAATTTATTTATCAATTCCAGGAGTCACTTGGTAGAATCTTCAGGGTTTTCTAGACATAAGATCATATTGTCAGCAAAGAGCAATAGTTTGACTTTTTCTTTTCCTATTTGAATACCCTTGATTTCCTTCTTTTCCTTCTTTTGATCTGTTCCAACACTATATTGAACAGAAGTGATGACAATGGGCAACCTTGTCTAGTTATAGTTCTGAGAGCGAGTGCTTTCAACTATTCTCTATTCAGTATGTTGTTGGCTATGGGTTTCTCTTTTTTTATTTTTATTTTATTTTATTTTTTTTGTGGTTTTTGGCCGGGGCTGGGTTTGAACCCGCCACCTCTGGCGTATGGGACCGGCGCCCTACTCACTGAGCCACAGGCACCGCCCCTCTTTTTTTATTTTTTATATATTTTTTATTAATGTGGGTTTCTCATAATATGGCTTTTATAATATTGAGATATGTTCCATCCATGCCTTTTTTTGTGAGAGTTCTAATCATAAAAGGGTGCTGAATTTTGTCAAATGCTTTTTCAACTATCTATTGAGAGCATTATATGGTCTTTTGTTTTTGTTTTTGTTTTGTTATTTTGTTTTGAGACAGAGTCTCACTATGTTGCCCTGGGTAGAGTGCCATAGCGCATAGCTCACAGCAACCTCAAATTCTTTTTTTTTTTTTTTTTTTTTTTAATTTGGCCGGGGCTGGGTTTGAACCTGCCACCTCCGGCATATGGGACCGGCACCCTCCCGCTGAGCCACAGGCGCCGCCCGCAACCTCAAATTCGTGGGCTTAAGCGATTCTCTTGCCTCAGCCTCCCAAGTAGCTGGGATTATGGGCCCCGGCCACAATACCCAGCTATTTTTTGGTTGTACTTGTCATTGTTGTTTGGCAGGCCCGGGCTGGATTCAAACCTGCCAGCTCCAGTGTATGTGGCTTGTACCCTAGCCGCTGAGCTACAGGCACTGAGCCATGGCCTTTGTTTTTGCTTCTATTTATGTGGTAAACATAGATTTGCATATGTTGAACCATTCTTGCATTTCTGGGATGAAATCCACTTGATTGTGATGGATTTTTTTGTCTTTTTTGAGACAGAGTCTCACTATGTCGCCCTCAGTAGAGTGCTGTAGCGTCACAGCTCACAGCAACCTCAAACTCTTGGGCTTAAGTGATTCTCTTGCCTCGGCCTCCCAAGTGCTGAGATTACAGGCGCCAGCCACAATGCCTGGCTATTTTTTTTTTCCTGTGGCTGCAGTTGTCATTGTTGTTTAGCAGTCCTGGCCAAGCTTGAACCTGCCAGCTTCAGTGTATGTGGCAGGTGCCCTATTCACTGAGCTACAGGCGCAGAGCTGATGGATTTTTTTTTTTTTTTGATGTGCAGCTGAATTTGGTTTGCTAAGACTTTATTAAGAATTTTTGCACCTATATTCATAGGAGAAATTGGGCTGTAGTTTTCTTTTTTTGGTGTATCTTTTCCTGGCTTTGGTATCAAGGTGATATTGGCTTCGTAGAACGAGTTGGGCAGATTCCTTCCTTCTCTATGTTATGAAATAATTTCTGCAGTATAGGTACCAGCTCTTGTTTGCAGGTCTGGTAAAATTTGGATATGAAACCATCTGTTCCAGGCTCCGTGCCTGTAACTCAGCAGCTAGGTCACCAGCCACATACACCAGAGCTGGCGGGTTAGATTCCAGCCCCAGCCTGCCAAACAACAATGACAACTACAACCAAAAAATAGCCAGATGTTGTGGCGGGCACCTGTAGTCCCAGCTACTTGGGAGGCTGAGGCAGGAGAATCGCCTAAGCCCAAGAGTTTGAGGTTGCTATGAGCTGTGAGGTCATCGCACTCTATGGAGGACAACATAGTGAGACTCTGTCTCAAAAAAAAAAAAGAGAAAAAAGAAAAGAAACTGTCTGGTCCAGGACATTTTTTTGTTGGAGGGTTTTTTATTACCATTTTATTTATTTATTTATTTATTTTGAGACAGAGTCTCAAGCTGTTGCCCTGGATAGAGTGCTGTGGCATTATAGCTCAAGGCAATCTCAAACTCTTGGGCTCAAGCAATCCTCTTGCCCCAGTTTTACTATTTTTTTTTTTAGTAGAGACAAGGTCTCACTTTTGCTCAGGCTGGTCTCGAACTTGTTAGCTCAAGTAATCTACCCGCCTTGGCCACCCAGAGTGCTAGGATTACAGGCGTGAGTCACCACGCCCATGCTTTATTGCTGTTTTAATTTTGTTACTTGATATTGGTCTATTCAGGAGTTCTATTTCTTCCTGATCGAGCCTGGAGAGCTTGTAATGTTTCTAAGAATTTGTTCGTTTTCTTGGGCAGAGCCTGTGGCTCAAGGAGTAGGGCGCCAGCCCCATATGGCAGAGGTGGCGGGTTCAAACCCAACCCTGGCCAAAACTGCTTAAAAAAAAAAGGAATTTGTTCATTTTCTCAACATTTTGAAGTTTATGTGCATAGAGATGTTTATAGTATACAGAGATGATATTTTGTATTTCCGTAGTATCAATTGTTACATATACATATTTTTTTAAACAGAGTTGAAGCTGTTGCACTGAGTAGAGTGCTATAACATCATAGCTCATGATAACCTCCAACTCTGGGACTCAAGTGATTCTCTTGCCTTTTTTTTTGTTTTTCTATTTTTTTTTTTTTTGAGACAGAGTCTCACTATGTTGCCCTCGGTAGTGTGCCGTGGCATCACAGCTCACAGCAACCTCGAACTCCTGGGCTTAAGTGATTCTCTTGCCTCAGTATCCCAAGTAGCTGAGACAGGCACCTACCACAATGCCTGGCTATTTTTTTGTTGTAATTATTATTATTATTGTTTGGCAGGCTCAGGCTGGGTTCAAACCCAACATCCCTGGTGTATGTGGCCCGTACCCTAGCCGCTGAGCTAAGGCGCTGAGCCAACCCACTGTTTTTCAATCCTATCTTGTCTTTTGTCTTTATTTTTTTTATTCTCTTGTCACCACCAGCCAAACATTGGGGATACACAGGGGTTGTGTAGGGGCTGGCCCCCTATACTTCTAGTACCTGGATGTCCAGATTTCTAGCAAGACCTGAGAAAATTTCCTCAAATATTCCCTCAAAAAGGTTTTCTAGCCCTTGTGTATTTTCTTCTTTACCTTCAAAGATCCCTATGATTCTTATGTTAGGCTTCTTTACATAATCCCAAATTTCTTATAGGCTTTATTCTTTCCTCTTATTTCTCTGTTTTGTTTCTTTGAGTGACTTGTTTAATTCAACAGTGCTGTCTTCTAGTTCTGAGATTCTTTCTTCTGCCTGATCTAGCCTATTCTTAAAGTTTTCTACTGTGTTTTATACTTCCTTGAATGGATTTTTCTTTTTTTTTTTTTTGAGACAGAGCCTCAAGCTGTCGCCCTGAGTAGAAAGCCGTGGCATCACAGCTTACAGCAACCTCCAACTCCTGGGCTCAAGCGATTCTCTTGCCTCTGCCGCCCAAGTAGCTGGGACCACAGGCGCCCACCACAACGCCCAGCTATTTTTTTTAGTTGCAGCCATCATTGTTGTTTGGCAGGCCGGGCTGGATTCGAACCCACCAGCTCAGGTGTATGTGGCTGGTGCCTTAGCCGCTTGAGCCACAGGCACTGAGCCTGAATGGATTTTTCATTTCCAGAAGTTCTGCTTGATTTTCTTTTTTCTTTTTTGAGACAGAGACTTACTTTGTCACCCTCAGTGACATGTGTCATGGAGTCACAGCTCACAGCAACCTCAAACTCTTGGACTCAAGTGATTCTCTTGCCTTAGCCTCCCAAGGAGCTGGGACTACAGGTGCCTGCCACAACGCCCAGCTATTTTTAGAGATGGGGGTCTCACTCTCACTCAGGCTGGTTTTAAACTCCTGAGCTCAAACAATCCACCTATCTCAGCCTCCCAATGTGCTAGGATTACAGGCTTGAATGCTCATGCTCAGTTTGGCTCTTTTTTAATACTTCAATTTTTTTCTTTTTATTTTTTTGAGACAGAGTCTCACTTTGCCACCCTCAGTAGAGTGCTATGGTGTCATAGCTCACAGCAATCTCAAACCTTTGGGATCAAGTGATTCTTTTTCTTTCTTTTTTTTTTTTTTTTTTTTGTAGAGACAGAGTCTCACTTTAATGGCCCTCGGTAGAGTGCCATGGCACACAGCTCACAGCAACCTCCAATTCCTGGGCTTAAGCGATTCTCTTGCCTCAGCCTCCTAAGTAGCTGGGACTACAGGCGCCTGCCACAACGCCCAGCTGTTTTTTTGGTTGCAGTTCAGCCGGGGCCGGGTTTGAACCCGCCACCCTCGGTATATGGGGCCGGCGCCTTACCAACTGAGCCACAGGTGCCGCCCTGGGATCAAGTGATTTTCTGGTCTCAGCCTCCCAAGTAGCTGGGACTACAGGTGCCCTCCACAACGTCTGGCTATTTTTAGAGACAGGGTCTCAATCTTGCTCAGGCTGGTCTCGAACCTATTAGCTCAGGCAATCCATCTGCCTTGGCCTCCCAGAATGCTAGGATTATAGTCAGCCATGCCTGGCCAATACTTCAATTTCTTTACTGAATTTTTTATTCATTTCTTGCATTGTTTTTATGGTTTCTTTGAGTTGGGTTTCTGTTTTCTTTGAGCTTTCTTACAATTCTTGATCAAAATTCTTTTCTTTTTTTGAGACAGAGTCTCACTATGTCACCCCTGGTAGAGGGCTGTGGCTTCACAGCTCAGAGCAACTTCCAATTATTGGGCTTAAGTAATTCTCTTGCCTCATCCTCCCAAGTAGCTGGGACTACAGGTGCCCACCACAATGCCTATGACTATTTTTTTGTTGCTGTTGTCATTGTTGTTTAGCTGTCCTGGGCTGGGTTCAAACTGGCCAGCCTGAGTGCATATGGCCGGTGCTATAACCACTGTGGTATGGGCACCAAGCCATGATCAAAATTCTTTGTCAGGGTGGCGCCTGTGGCTCAGTGGGTAGGGTGCCGGCCCCATATACCGAGGGTGGCGGGTTCAAACACAGCCCCGGCCAAACTGCAACCAAAAAATAGTCGGGCATTGTGGCAGGCACCTGTAGTCCCAGCTGCTCGGGAGGCTGAGGCAGGAGAATCGCAAAAGCCCAAGAGCTGGAGGTTGCTGTGAGTCCTGTGACATCATGGCACTCTACTGAAGGCGGTACAATGAGACTCTGTCTCTACAAAAAAGAGTCTCTACAAAAAAGAGTAGAGACAGAGTCTCACTGTACCGCCCTCGGGTAGAGTGCCGTGGCGTCACACGGCTCACAGCAACCTCTAACTCTTGGGCTTACGCTATTCTCTTGCCTCAGCCTCCCGAGTAGCTGGGACTACAGGCGCCCGCCACAACGCCCGGCTATTTTTCTGTTGCAGTTTGGCCGGGGCTGGGTGCGAACCCGCCACCCTCGGCATATGGGGCCGGCGCCCTACTCACTGAGCCACAGGTACCGCCCAAAAAAAAAAAAAATTATTTGTCAATTGGCCCAGTGCCTGTAGCTCAGCGGCTAGGGTGCCAGCCACATACACCAGGGTTGGCAGGTTCGAACCTGGTTCATGCCTGCCAAACAAAAATGACAACTACAGCAACAACAACACAACAACAAAACATAGCCAGGCATTGTGGTGGGCACCTGTAGTCCCAGCTACTTGGGAGCCTGAGGCAAGAGAATCGCTTAAGCCCAAGAGTTGGAGGTTGCTGTGAGCTGTGACATCACAGCACTCTACCAAGGGTGACATAGTGAGACTCCGTCTTAAAAAAAAAATTGTCAGTCATTTTACTTTTTTTATTTGTTTGAGACAGAGCCTCAAACTGTCACCCTGGGTAGAGTGCCATGGCATAACACCCAGCTATTTTTTGGTTGTAGCCGTCATTGTTGTTTGGTGGGCCCAGGCTGGGTTCGAACCCACCAGCTCAGGTGTATGTGGCTGGAACCTTAGCCACTTGAGCCACAGGAGCCGAGCCTGTCAGTCATTTTAATATTCTTGTTTTGGTTGGTTTCCACTGGTACGGAGTTATTTTCTTTTGGGAGTGTCCTTTCATTCTGACATTTTATGTATTGGAGATCTTCTGCTGATTGCTTCTCATCTAAGGCAGCTTTTGATTCTTATTTTTGGATTTTTCTTTTGTTTAGATAATGGCACATTTGTTTGTTTGTTTATTGAGACAGAGTCTCATTTTATCACTCTTGGTAGAGTACTGTGGTCTCATAGCTCACAGAAACCTCAGATTCTTGGGATCAAGTGATTGATTCTTTTGCCTCAGCCTCCCAAGTAGCTAGGACTACAGGCACCCACCACAATGCCTTGCTTTAATTTTTAGAGATGGGGTCTTGTTCTGGCTCAGGCTAATATCAAACTCCTGGGTTCAACTCCTGAGGCCACCTTGGCCTCCCAGAGTTCTAGGGTTATAGGTGGATGCCCAGTTTAATATCTGAGACAGTAGGTAGTGCTTGTGGGTGATAATGAACCACACCCTGTATGATTTAGTCAGTAAATGCTGTAAAGGGTTTGTATATTGGCCTGTCAGTAGGTGGTGCTTGCTGGAAGCAACAAGCTGCAATGTTGTTTTGGGTCCTATGACTGGTCTAGTTCCTCAGGAAAAGCACATCATTGCACGGGGTCAGGGGTGGGGGCAGGGTGGTGTTGGTACCCTAGAACTTCAGATGAATCCTAATTCTCTTCCACAGTAGAGGCTGGTGGGAGGGTGCAGCTGGGTGTGGCTGGTTTGGGAGAGCTTGCCCTCAGGTTTCACAGGGGATGGGGTGTGGAATTTGTCAAAATGTCTGTTCCCAACTTCTAGGCAAAGCTGCCAGGAAAGGGTTGTAGTAGTCTCACACAACCACAAAGCCTGTTTGTGGAGGTGTGGCCATCTGCAATTCACAATCTGAAGGTCTGAAGCAGGCCTTAGTCCTCCTGTTGGGGGAGCTGTGCACTGCAAGCGCAGCGCAACTGGGACCCACACTGCACTCTCATCCCTATATACCCATGTGGGCAGCCTTGCTTCCTGACATCAATATACAAATCTCATCTCCTTGCTCCTGAGGAATGCTATTGAAACTTGGCATATAGGACCTGGTCTGAGGTTTATCTCTGGGTCCCTGAATCAATCTCTGACTATTCTGGGGAGTAGCACACTGGTCCCACGGTGCCCGTAGGGTGCCCAAGTGGGTTGCAAGTCCCTCTGCTTTGGGGCATGTGCCCCACTGTGGTGGGGTTACCAGGCAGGCAGCACCAGGGAATCCTGGTGGACAGGGAGTTCTCAGTCTGAGAACTGAGAAGCCCCAGTGTGGTGAATACACGAATGGAGGGGAAAAGTAGTTCCTGAGAACCTGAGCTGGGATCAGCAGTTTCTCTGCAGCCATGGGCAGGGAGGAAAAGGGTCTGAATGGAGAAAAGCTAGTACTCTAGCCATCCCTGACCCTCTCTCCAGAAGGCAGCCCATTTGGACCATCTAGGCTTTGGGGTGGGGGGTGGGGGTGGGGTCACACAGGTCCCCTGGGACCCACCAGACCCCCTGTGGCTCCTGTAATAAGGGCCAAATTTGGGGAAATGTTTTAGAACAAGTGAGACAAAACTGGAGCTGAAGCCCTCCATGGAGATAAAGGTACACAGTGGGTGGAGAAGCAATATGGCACCAGCTATCTGGGATTGGGCCTCCAAATAATAAGGAAGTGATCCCAAGGCCACAGCAGCCTGGTTCTTTGTCCTGAAGCTCCCAGTTCATGGGTGGCAACAACTTATGGGCTTGTGAGGGTAGAAATGCTCTCCAGCAGCTCAGGAGCCTACAGACTTCCAGAGATTTGGGGAGCAGGAAGAATAAGCCACTCCACCTACCCTTCCTTCTGGGCTCCAAGCCTCTGGGGTTTGATCTCTGCCGATACCCCATTCCTTCGTGTTCTGCTCTATAACTCCTTCCTGTGGAATCTCTGGCAGGTTCATTCTGGCAAGTTCCTTTCCCAGCCCCATAGCCACTGCTGCAAGTCACAGCCTCTTGTTTTTTTCTCATGAATTCTCCTTTAAGTCTAATGACTGGTAGGCGGAACTAAAAGGTACTAAAAGTATTGTTTTCAACTGCACTCATTTTAGGAAAAAATGTTATCATAATATGAAATTAATAAATAAAGCTGTTTGAAAAGAAAAAAAAGCCAAACTATTTTCTAGTCTAATTTTTTTGAATAAACAACATATACACAAGATACAAAATTCCGAAAGGGTCTGAGTCTGTTTAGTGTCATCCCACTGTCCCTGACCCTGGCCACCACCTTGAAGGCAGAGACTGTTATTGGAGCCACTTTTCCTGCCAGAGATGTTTTGTGTATAGTAAGCAGGTGTACGTTTGCACATTCCTTTTCCTTAATTTTAGAATTTGGGGTCTTTACATTTGTAACTTTAATTTTATTTAATTAACTTTTTTTTTTTTTGAGACAGAGTTTCACTACTTGTTCTCAGTAGAGTGCTGTGGCATCATAGCTCAGAGCAACCTCAAACTCCTGGGCTCAAGCGACCCTCTTGTCTCAGCTTCCCAGGTAGCTGGGACTACAGGTGCCTGCCACAGCACTCAATTTTTTTTTTTTTTTGTAGAGACAGAGTCTCACTTTATGGCCCTCAGTAGAGTGCCGTGGCCTCACACAGCTCACAGCAACCTCCAACTCCTGGGCTTAAGCGATTCTCTTGCCTCAGCCTCCTAAGTAGCTGGGACTACAGGTGCCTGCCACAACGCCCGGCTATTCTTTGGTTGCAGTTTGGCTGGGGCCGGGTTCAACCCGCCACCCTCGGTACATGGGGCTGGCGCCTTATCGACTGAGCCACAGGCGCCGCCCCACAGCACTCAATTTTTAGAGATGGGGTCTTGCTCTTGCTCAGGCTGGCCTCGAACTCTTGACCTCAAGCAATCTACCCGTCTCGGCCTCCAAGAATGCTAAGACTGTAAGTGTGAGCCACTGCTCCCAACCTATTTAATTTTATTTTTTGATACAGAGTCTCACTCTGTTGCCCAGGCTAGAGTGCAGTGCCATCAGCCCAGCTCACAGCAACCTCAAACTTCTGGGTTCAAGTGATCCTCCTACTTCAGCCTCTGGAGTAGCTGGGACAACAGGTGCCTGCCCCAATGCCTGGCTTATTCTTTTGTATTTTTAGTAGAGACAGAGTCTTGTTCTTGCTTAGGATGGTCTTGAACTTCTGAGCTCAAGGGATCCTCCCACCTCAGCCTCCCAGAGTGTTAGGATTACTGACCACCATTGGGTGGCGCCTGTGGCTCAGTGAGTAAGGCGCCTGCCCCATATGCCGGAGGTGGCGGGTTCAAACCCAGCCCTGGCCAAAAACCAAAAAAAAAAAAAGGATTACTGGCCACCAAACTCTTAATACACTCACTTAATCTATCTTTATTTAATTAATTTACTTATTTACTTATTTCACTTTGTCACCCAGCCTAGAGTGTTGTGGAGTCATAGCTCACAGCAACCTCAAACTCTTGAATTTGAGCAATCCTCTTGTCTCATCTTCCCACTTTGGGACTACAGGTGTGCACTACTAAGCCTGCCTAGTTTTTCTGTTCTTAGTAGAGATGGAGTCTCTTGCTTAGGCTGGTCTCCAACTCCTGAGCTCAAACAATGTACCTGCCTCGGCCTCCCAGAATGCTAGGATTACAAGCTAGAGGCACTGCGCCCACCTCTAGTTTTTTCTTGTTGGAATCTATCTTCAATAGCTCTCCTATTGGTCTACTCCAGTTGAAGTGTGTCTTTAATTGTGCTCTAAGTCTTACTCATTGAATTTCTCTTGCATTCTTGATAGTTTTTTTTGGGGGGGGTATACAAATGTTAAATGTTAATGTTAATGTCATTTTCCTTAAAACCTTGAAGATATTTCTTTATTGTATCCTAGCATTCTATTGCTGAAAGCAGTAACAGTATGCTTTTTTAAGTTATCTGTCTTTCCTTTCTCATAATGATTGTTAGGATTCTGCTGTGTCTAGATGTGAATTTAAAAATTAGTCCTGCTGTTGGGTGGCGCCTGTGGCTCAGTCGGTAAGGCACCAGCCCCATATTCCAAGGGTGGCGGGTTCAAACCCAACCCCGGCTGAACTACAACCAAAAAATAGCTGGGCGTTGTGGCGGGCGCCTGTAGTCCCAGCTACTCGGGAGTCTGAGGCAAGAGAATCGCTTAAGCCCAGGAGTTGGAGGTTGCTGTGAGCTGTGTGATGCCATGGCACTCTACCGAGGGCCATAAAGAGAGACACTGTCTCTACAAAAAAAAAGAAAAGGGCGGCACCTGTGGCTCAGTGAGTAGGGCGCCGGCCCCATATGCCGAGGGTGGCGGGTTCAAACCCGGCCCCGGCCAAACTGCAACAAAAAAATAGCCGGGCGTTGTGGCGGGCGCCTGTGGTTCCAGCTACTTGGGAGGCTGAGGCAGGAGAATCGCCTAAGCCCAGGAGTTGGAGGTTGCTGTGAGCTGTGTGACGCCACGGCACTCTACCGGAGGGCAATAAAGTGAAACTCTGTCTCTACAAAAAAAAAAAAAGAAAAAAAATTAGTCCTGCTGGCAGTGCCCATAGCCGAGTGGGTAGAGTGCCAGCCACATACACCCAGCTGGTGGGTTCAAACCTGGCCTGGGCCAGCAAAACAATGATAACTGCAACAACAACAAAAATAGCCGGGCATTGTGGACGGCACCTATAATCCCAGCTACTTGGGAGGCTGAGGCAAAAGAATCGCTTAAGCCCAAGAGTTTGAGGTTGTTGTGAGCTGTGATGCCATGGCACTCTACCAAGGGTGACATAGTGAAAGACTCTGTCTAAAAAAAAAAAAAAAAATCAGTCCTGCTTAGTGCTAATGTTTCTTTCTTCATGCAGGAAAAAGCAGTCACAATCTCTCCCAACTCCCCTCTCAGTGCCTTTTGCCCCTGGAGCTCCTCAGGTTCACCCTGGAGCCCCCAGAGCTCTACTCCATGGTCAATTCCCAGCCCTGTTTCTCAGCTCTAGCTTTTGCTAGCATATCCTGGGGAGATGTCCCCACTATGGCATTGTTTAGTTTGAACGCAAATGGTGGTGGGATTTTATTTGAGACAGAGTCTCACTTTGTTGCCCTTGGTAGAGTGTGTGGCGTCACAGCTCACAGTGACCTCCAGTTCTTTGGCTTAGGCGATTCTCTTGCCTCAGCCTCCCGAGTAGCTGGGACTATAGGTGCCCGCTACAACACCCGGCTATTTTTTTGTTGCAGTTTGGCTGGGACCAAGTTCAAACTCACCACCCTCAGTATATGGTATATGGGGCCAGAGCCCTACTCACTGAGCCACAGGCACCACTGGTGGTGGGATCTTAATCTTAATTTTTTTTTTTTTTGTAGCGACAGAGTTTCACTTTATTGCCCTTGGTAGAGTGCCGTGGCATCACACAGCTCACAGCAACCTCCAACTCCTGGGCTTAGGCGATTCTCCTGCCTCAGCCTCCCGAGTAGGTGGGACTACAGGCGCCCGCCACAACGCCCGGCTTTTTTTTTGTTGCAGTTTGGCCGGGGCTGGGTTTGAACCCACCACCCTCAGTATATGGGGCCGGCGCCCTGCTCACTGAGCCACAGGTGCCGCCCTTAATCTTAATTTTTTATTTCTAAGTTTCCTAGTTGGTTCTTTTTCGTAACTTCCTTATTTAGTGAAGGTGCTGCTGCAGTGGGGCCCAGTAGTGTGGGCTCTTGCTCCTGCTCTAAGGACAGTTATTTTTTTTTTTTTCTTTTGTAGAGACAGAGTTTCACTTTGTCGCCCTTGGAAGAGTGCCTTGGCATCACACAGCTCACAGCAACCTCCAACTCCCGGGCTTAGGCAAGTGTCTTGCATCAGCCTCCCAAGTAGCTGAGACTACAGGTGCCCACAATGCCTGGCTATTTTTTTGTTGCAGTTTGGCTGGGGCCTGGTTTGAACCTGCCACACTCAGTATAAGTGTGGCAGGGTGCCCTTTACTTATTTTAGAAAAACATCTGTTTTTTATTATTCAAGGACATTTTCTTTCCTTTTTTCTTCTTTTTTTTTTGAGACAGAGTCTCACTCTGTTGCCCCAGGCTAGAGTGCCATGGCATTATAGTTCACAACAACCTCAAATTACTGGGTTTAAGCAACCCTCCTGCCTCAGCCTCCAGAGTAGCTAGAACTACAGGTGCTGGCCACAAATCCTCACTAATTTTTCTATTTTTAGTACGGGGTCTCACTTTTGCTCAGGCTGGTCTCAAACTCAAGTGATTGTCCCACCTTGGCCTCCCAGAGTGCTAGGATTACAGGTGTGAGCTACCACACCCAGCCTTCTTTGCTTTGTTTGAATGTGGCTATGCATTTAGAACCTTTTTCCTATTTCGGTGTTTGAAGCAGAAAGGGGGGGAGGGTTCAATGTCTGGTCTTCCCTCCAAAATACTAGATCCAAATAACTGAGCATAAATTATTTTGCCACAGTGTTTCAGATATGCAATCTCCTCACCTATTTCTAAATTGGGCTTCAGGATATACTCAGGAGGCGGAGAAGCTCAGAACACCAGCTACGTGCGGTATTGCAAAATAAATTTATTTGAAGATAAACTGTCTTATAAAAGTCCAGAGGCAATTTGAGATCCCAGACTCAGCTTGTCTCATAAAAAGATTCAACTTCAAGTAGCACAATTTCGTGTCTGTTTTTAATCCTGAACATTCTTGAATCATGAAACAGCCAACTGTTTACACAACTAATGTGACATCTGACTCCAGCACCAGTGGACAACTTTCAGGCTTGGGGCCGCAGGTGCAGCAGCCCTCTGATTCTGGAGGGCCCAGATCAGGCCACCGTGACCTCTGGCTTTGACAAAAGGACAGGTCTCAGCACCCCAACCCTACCCTCCCTTGGTACCTTCCAAAAGCATGAGAGCACAAACCAGACCAGCCCACTCCTGAGGCAGGGGATGGAACTTCTGAGTGACTGTGCTGATGGGCAGGGTGGACCTTCCTGGTGACTCCCTGGTAGGCCTGAGCAGGCAGCCTCACCTAGCTGCCTGGCAGCCGGGAGAAGCAAGGAAGGAGAAAGGATGCTCGCAGGTGTGATGGCTCCTGTCCTTGCCGGCGGGAGCTACGTGATAATCCTGGCAATGGCTTGCAGAGAGGGGAAGTCATCGTCCCGGGCGGCATGCAGCGCTTGGTGGCTGCTGACATCACCGTGAGCAAGTACCTGCTGGCAAGTAGGGCACACGCAGCAATCCAGGCCCACCTGCCGGGTGTCAGCCTGCCATGCACTCTTCTTGTTCTTCTTGGACTTGGTGCTGGGAGGCTTCTCACGACTGCGGAAGTCGGCATGTGCAGACAGCAGCTCCTGCTGCTTGGCGGTGTCAGGCAGCAGCACCAGCAGCTCGTTAAAGATCTTCTGGAAGTTCTCCCCAAGCAGATCCCGGCAACTCTTGTAATACTGGGCAGCAGAAATCACTCCCTGCCACCCAGACAGCCAGACTCAGTCACTCCCATCCCAGGCCTGGCTGTAGACAGATGGGTTGGCCACCCACATCCCTGGCCTCCTGACCTGTCTGAACTCCCCCGAGTGGCTCTTGAACTTGCTGAAGCAGGCCTCGTCACTCTGCAAAAAATCCTTGATGGACTGGATGAGCTGTAGGTTCCTCTCCCGAAAGTTCTCAGGGACCAGGTAGGCCCGTGGTATGGGCGATACCCTAGGCCTGGGGTCAGGAGATGAAGAGGTGGTAGAGGTGTCAGCCTTTAGAGTGGCCCAAGTGGAGGGCACCCTCCCCCCAGGCCCCAGTGCCACAGGACCAGGCAGCCCAGCTGCACTTACGCTTTTGTGGTGTTGGTAGGGCTGGGGACGCAGGCTGGGTGGGGGCTGGGCAGGAGGCCAGAGAAGCCAGGGGGTGGCTTACTGACGGGGGGTGCCAGACCTGGTGGGGGTGGGGGTGGTGTACCCTTCGGGAGCACCACAGTGTTGAAGCCTGCAGAAGCAGTAGGACAAGACCTGGAATGTGACTCTCATTAGACACCATTCCCATAGGCTGCCCAGCCCACTGGGTCAGACTCTGCCCATGGGCCACATGTTGCCCCGCAGAGCAGGCTCAGGACCAGCACCCTGCCTACATTTATTCACATGACTGCAGCCCTACAGCATGCTACAATCTCCTGTTTCATAGAGAGGAAAGGGACACAGTGCAGTCAAGGGACATGTGCAGTCAACAGGTGGCTCAAGGCCATGCGAGTTGCAGATGGCTATAGCCTGCATCCTGATGGATTGCTGGCTACAGAGATTGCTGGGAGGCAGGGCATGGGCTTCCCTGCCCTCCCTGCACCTCAGGCCTATTGGCTGTGCTCCTATCTGCACCCATGGACTCTAGCTGCACTCTACTTCCCTATTCTTATCCTGATGTCCAAGAAACAGGCCTGAGCCCAGTGCACATACCTGGGGGAGGCGGCATCCGGGGTGGGCAGGGGCCACCTAGTGCTGGGAAGTCGTCTTGGGGCGTGGGGCAGGGGAGGGGCCCCAGGGGCCTCGGGAGCCCAGGGGGTTCCTTGGGTGTGCTCCGTGCCAGGGATAGGCCCTCTGCATGTCCATTGATGATACCAACTGGCCCTTCGGCTCTGCTGGTGGGAGTGTCAGGGGCCTGCTCAGCCCCAAGGGGCTTTGGGGGACAGTCGAGGGGCAGTGGCTGGGGTGATGTGGCATTGGGCTTCTCAGAGCCCACCTTCTTCTTCTTGCCAATTTTGGAAGTCTGGGTGGAGGCTGGCCCCAGCGGGGAGGAGACAGAGACTATGGTGCATGCACTCCGCAGCTCCTGCCCTCTCTCCTCCTCCTCTGTAGCGGGTGGGCAGCCCTTCTTGCCCCTGCTTCCCTTCCCAGCCTTCCTGGTGGGCTGGCTGCCCCCTCCAGCAGCCTGGGCTGCTGGGCTGGGCTGCGCCATCTTCTTGCTGCAGTTGCTGTTCCAGGCAGAGATGAGGCTGGTAGGGGCAGCACTGGGCTTGGACCCTGAGGACACCAGGGCAGGAAAGTCCTCTTCCTGGAAGGTGTTCCTGCCTCTGGCAGGAATAGGGTACACGAGCGCCAACCCTACAGGGCCTGGGGCTGCTGCTGTGGAGCAGGAGGATGTGGAAGCAGAGAGACTGGGAAAGTCTTCGTCCTTGAGCTTGGGGGCAGGTGATGGGAGGGTGCTAAATCCAGGGAGGGGAGAGCTAGTCAGTAGCTCACCAGGCCCCAGCCTGTCCCACACCTGCCCACCCACCACCTGCAAGGGCCCTGCCCAGCCCCCTGGACACATACCTCATGGGGGCTGCTCCTGTTGCTGGGCCCATCGCTGGGAAGGTTTCTTGGCATAAGGGACCATTTGTTGAGGTTTCTCTGGCACCTATGAAAAATAGAAGGACCCCAGGTCAGACATGGGGACAGGTGCTCCCCATTGCCCAGCAGAGGCCATAATGGTCTCAAGCACCGAGCTCCTCATGAACCAGCCTCCTACCCCCAGCCTAGGCAGAGCTAGCTCACCTGGGCCTTCACCCTGAGTCTGGAGCATGCGTCGGGGACCACGGGGCTCTTCAGATCCCCGAGCTGCTGTCTCCTCTTTCTTGGGCCTACTGCCCTCCTCCCGGTCTTCACTCCTGCGAGTCTCCTCCTGTTGCTGTGCAGCCACTGAGGCCCGGATGGCAGCTGCCACTTCTCGGTCCTCTTCTTCCCTGGGGTGGGAAGGCTGGCTTTCAGGCTGAGCAAGGCGCAGGACCACAGCTTCAGGTAGGAAGAGCCTGGGCCTAATGCAGCTGGGCCTGATTGCTCTGCCCACCAGGGCCTAGGATAAACCTAGCACAATTGCACTGACCTCCCAAATGACACAGACCCTCCTATCTACCCCAAACCACAGGTTGTGGCTAAAACCATAGAAAAGAAGAAGAAACACCTGCCCCCAGAGGGTACTGAGCAGACCCTGCTGCTACACTCAGTATCCCAGAAACTCTGGCCAAAGACACCTAAGCCCATGCCTATCCCAGTTCTGCTACCAGCCAGGCAGTGCCAGGAGAAGGTCAACAACACACAAAGGTCTTCCCACCTCTTGTACCTCCAGCTTCCTCGGCGGCTCTGCTGGGCTCCACGTGCACCAACCCGGCCCATGCGGCTGTACCTGTCCACCTCCTCGTAGTCCTCACCTCCAATGACCCCTGCAACCAGCAGACACCCTGTCATTGCCCCTGGCCCTGGAATGGCAGGGGTGTCCAAGGCCAATGCTTAGGCTGGGACAGCAGAGGCTTCCCAGGCCCCCCATGGCACTTGGACTTTGGGGAAAGGCAGACACCTTGGAGGGTCCACACCAGCCATGGACCTGTATGACCTATGTGCCCAGTCACAGACTCCTGACCCAGGAGAGAGCCCCATGGACTTCAGATCAGCAGATACAAGGCACCGCAGGAGGATGTGTTCCTGGCCTTCACCACCATGTTCACATGCTCACAGCTCCTCCACTGGTGAAGAGGTGGAGGTTCCATGGGTAACCCCTCGTCTGCTGCTAAGCTGTGGTGAGCTGAGTTCAGACAAGGTCTGAGGCCTCCAGAGCAGGGTGCTGGCCATGTGACCCCCGTACACCTGCTCACCCTCGTTCCGGCGTGAGTGCCGCAGTGCATAGCTGAACTGTAGGTCAATCTGGCGATTCTGCCGGGCCTCAGCGCGACTCCGGCTGTGGCAGGCTGTCTTGTGTGCCTTGAGGTCGATCTCAGTGCGGAAGGCATGCGTGAACTGCTCTGTGCTACAGCGGCCCTCCTCACATAGGAAGTGCTTCTCCCGGAAGTGCTCTCTCAGGTATGCGTAGTCACTGGAGTGGAGACAGGGTGTTAGCAGGAGTCCAACCAGCCCCACACCAAGCCAGGGCTTTCGGGGAGGGCTGCTTCTGTGCCTCACCTACCTGTAGTAGTCCTGGGCTCCATCTGCATCACAGAAGTGGCAGAAGTAGTGGTCGCGGCGCAGGTGCTTGAGCAGCTCATCATTGTCCAGGTAGCGCTCGTCGCAGAACTTGCAGAGTGGGTGCCCACGATGTGATGTGTCATCAGGGTCGCCCTGCATGCGGTGCCGAGCCAGGTCCTTGCGTGAGTACCACTTGCGCTCATATGTAAAAATCTGCAGGGTAAGAGGGGCTGGGTACAGGGCAGGGCACCCTAGCCTCCCATCTCTTCCCAGGGGCCAGCATAGAGCAGCATGCAGGAGAGGGCCTTGATGGCACCATGCACCCCACCCCCTATCTCCTCAGCCCTGGACACTAAGAGCCTGGTGGGCCCCTTCAGCCACCCGAACCTCCTCCCTGCCCAGGTCATGTGACACTCTGGGAGACCTGCCTAAAGCAGCTCCGAGCCACCCAGGATCAGAGGCAATGTGTGGACAAGCCTCTCATGGCTGATAGCTCCGTCTCCTGTACCACCACTAGTGTGGCTCTTCTGGGGTCCCTGGGGGTGCACCTGGAGGTGTTGGAGGCATAGCCGGCAGCAGAAGAGCTCATGCTGCTTCCGCATGTGCTGCTCCAGGTCCCCGAAGAGGCTGAAGGGTGGCAGCTCTGGGCACCGCGGGCACTCATGCTGCAGCAGCTGCCTGGGGAGATACCGAAAGCCACCCACTATCCCTGGACATTCACCTGGAGTAGGACCACTCAGCAGGCCTTCAGGCCCACAACCCAGGCCAGACACATGCAAGACCATGAGTGGGGTCGCTCTGAGACCCAGAAGACAATGGCTAAGCCCAAATAGGACCTGGGTCAGAAGCCCTGATTCTATCCCTGAGCCAGTAAGCTGCCCCTCCCCTGGAAAATGGGAACCAACCCTGTGACAACTGTGCACTTTATTAGGTTTTTGGGCCATGGGCTAAAGCCTGATTCATAAGAGCTCATGTGCCCCTCACAGAATCCCAGAAAGCAAAGGCCGTGCCCACACTGCTCACCACCTCTATTGCTACACTATGGGGGTAAGGTGAGCACTCTGGTCACAGGAGAAAAACTCGCAGATGTCACACAGCTCGTCCTTGGAGGCTGAGACAGGCACCTGGCCCTGACATCACATACATCACCCCAAGTCTCCTCAGAGTTATGAGGAGCAATGGAGGTACCCAGGGTACTCCTGTCCCCACCACAAAGGTCCACACAGATACAGATGGCTACAGAGACCCTCGGACTCAGGGCCTGAGGATTCCCCTCACCTGTATAAGGCAAACACTTGTCCATCTGCAAAGTAGATGTCATACTTCTTTTCATGCTGCAGTTGGTGGAGGGGGATGGTGGCAAAGGCAGGAAGCTTCTTCCCAAAGACCACCTGAAAGTGAAGCCACAAGTGAGTGTGCGGTAAGCAGAGCTGCAGACAGACAGTCTCTGGGTATACCACTGAGGCTCAGAAGAAGAGGTGGTCCTCAGAGAACTTGGTGAGCAGTGGCCACTAGTGCCCAGGGCTCCCTTCCTCATGCCAGACCTACCCTCCTGGGGTTGCCAGGCAGAGAACAGAGATACAATGCCCCGCCTTTCCACTAGGCAGCCAGGAAAGTCCCAAAGTGGCCACAGCCCACCCCATGGGAAGCAGACTAACTTTCTCTTGGCTTTCACAGGAGAGGAGACACATTCCAAGCAGCCTCTAAGGAAGTAAGGCTGCCAGCCATGATGCATCAGTTGACCACATATCAAGGTCTGGTCACCCTCATGCAGCACCCCTTCCCTGCATTTCCCTGATACCACAGAGTGAGGACTCCACCACAGAACTAGCATCTTAAGCCAATCACCTTGGCCACTCCTTGTCTGTTTTTCTGAACTGTCTAGGGTACCTTGGGGACCAGCTGATGGTACTCAGTAGGACTGGCACAGAATCCCACAGCCAGTGCCCATTTCTCAGAGGTGTCTAGTATCTGCTGGAACCTGGCTACTCTAAGACTCCTCTCCGGTCCCTTCCTGCAAGGGCAGGAAGCAAGGCCTTATGGGGCATGCTGCTCTGTCCTCTGCAGACCCTTGTCCCCAGTATGGCCTGGGGTCCCTGCTGGCTCTGGATCCCCCACACCCAGGGCTCCCTCACCCTGTAGTACCCCTTTCTCTCCATGAAGCTCATCTGACAAGGACTCTCACTGCCATCACATTCCTCCTGGGATCAAGCCCTTCAGGGGCTATCTTCTCTCCACTTGGCCACTGCCCCTGAGCCTGGCACTGGTCACTTGCCTCAGAGTTCACAGAGAAGCTCTGAGGCCTCACCAGCATGTTAGGGGACATCCTTACCTTGGGAAAGGTCATGTCAAAGTCATCTCTGCTATGTTTGGCCTTAACCAAAGAGGACATTTGTGACCAGAACAGCCATGAATTTGGGAGAGTGAGCCCCACATACACTTGTGGTGCTGGGGTGGCCACACCCTACCCCCAGCAGCAGGATAGTTAAAGATGGTTCCCCAGGAGAGTCAGAGAAGAGTCAGGAGAGCTCACCTCCACTTTTGCCATGACATGGAGAGAGAGTTAGGAGACCCAAGGCTAACCCTCAACCCTACCTGTCAGGAGCTGGGGGCACCATGACCTAGCCACACCATTCTAGAGGACCCGGCTTAGATGGGCAGCGGCCCAGACCTTTCTCACTCTTGCCATCATGTCAGGCTGGGTGGGGTGGATCTGGCCACTTGCCTCAGCCCAGGGGATGCCTCAACCCCTCCCATGACCTTCCTCAAGTGGGAGGCACAGCTCCACCCATAGGCCCAATCACAAAAACTGTGGGCCCACAGGGACAGTCTACCTGCCCCTGACTTTCTTCCTTCCTAATAGCTTCCGCCAGGCCAAGTGTGGGGAAGGTTCCTGGTCTTTGCTTGCCTCTTCTCATGGGACCTGCCCTCCCAAGGCAAGCGAGCTCACACACAGCCCTGCCTCCCAACCTCCCCAGCCCAGACCCTGGCAGGCGCACATGGCCCCTGGCGCACTGCCTGCTGGGACTCACAGGCACTAAACAGTGCCACACCCCACTGCAGCTTCTTTGAGGCAGCACAGGCAGCAGATTCAGAAGCTCTGGTGTCTGCCTGCAAGGCGGCCAGAAGAGCAGCCATGAGGGAACTCCCTGAGGCTGCCAAAAAGCATCCAAGCTCAACAGACTCAGCAAAGGGAGGAACAACTTCCTTCCCCAGAGGAAATCTGTGCCGGGGTGCCCCCTCAGTGCCTCCGCCTCAGTGCCTCTCCTCTCAGCTGTGTGCTCCACTCCGCCCTGGGTGACGTCTCTTCAGGCTTCATGGAGACAGGCCAGGACATGGCTACAGGGAGGAGACTCATTTCCTCTTGGACTACGGGGGGGCCTCAGGGCACCCTTACCATGTGTCTCCTCAGAGTGCTGCCTGTGTGTGGGTGCAGTGCCAGGCCACACTCAGGTCACTGGAGACTTGTCTGTCTTTGCCACCCTACAGTCCCCGGCACCCAATTCCCCAAGCAAAGCCTGTACACTGCAAGCCCATAAGAAACCTCTGTGGGACCGCGTTGGTGGGACAGGTGGACTCGTAGTCAGGACAGCTTCTCTGAGGGGACCAGGAAGCAGCAGAGGAGAGGTGAGGAGGCAGGGTCAGGAAGGGTCAACAGTGCCCAGCAGGAAAGACCCTAGAGCAAGAGAACTGAGGGCATCAAGGTACACAAGCCAGGAAGCCAGGCCTGCTGTACTACACTAAGGGTGCTCCTCGTGCTCTCAAGGCAGCAGGACCAGAAGAACATGCAGCAGGAACAGGGTAGGGGTTTCGGCGATCCATCTGCACAGTGGACAGGATAGGCAGTCTGGTAGGGATACCCCAGGCTGGTTTAGCTGAGCCAGCTGGGAGATATGGAAGGGAGGTCCTGGGTCCCACAAGAGAGGCTTAGAACAGAACTGCCCCAAGCAGCACTGGATCAAGGCTGGGCCTGCTTGAGAGTGAGGGGAGCAGGCTTGGAGCCACAGGGCCGGGCATGGAGAATGCTCACTGCTGGTGGAAGCCTGAGAGAAAAAGTGACAATGAGACAAGAACTAGCCTCCCAGACCAGAGAAGCAACTGGTAGGACAACAGTATAACCCAGTGTGGCCAGTGTCCTCATCTCCAGCAGAGGGTGAGGGCAGGCATGTGGCTGGACAAGGTTGAGGATGACGGCCTGGTGGCCAGGCCAGGGATGGGGAGGGATCACCTCCCAGTAAGGTCAGGCTGGGCCCTGTGGGAGAGGGCCAGCCTGGGGCTACAAAGGGAAGGAGGCTGGGAGACAGGAGCTCCAGATTATCTGATGGGAGGGGCCGTAGTCTAGGGGCAGGCCAGGCCTAAACACCAGAGGAGGGGCTGCCCTGGGCAGCATATGACTGAGGAGATGGGGCACACTGAGGGAGCTGCAGGACAGCCAGGCCCATCCCCAAGGACAGTGAGAAGTAGATGGGACAAGAGGCCTGCTTAGGAATAAGAACCCCCGCCATCCAAGGGTGACAGTGTCTGCCTGGGGCCTCGTGGTGGGCACTCAGTAGAGTGCTGAGCAGATGAAAAGATAAGTGGTGCTGCCAATGAACTTCAGCAAGAGCAAGCCAACGGTGAGGCCAGCCTAGGCCTAGGAGGGGACACAAGGGGCCCTGGGGATCACTCCCAGAGGTTATCTAGATAGCTTAGGTCCCCAAGGAGCCCAGATGGGGACAGGAGCAGGGATAAGCTTACAGAATGGGCCAGGACTACAGGGTGATAGGAAAGGGACATTAATAGTAGGAAAACATGGCTTGGCACCTGTTGCTCAGTGGCTAAGGCGCCAGCCACATACACCCAGGTTGGCGGGTTCAAACCCTGCCCAGGGCCTGCCAAACAACAGGGACAAGTATAACAAAAAAATAGCTGGGCACTGTGGCAGGCACCTGTAGTCCCAGCTACTTGGAAGGCTGAGGCAAGAGAATTGCTTAAGCCCAAGAGTTTGAGGTTGGTGTGAACTATGATGCCACAGCACTCTATCAGTCTTAAAAAACAAACAAAAAAAACACAGTAGGAAAACATGACCTGAGTTGCCAGGTCTGGCCTCCTGACCTGGGCCTTGGGGTAACTGTGGCCTGGCCATTGGCACCCCCTCTCACAGCCTGTGAGGTAGGGGTAGGGCCACAGTGGGTGGCATATAGCCCCTCAGGATTCCTGCAGCACCAGGGACCAGGAGGAAGTGCCACATGAGACAGCAATGATGGAAAACAGCTTATGAGAAAGTTGTACCGGCTCTGCGCCTGTGGCTCAAGCGGCTAAGGTGCCAGTCACATACACCTGAGCTGGCAGGTTCTAATCCAGCCCGGGCCCGCCAAACAACAATGATGGCTGCAACCAAAAAATAGCCAGGCATTGTGGCGGGTGCCTGTAGTCCCAGCTGCTTGGGAGGCAGAGGCAGGAGACTTGCTTGAGCCCAGGAGTTGGAGGTTGCTGTGAGCTGTAATGCCACGACACTCTACCCAAGGTGACAGCTTGAGGCTCTGTCTAAAAAAAAAAAGTTGTACCCAGAAAAGGGATAAGAACTCCAGGGGGTTTGCTCAGCTGTGCCCACTAAGACCAGTGCAGCCACCACCTCTCTTCAGACAGGGCACCTGCTGGGCAGTCCAGGCTGACCTAGCTCCTTGCCTGCCCAGCAGCCCCACCTGGGCCTCCAGAGAGACAAAGTCTCAGTCAAGGTGCATGGCTGTTCTACTTAGCATCTTGGCACACCTTCCTTCCAATTTCCACAGAGACTTAGTCCCGTAAGGAAGGGCAGGGCAGAGGTAAATTCCTGACACAAGACAGCAGGGCAGGGAACAGGAAGGGCCAGAGTAAAGCTGCAAGTTCAAGAGTGGGAGGAAAACAAGAGAAAAGGAGAGGACAGGAGAGCATCAAGCTGAGCTGGGTGGCACTTTTCACGTAACACCAAACTTCCTAAGACTCCCCACTCCTGCTGCCCAGAAAACGTGAGTCATCCCCAAGAGAAAGCCCAGGTTGGCCAGGGGCACTTCAGAACAAGTCCACTGACGTCTCATGTCAACAGTCCCTTGTTACAGAGGTTTGGAGGTTGTGGGGCCTGAAAGGAGTGAGAAGGCAGACGCTGGCTATAGTAACCACATGTGGTGTTCACTCATTTCCTGCATGGGACCCGCAGCCAGGCTGTGACCTCGTTCATGAAGACCTCCACAGCACCTTCCTTCCTGGAAGGAAGCTACAAGTGTGCTGGAAGCCTGGCTGCTGGAGAGTTACGTCATGCTATGCTAGACTGGCTGGCAAGGCAAGCTCTGGTCAAGCTGGGAGGCACCCTCTGAGTAAGCCGCAAGCCAAAGACGCCCTAGATCTCTCCTGGGTCTGGGCCTGCCTCCTTCCATTGCAATAGACCCACAGCATCTTTTTCTATCAGAGCACAAGTGGATACTCACAAAATGCTCAGAAGCTTTTACTGTGTCTTTAGCTCCTTTAATATGTCTACCTTTTTTTTGAGACTGAGTCTCACTTTGTCGCTCTCGGTAGAGTGCTGTGACACCATAGCTCACAGCAACCTCAGACTCTTGGGCTCAAGCCTCCCGAGTAGATGGAACTACAGGTGCTGGCACTAGGCCTGGCTATTTTTAGAGGTGGGGTCTTGCTCTTGCTCAGGCTGGTCTCAAACCTGTGAGCTCAGGGCAATCCACCGGTCTTGGCCTCCCAGAGTGCTAGGATTACACTGCACCCAGCCAATATGTCTACTTTTTATAAAAAAAAAAAAAAAAAAGAAGAAGAAGAAGAAGAAAAAGAAAAAGAAGAAGAAAGAAAGAAGAAAAAGAAGAAGAAAAAAAAAAGAAGAAGAAAGAAAGAACCTATTCCTCAACACTGCTTCTAGGGAAATGAAAATCAGATTCCCTGACAGACATCACCAGCAGAAGCCTGCTACGAACAAACAACGGGAATTTCACAATGCTGGAGGCAAACAGATCTCTAAGCACAGCAAACCAAGGGAGCTCCAGCTAGGTTATCACAGCTGCCACTGCTGAGAGGGTAGGGGAAACCTCCACGGCGCCTTCTGACTCCAGGATTTCCAAGTCTGGACAGAGTCAGAAACGTTTCCCATTCACTATAGAGCTGAGCCCCAAAGTCGGAACTGGAAAAGAGGAGGAAACTTACTAACCCTTTTACCCCTTCCCACCCAGAACCTGCAGACCTTCCCCTTGGGTAGGCAGGTCAGAATGTCATCTCCATTCAACAGATGGAAAAACCAGTCTTGGAAGGAGTCTGCTCAGAGCCACCCAATGAGCTCCCAGAAACGCAGATGGGCTGGAAGCGCCCAGAGTTTGGCCCTCTGCCTCGAGGACAGACTGCCTCTTGCCTTGTTTCCTCCAGCCGAAAACAGACCTCTGAAAAATGAACTCCCAAAGACAAGGTCAGAGTTCTCGATCTGATCATGACCCTTCCTGTGGCCCAGGAGGAACTCCCGGGATACGAGGACAAGTCCCCAGGCTCCGTCCCCACAAGAACTGCTCCCTCCTCCGCCCAGCTGGGCCGCCTCCTGCCTCCCGGCCCGGACGGCCCTCAGTCTGGACCTACTCCCAGCTGGGTCGACCAGGCCTATTTTGTGGGAACCGGCACCGCCAGGCCCGCAGCCAGACAGCGGAAAGACAAAGTCCCCTTCTGGCGGCCCGGCGCAGCGCCCGGACGCGCCCCCTGCGCCTCGGACGTACCTGACGCAGCTCCTCGCGGCACACCGCGCAGTAGCGCTGTTCGCACAGCACCCGCATCTTGGTGGAGCAGCGGTAGCACACCGGGTGGTCGCAGCGGCCCAGCGCCGTGGCCTCCAGGTCGCCGCAGCACAGCACGCAGCTTCCGCCGCCCCGCTCAGGCGCCGTCACCGCCGCTTCCAGATCCGTGCGCCGCCCCTCGGCGCCCGCCGCCGCCGCCATGGTCCGGGATCCGGCCCCCTCCCGGCCGGCGCGGCGCGGCCTGGCTCCCGGCGGGCCCGCCCCTTCCGGACCGACGTCACCGCCCCGCCCAGCAACGGGCCCGCCCGACGAAATGCGTGACGTAACTTCCGTCCCAGTGAGGAGCCGGATAGAGCGGCGCCACCCCCCCCCCACCTCACCCCGTAGCGGCGCTCTAGCCCGAGCCGGCCCCTCGGAGGTCCGGCGCTGCCCGCTTGCGTGTCCCTGGCTAGTAGTCGTCCCCTGCCGGAGGCTCCGCGAACTGGGGCTGCCGGACATGAGCGAGAAATAATGTTTTAGTTTAATTTTTTAGTTTAAGTATTGCCAAATGTTCATGGGCTGTACTTATTACTAACATGGTATTCTTTCTTCATCTGAAATTCAAATCGAACTGGATGCCCTGTATTTTTATTTGCTAAACATAGCAACGGTCTCTACACAAAAGTCCGCCTGGTCACCAGGCTCCCCCACTCTGCACCCCTAGTGCCGGGTTCAAATCCCTTTGTGAAAGACATCACAGTGAGACACCGCCACCAGACCAGGGGCAATCTAGCCCAGGTCCGCTGGAGAAGGGATCTATGGAGTGTCCTCTTCACACCTGCCAAGCATGGAGCCTGCACAGAAGATCATTCTGGCATGTTTGGATGGAGCTGGCAAATCCTGGGGCTTTGGATTTCTGCAGCTGAGGACCGGGCACACTCAGGACTCCCTTTCTCTGACAGTAAGCAAGCTAGTTCAGATCTGAATCCTTTTTGAGAAGAGGCAGCATATTGTGAAGGAAAGAGCCTGGACTTTAGACTCACACAGAAATGGGCTTGAAAACTCAGTTCTACAACTTAATTGCTAGTGACCTCAGTTGGCTCATTCAAGCCCTTAACTTCATTTGCAAACCATGATCACCATACACAATAATGCAGATGTACTAGCCCCATATAGATGTCTCTTCCACCTTCATGAAATCCCACCAAAAGAACACCAAAAGAGTAAGAAAGCCATTAATCCTCCAGCACAATGGCCAGGTACAGTGGCTCACACCTGTAATCCTAGCACTCTGGGAGGCCGAGGTGGGTAGATTGCCTGAACTCACAGGTTCAAAACTAGCCTGAGCCAGAGCCAGACATTGTCTCTAAAAATAGCTGGGTGCTGTGGCAGGTGCCTCTAGTCTCAGCTACTTGGGAGGCTGAGGCAAGTGAATCGCTTAAGCCCAAGAGTTTGAGGTTGCTGTGAGCTATGATACCATAGTACTCTACCGAGGGCAACAAAGTGAGACTCTGTCTCAAATAAGTAAATAAATAAAATTAAAAAAGGGTGGTGCCTGTGGCTCAGTGAGTAGGATGGTGGGTTCAAACCCAGCCCCAGCCGAATTGCAACAAAAAAATAGCCTGGCGTTGTGGCAGACGCCTGTGGTCCCAGCTACTTGGGAGGCTGAGGCAAGGGAATTGCCTAAGCCCAGGAACTGGAGGTTGCTGTGAGCTGTGTGATGGCACTCTACTGAGGGCAATAAAGTGAGACTCTGTCTCTACAATAAATAAATAAATAAATAAAAATAAATTAAAAAATAAAGACATCCACCAACACAAAGAGAGCAAGATGAGGGAAGCATATAGTGAGTGAAAGATAAAAAAAAATTGGAATGAGGGCGGCACCTGTGGCTCAGTCAGTGGGGCGCCGGCCCCATGTACCGAGGGTGGCGGGTTTGAACCCGGCCCCGGCCAAACTGCAACCAAAAAATAGCCGGGCGTTGTGGCGGGCGCCTGTAGTCCCAGCTACTTGGGAGGCTCAGGCAAGAGAATCGCTTAAGCCCAGGAGTTGGAGGTTACTGTGAGCTGTGTGAGGCCACGGCACTCTACCGAGGGCCATAAAGTGAGACTCTGTCTCTACAAAAAAAAAAAAAAAAATTGGAATGACAGAAGATAAAGAAAGTGCTTCATTTTTCAGAGCATCCTAAAGATCTCTGGGAGACCTCAATGAGAAATTTCACTCACAGAACTACAAAGAGTGTACTGACACAGGGCACTGAAAACAGGAGTGCATGAAAGTCCATGCATTGAACTGGGGGACCAGCATTGTAGGGTCTTTTTCTTTTTTTTTAACAGTTTTTTTTTTTTTTTTTGTAGAGACAGAGTCTCACTTTACCGCCCTCGGTAGAGTGCCATGACGTCACAGGACTCACAGCAACCTCCAGCTCTTGGGCTTCTGCTATTCTCCTGCCTCAGCCTCCCGAGCAGCTGGGACTACAGGCGCCCGTCACAACACCCGGCTATTTCTTTGTTGCAGTTTGGCCGGGGCCGGGTTTGAACCCGCCACCCTCAGTATATGGGGCCGGCGCCCCACTCACTGAGCCACAGGCGCTGCCCTAGGGTCTTTTTCTTAAACGTAGACAGGAAGCCAAAGCTTTCCAGACTTGTTGGGAAACCCTGGAGAATGAAAAAGACAAAAACTGCCCAGCACAATGACTCAGGCCTGTAATCACAGCACCCTGGATTGCCTGAGCTCACAGGTTTGACACCAGCCAGAGCTAGAGTGAGACCCCGTCCCTAAAAAAATAGCCAGGCATTGTGGGGGGTGCCTGTAGTCCCAAGTAGTTGGGAGGCTAAGGCAAGAGGATCACTTGAGCGCAAGAGTCTGAAGTTGCTGTGAGCTGTGATGCCATGGCACTGTACTGAGGGTGGCAAAGTGAGACTCTTTCTCAAATAAAAAAAAAAAGGAAAGAAAGAAAAAGACCAAAACAAACAGATCTAGAGAGTAGAAGGAAACCTTAGAACTATTATTTGATGGCCCAGCGCCCATAGCACAGTGGTTTCGGCGCCAGCCACATACACTGAGGGTGGTAGGTTCGAACCCAGCCCCGGCCAGCTAAGCAACAATGACAATTGCAATAGAAAAATAGCTGGCTGTTGTGCCCGGCACTTGTAGTCCCAGCTACTTGGGAGGCTGAGGCAAGAGAATCGCTTAAGAGTTGGAAGTTGCTGTGAGCTGTGATGCCACAGCACTTTACTGAGGGTGACACAGTGAGACTGTCTCAAAAAAAAAAAAAAACAAAACTATATTTGATTTTCACAGAAAAGGTACTAAATGAGAATAGGATGCCTTGGACAATCACGAAGCAATCAGAAGAAAAAAGAACTCTTAGAAATTAAAAATATAATAGCATAAGTGAAGTTCGCTAGCAAGGCCTGGTGCGGTGGCTCATGCCTGTAATCCTAATATTCTGGGGGCTGAGGCAGGAGGATCACTTGAGGCCAAGAGTTTGAGACCAGCTTGAGGAAAAGCAAAGCGCTGTCTCTACTAAAAATAGACAAATTGGAGGCTGCGCATGGTGGCTCACACCTGTAATCCTACCACTCTGGGAGGCCGAGGTGGGTAGATTGCCTGAGTTCATGAGTCTGAGACCAGCCTGAGGCAGAGGGAGACCTCTGCTCTAAAAATACCCTGTGTTGTGGTGGGCACTTGTAGTCCCAGCTACTTGGGAGGCTGAGGTAAGATAGTAGCTTAAACCCAAGATCTTGAGGTTCCTGTGAGCTGTGACACCATAGCACTCTACCAAGGGCAACAGAGTGAGACCCTGTCTCAAAATAATATTAATAATAATAAATAAATAAAAGTAGAAAAATTAGCATGGTGGTGTGAGCCTATAGTTCTAGTACTTGGGAGGCTGAACCAGGTGGCGCGCTTGAGTCAGGAGTTTGAACCGAAAGACAGAAAATAAGAAGATACAAGGGTAATCCAGAAGGTGCAGTATCCAACTAATAGGAATTTTGGAGAGAACAGAAGAAATGCAGAGGAGCAAATTACCAAAGAGCTGATATGGCAATATGTGTCAGCACTAACAGACGGGTTTTCACATTGAAAGGGCCCAATTAAGAAATAAAGATCCCTACTGATAGGCTCAGCACCTGTAGCTCAGCGGCTAGGGCCCCAGCCACGTACACCAGGGCTGGCGGGTTTGAACCCAGCCCAGGCCTGCCAAAAAACAACTACAACAAAAAAATAGCCAGACGTTGTGGCAGGCACCTGTAGTCTCAGCTACTTGGGAGGCTGAGGCAAGAGAATCGCTTAAGCTCAAGAGTTTGAGGTTGCTGTGAGGTGTGATGCCATGGCACTCTACCAGGGGTGGCATAGTGAGACTCTGTCTAAAAAGAAAAAAAAAAATCCTTACTGATAGACATGGAATAACACAGCACTGGAGGAAAAGCAAAGATCCAGAAAGCTTCAGAAGGGAGAGAGTATGGAGGGAGAAGAACCTTTGAGAAGAACTAAGAATCAGAATGTCAGGCAGTGGACTTACAGTCCTTTCTGAGGGAATATGATTTCCATTCATGAAATCTGTCCCCCAGACACTCTTTTTTTTTTTTTGAGACAGTGTATCACCTTATGGCCCTCAGTAGAGTGCCTGGCATCACACAGCTCACAGCAACCTCCAACTCCTGAGCTTAAGCAATTCCCTTGCCTCAGCCTCCAGAGTAGCTAGGACTACAGGTGCCCGCCATAACACCCGGCTATTTTTTTGTTGCTGTTCGGCTGGGGCCGGGTTTGAACCCGCCACCCTCAGTATATCGGGCCGGCGCCTTACCAACTGAGCCACAGGCGCCGCCCAAGTCATATTTTCTTTCTTTTTTTTTTTTGCAGTTTTTGGCCGGGGCTGGGTTTGAACCCGCCACCTCCGGCATATGGGGCCAGCGCCCTACTCCTTTGAGCCACAGGCGCCGCCCTCAGACACACTTTCTATTAAGCATAGAGGCACTGACATAAAAAAGCACAAATTGGCTAATTATTTAGCTCCCATGGCCTCTCTAACAAGAAGCTATTGAAGGTAACGTGTTGGAAGAAGAACTGGGATTCAGTAAGTGGGGAGCTCCAACCTAAACAGAAGCCACAGGGAAGTGTGGGATGATGCCAGTGCAGTGGCTGAGAGAGGTTCTGCCCTAGAGAATGGATGTCCAGATTGAAGCCACAGGGCAGTGGCTCCTAAAGAAGATCCCTGTAGACAACATGGATTACCTTGTGTGCTTAAGGTGGTAGAAGTATCATTTTGGGGGCTCTAGCCAGGGAGGGGTAGTGGAGCCCCTTGGGAAGCTGCAATCTTTTCTCTCTTGTTCTGCGCTTTGAGCTCACAGGTATATACATATGTAACATATGTACAATTTACCAAAAGTATGTTATGCCTCTATAAAAAGACTGTCAATTTAGGCTCAGTGCCTGTAGCACTGTGGTTACAGCGCCAGCCACAACACCAAGGGTGGCGGGTTTGAGCCCAGCCCAGGCCAGCTAACCAACAATGACAACTGCAACAAAAAATGGCCAGGCGTTGTGGTGGGCACCTGTAGTCCCAGCTGCTTGGGAGGGTGAGGCAAGAGAATCGCTTGAGCCCAGGAGTTCGGGGTTGCTGTGAGCTGTGATGCCACGACACTCTACTAAGGGTGACATGGTGAGAATCTGTCTCAAAAAAAAAAAGACTGTCAATTTAGGCTCAGCACCCATAGCACAGTGGTTATGGCGCTAGCCACATACACTGAAGGTGGCAGGTTCGAATCCAGCCCTGGCCAGCTAATCAACTGCAACAAAAATATAGCCGGGCATTGTGGCAGGCACCGGTAGTCCCAGCTACTTGGGAGGCTGAGGCAAGAGAATCTCTTAAGCCCAAGAGTTGGAGGTTGCTGTGAGCTGTGACGCCACAGCTCTCTACTGAGGGCGACATAGTGAAACTCTGTCTCAAAAATAAAAAGACAATTTTAAATAATAGCAGTTAAGCTCATGGTTGAAAATATGGGGCAGTTCCTGTGGCTTAGTGGGTAGGCCGCCGACTCATACACCGAGGGTGGCAGATTCAAATCCTGCCCCGGCCAAACTGCAACAAAAAAATAGCTGGGCGTTGTGGCAGGCATCTGTAGTCCCAGCTACTCGGGAGGCTGAGGCAAGAGAATTGCTTAAACCCAAGAATTTGAGGTTGATGTGAGCTGTGACAACACAGCACTCTACCCAGGGCAATAGCTTCAGACTCTGTCTCAAAAAAAAAAAGACAAAACAGGCAGTGCCTATAGCTCAGTGGGTAGGGCACCAGCCACATACACTGAGGCTGATGGGTTCGAACCAGGCCTGAGCCAGCTAAAACAACAATGAGAACTGCAACAACAACAATAAAAAGTAGTTGGGCATTGTGGCAGGCTCCTGTAGTACCAGCTACTTGGGAGGCTGAGACAAGAGAATGACTTAAGCCCAAGAGTTTGAGGTTGCTGTGAGCTCTGATGCTATGGAACTCTACTAAGGGCAACAGAGTAAAACTGTGTCTCAAAGTAAAAAAAAAAAAAGGGCGGCTCCTGTGCCTCAGTGGGTAGGGGGCTGGCCCCATATACCGAGGGTGATGGGTTTGAACACAGCCCTGGCCAGCTAAAACAGCAGTGGCAACTGCAACAAAAATAGCCAGGAGTTGTGGCAGGCGCCTGTAGTCCCAGGTACTCTGGAGGCTGAGGCAAGAGAGTCACCCTAGCCCAAGAGCTGGAGGTTGCTGTGAGCTGTAATGCCACAGCACTCTACTGAGGGTGACAAAATGAGACTCTGCCTTAAAAAATAGACAAAACAGAGAGAGTTGCTCATTAATCTCATTCTTTTTTTTTTTTTTTTTTTGTAGTTTTTGGCCAGAGCTGGGTTTGAACCCACCACTTCTGGCATATGTGGCCGGCGCCCTACTCCTTTGAGGCACAGGTGCCACCCTCATTAATCTCATTCTTATAGGGGAGTTCTGATTCCTGTTCTGGGTCCAACCCTCTGTGCTGGGAGAAGACATGTACTGATGCTGAGCAAACATCCCCACCCATGATCAGGCCCTCTAAGCGGGACTGTCCTGTGGAGGAAATGAGAGTTGAGCCTTGGAAAGGAGTATCAGCTCTCTTATGCTATTAGGATCATCACCTCTTCTCTCGTAGAGCTTTGGGTCCAGGCCCCTGATTGGGGAGGCAAAACCTTTGTCACCACGTACCCTGGGCTGGAAGAGGACAGAACCCCTCCTCTATACCCTGAACTGAGAAACCCCAGGAACTCTGAAGGGTTCTGGATTTCCCATCTCTCACCCTGCACTGGGCCCTCCCTACCATGCCTTCTGCACACACACACCCAGCAGCCACCTCCCCACCCCTCTGTTCCCATGTGGCCTATATCCCACCCTATATCCTGATATGTATTATTTTCACCCCCTGGGTGGCAGCAATAAATAAGAAAGAGGAATCTATTGCTGGTGTTTAAACTGCAGAAAACTGTAGCACAGTAAACCTATCTTGCTATAGGGAACTCTCTTCTCTGTCCCACTTTGCATTTTTGAGGTTCATCTATGCTGCTCCTGCAGCTCTACTCCCATTTTTTTTTTTTGTAGAGACAGAGTCTCACTTTATCGCACTCAGTAGAGTGCCGTGGTGTCACACAGCTCACAGTAACCTCCAACTCCTGGACTTAGGCAATTCTCTTGCCTCAGCGTCCTGAGTAGCTGGGACTACAGGCACCCACCACAACGCCTGGCCATTTTTTTTTTTTTTTTTGTAGAGACAGAGTCTCACTGTACCGCCCTCGGGTAGAGTGCCGTGGCATCACACGGCTCACAGCAACCTCTAACTCTTGGGCTTACGCGATTCTCTTGCCTCAGCCTCCCGAGCAGCTGGAACTACAGGCGCCCGCCACAACGCCAGGCTATTTTTTGGTTGCAGTTTGGCCAGGGCTGGGCTTGAACCCGCCACCCTTGGCATATGGGGCCGGTGCCCTACTCAGTGAGCCACAGGCGCCGCCCACGCCTGGCTATTTTTTTTTTGTTGCAATTTGGCAGGGGTCAGGTTTGAACCCACCACTCTCGGTATATGGGGCCGGCACCCCACTCACTGAGCCACAGGCGCCACCCTCTACTCCCATTTTCTAATTGTCTCAGGGACCTGGTACCTAACATAGACCATAATTGAGTAGTTTCCACATTGATAAATGGGTTGCCACATAACCTCCCAGTGCCACCTCTAGGGAACATTAAGAGATCTGCACACTCCTCCCTGAGCTGAAGTATAGTCTCCCTCCACCCCAGTTTCAGGTGCACCCACGTCCCCTTGGGCAGGAACAGGAAGCAGGTGTCAGGGGACCCTGGTGCTATGTCGTGCCATGCTGCTCACCCACTGCACACTCCAGGTGGCTCTCCAAGACAAGGGGCCCCAAGGGAGCATGGCACAGGTAGTGGATAGTAGCTTTTTGCCATGGAGTTCCCTGGTCCCTGTGGTCCTCCAGACATGAAAATAGCTTCCTCTGCATCCCCTCCCCCGCCCACACACCATTAAAGTGTTTTTGCTGCCAGCTTGCAGGATTGGTCACCCTCTGGAACAGCAGTGATAGCTCCTAGCTACAACCACTTACTGAGTTCCTACTGGATGCCAGGCACAGCTCCAAGACCCTGGACTGGATTGTCAATGCCCACAAGATGAGGAAGTGGCCACTCTTCTTACCCCCGGTTTATATATATATATATTTTTTTTTTTTTTTTTTTTTGCAGTTTTTGGCCAAGGCTGAGTTTGAACCCACCACCTCTGGCATATGGGGTTGGCGCCCTACCCCTTTGAGCTACAGGCACTGCCCATACCCCCAGTTTATAAATGAGGAAACTGATGTAGAAAAGGTTGAGGCACTTATTTTCTCCCCTGTACCTACCACTGATAAGCCTGGGTCAGATTTGAACCTGGTCACCAGGCCCCAAGGTCAACTGTTGTCTGGTTCTGTATGGCCTTTTGAGGGGAGGGCTACTGCTTCTAAACCTCCCCCAGGGGCTTCCAGACCCACCAGGGCCCCTCAGGCCTCAGAAGAAGGTGCCCTCTCCCTCCCTCCTCTATCCCCTAAACCAAGGCTCTTGGGTAGGGGTCTACCTTGTATGTCTCTCCCCCCTACACACTTATCCAGCAGATGATCTGGGACAAGTCAGTTCTTCCCAAGCCTTAGTTTCCTTATGGGTAAAATGGAATCAATAATAGTCTCACATCATGACACTGTTTGCAGGTCAAAATAAGACATTTTGTGGTGATTCAAAATAAGGTCTGGGGCCTACAGGGGGTCCCATGAATGATGTGGTTGGTTCGGGAGGGAAAGTTGGATAATTTTGAGGGCTGAATTCATTCTCAAAATATGTCCCTGCTGATGGTCAGAAAAGAATGTCCTCCCTTCTGTATAGCTAAGGAAACAACAACAGACAACCTTCAAAATGGGAAAAGATATTTGCATACTATGAATCAGACTAAAGCTTGGTAACTAGGATCTATAGAGAACTCAAACTAATCAACAAAAAAGCCCCAAATAATCCCATATATCACTGTGTAAGAGAGATGAATATAGCCTTCTTTAAAGAAGACAGACAAATCAGTAACAAACATGTGAAAAAATGCTCATGGTCCCTAATCATCAGAGAAATGCAAATCAAAATTACCCTGAGATGGGCAGCGCCTGTGGCTCAGTGAGTAGGGCGCTGGCCCCATATACCAAGGGTAGCGGGTTCAAACCCGGCCCCAGCCAAACTGCAACCAAAAAATAGCCGGGTATTGTGGCGGGCGCCTGTAGTCCCAGCTGCTAGGGAGGCTGAGGCAAGAGAATCGTGTAAGCCCAAGAGCTGGAGGTTGCTGTGAGCCGTGTGACGCCATGGCACTCTACCAAGGATGGTAAAGTGAGGCTCTGTCTCTACAAAAAAAAATTACCCTGAGATATCACTTAACCTCAGTGAGAATGGCCCACATCACAATATCTCAAAGCTGCAGATGCTGGCATGGATAAGGAGACAAGGGAACACTTTTACACTGCTGGTGGGACTGCAAACTAATACAACCTTTTTGGAAGGAAATACGGAAAATCCTCAAAGAACTCAAATTAGACCTCCCATTTGATCCTGCAATCCCATTACTAGGCATCTACCTAGAAGAGAAAAAAAAATCCTTTAATCATAAGGACATTTACACTAGACTGTTGCAGCTCAATTTACAATCACTAAAATGTGGAAACAACCTAAATGCCCCCCAACCCAGAAATGGATTAACAAGCTGTGGTATATGTATACATGGAATACTCACTGTTCAGTCACTAAAAAAGATACTTACTTTACATCTTATGTATTAACCTGGATGGAGGTGAAACACATCCTTCTTAGTAAAGCATCACAAGAATAGAGAAGCAAGAATCCAATGTACTCTATTCTAATATGAAGACAGTAGATGAGCTAATATAAGGAGGGGGGTAGGGGAATGAGCAAGTAGGGAGAGGGAAGGAGGGAGGGATGGAGGTCATGGTGTATGGCACACCTCTTGAGGGTGAGACACAGTTATAAGTGGGACTTTATCTAACAAATGCAATCAATGTAACCTAATTCTCAATGAATCTCAAACAATAGAAAAAAAATTTTAAAAAGGGTTGCAACTAAGTAAGTGGGACTTTATCTAACAAAGCAGGTGTCAGGGGACCCTGGTGCTGTGTCATGGCACCCGTAGCACAGGGTTATGGTGCCAGCCACATACACTGAAGGTGGCAGGATCCACCAGCCTGGGCCAGCTAACCAACAATGACACCTGCAACAAAAAATAGTTGGGCACTGTAGTGGGTGCCTATAGTCCTAGGCACCCACTCCCTACTTGGGAGGCTGAGGCAAGAGAATCACTTCAGCCAAAGAGTTTGAGGTTGCTGTGAGCCGTGATGTCATAGCACTCTACTGAGGGTGACATAGTGAGACTCTGTCTCAAAAAAAAAAAAAAAAGGTTGCAACTAAGCAATAAAACTTTAAAATATCAGGTTAATGCTTTACAAATGTGTATTTTATTATTTTTCTTCTTTTTTTCCTTTTTATTTTGAGACTCACTTTTCTTTTTGAGTCTCACTATGTTGCCCTCTGTAGAGTACGTGGCATCACAGCTCACAGCAACCTCCAGCTCCTGGGCTCAAGCGATTCTCTTGCCTCCGCCTCCCAAGTAGCTGGGACTACAGGACCTGCCACAACACCTGGCTAATTTTTGGTTGCAGCTGTCATTGTTTGGCGGCCCGGGCTGGATTCGTACCTGCCAGCTCAGGTGTATGTGGCTGGCGCCTTAGCCACTTGAGCCACAGGTGCTGAGCCCTGGCTGTTTTTTTGTTGTAGTTGTCATTGTTGTTTGGCAGGCCAGGGCAGGGTTCCACCCCACCAGACTCGGTGTATGTGACGGGTGCCCTAACCACTGAACTATGGGCACAGAGCCTACAAATGTATATTTTAAAATAATCTTGTAAAATTTTCATTAAATGTTAATTTTCACAATAAAAAAAAAGAATGTCCTCCCAGACTCTGCCCTCTGGGAGGGGGTTGTTAAACCCAAGCAGGCACAGAGGAATGCTCCAGGGGTCTGTTCAAGTCAGGGCCATGTAGCAGACAGAGTCAGGTTGAAAAGGAGGGAAGGATGTTCTAAGCATAGACATAGAAGCAGCAAAATCACAGGCTTGAGGAGAACTGATCAGAGATGAGGCACAGAACGTGGCAGGGTCTTATCCTGACCTGCCAGGGTGGGAGGTGTGAGGAAGGCTGACCGTGTCCTGCAGGCCCCAGAGAACCATCCACCTCAGGGACCGCTAGAGGTTTCCAAGCCTCCATCCAGCTGCAGCTAGGAAATAGCTTGATCGGGAGAAGCTAGGGGTGGCAGAAGGCAGAACAGATGTGGGGCAGATTGGAGGGCTGTGTTAGGCAAGGACAAGGGGCAACCCTCAGGGGAGGAGCCGCACAGAGGGTCTTAAATGGCCCTCAGAGTCCCCCAATCAGCTCTTCGGCATCGCCCCACTGGGACTCCCACAGCTCTATGGGAGTCCCACCTGCGAGCCCCTGGCTGAGGAGCGTCCCCTCGCCCCTACCCACATCCTGGGGCTCTGAGGCTCATGGTCTCTGGATTCCCCTCCTGGCCGTTCCACTGCGGTGGAAGGTGGCGGAGCGACCCCTACGGGAAGCGGCCGCGCCCCCAGGGGAGCTTCAAAACCAACTCTAGCGGGGCTCAGCAGCCTGGGCTCCCTCTTCTCTCTCCATCCCTCCGCCTACCTGTGGAGGATCCCAGCGGTGTGGCGGGGACACGCCTGGGCGGAGCCGCCAAGCGGTTATAGTTGGGCCTGCGGGGTACCACTGCTCACCTGCTTCCAGCCCCCTGCCCTGCAGCTCTCGACGCCCCAGTTCCCCTGCGCGCCCAGACCCAGCCAAGCAGGTTTGTAGCTCGCCCCGCCGGGCGGCCGTAGACAAGAGCGCCCTGGAGCGGGGACTGAAGGCGCGGGGAGCTCCTGCGAGCCGGCCACTGCTGGCGTTGCTGCTGCTTCCGCTCCTGCTGCCGCCGCCCGCCGGCGCCTGGTACAAGCACGTGGCGAGTCCCCGCTATCACACCGTGGGCCGCGCAGCCGGCCTGCTCATGGGGCTGCGCCGCTCGCCCTACCTGTGGCGTCGCGCTCTGTCCCCAGCAGCTCGGCCCCTCGCCTGGAGTGCCCTCCCACCCGGGGCGGAAGCCCGCGATACCCTCCTGCTTCCCTCGGGGCTTCAGGAGCCGTGGGACACGAGATCTAGGAGCTCCCAGGAGGGACTCCCCGTCGTGCGTGCGTCTCGGAGCCCGCGCGGGGAGCTGGCACCCATACTGGAGCTGCTTTTGGTCCCTACTCAGCGGAGCGAACCACGTACGTGAGGGGAGGGAGGGAAGTCGGGACCGCAGCGGGAATGAGGTTGGGGGGCGTCGGGGCCGGTAGCAAGACAGACCCTACCTAGGCCCAGCCTAGCACATGTTGGGGCACCCTCCGGCCCCTCTGTCCTTCAGTCCGTGCTGAGAAGGGCCTTCCCTGCGCAGCCTCTACTCTAGTGGCCCGGGGCAGTAGCACTGGGGTTTTGGCGCATGGCCCCCTCTCCACGGACCTTCTCTGTTCTTTCTAGAGCCTTCGGAGAGACGTCTCCCGCCGAACCATGGCCGCTGCAGCAAACTGCCTTAACCAGACCCCGCCTGGCCCCAGGGTCGCCCTGAGAGCCTTCCCTACCCATGTTGATCCCGCACCTGACTCAAGAGGAGTCGCTGCAGCTTCCAGGGGCACAGCTCGCCGCTCTGGCCAGGATGGCCGTCTGGTCAATAAAAACCGCTGATTTTTGCGCCCCCGCGTGTGACCGTTTTCCTCTGCACTGTGTACTTTGCCATCTCCCTTTAGGGTGCAAACAGCCATTACTACGCCCTGGCAAATGTCAGGAGCTCACTCGCTGACCAACCCGCAGTAATCTGTATGTCCGTGGGGGTCAGAAGAGGGGAGCGAGGCAGAGACGACGCTACAGGCTGAGTCCCCTCCACAGCCAGTGCTGCACTTTCCTGTTTGTGGTGGGTCATCAGTCCTGGTCTCAGAGTCTGATGATCCCATGTGGGGGAGGAAGGGGCAAGACAGACCCTAGGCCTGGCTTCCATCCACAGAGCTGTACAGAAAAGGAAAAGCTGGACTTCTCAACCTAGCCTCCTAGGAGCACCCCAGGGTGTCCCCTCACTATGCCCTCTGGCCAGGTTTGGGTGAATGCGCCTCTTCCCACTGTGGACTCCTATGTCATCCCAGGCAGCCCACCCGACTTTTCCCCTTTCCTCTGTGTCCCAGGATTCATTTCAAACCTGGATCTCTTTGAATTCCCTCTCTCCCCTCAGCCCACGGCTTCCGTAGAGGAGGTAGTGCCCTCTTAGCCCTTCCTCATGCCAAGCCCTTCTGCGGGGAGGAGCCCATCTACAGCCCATCTTCCTTCCTCAGTAACCCCTCCACCTTGTACCCACTCTGTATTTCCAGACACTGTCTCCAGCAGCTGAGTCGACCTGCTGGGCCGTCTTGAATGCCAAAGTTCTTCCTTCCCAGTTCTTCCAGTCCTTCCCCCCTTCTGGTCTCTCTTCAATCCTCTTTAATATGGCTTGGACCTCAAAGTGCCAGAGCCACTGTATTCTGATGTCATCTTCCCTGGAGCTCTCCCTAGGCCATGTTGCAAGGTCTATTAGGGCCACCCAGCAAGGACTAGAGGAACACAGTGGTCCCAATGGTACCCTGGGGAACCAGCTCTCACACTCCTGCCCTTCTTCCCTCGCTGGTCATTCTTCTTGATCTCTCAGGTGCATCCTTCTCCCAACCCACAAATGAGAAGGCTCCTGTTTACTTCACCCATTCTATGGACCTGGACCCCTAAATTTTTTTTTGTTTGTTTGTTTTTTGCATATGGGGCCGGTGCCCTACTCCTTTGAGCCACAGGCTCCGCCCTGGACCCCTAAATTTTTTATTGCAGATTAACATGAGGGTACACACAACTAGGTTATATTGTTTGCATTTGTAAGGTAAAATCCCAGTTGTAGTTGAGTCCGTCACCCAGGAAGTGTACAGTGTACCATATACCTGTACTGAACTCCTAAATGTATTTACCTTGAGTCCACCCAGCCCTTTCCCAGGATCTGTACTGGAGGAAGAAGTAGCCACAGATGTCTTTGGTGGACCTGTTTTCCCTTTGAGCTCACTCTTCCCCAGCTCCTGCCCTGCTCTTCACAGAACCTAACTTTTAGGAACATGGATGTCTGATCTTGTTACCCCCAAATGCACAATGTCTCAAGTGCTTCCCACCGTCTATAGGACAGTATCTGTACCCTCAGGCTGGGCCACAGGGCTGACCCTGTCTCCCTCTTCCTCTCACTGCCCCTCCCTTCCCCTCTGTCCTCTCCCAGCTTGTAGGATCCCTGGGTAGATTCCAGAAGAGCCCAGGTGAACACACACCCTATTGCCCTCTCCTCATGCTGTCCTAGCCCCAAGGCCTTCCCTTACTCCAGCTGAGGGACATAAAGCTCTGTTTCCCCAGTGCTTGCCATCACCTGGTGCCAACTGGTCCTCAAATGTTTGGTCACAAGTGCTGGGTCACTTTGTGAAGGACCTAGATTTCATGGTGTTGGTAGGTACCCAGAGAGGTTAGTGCCAGGTCCAAGATAGGGGGAGCCAAGTAGGGGCTCGGTAGCCAAGTAGGGGCTCAGTAGGCCCAGGCTTCTCTTCTCGGCCTACCACCCTCCCATGCCCCTAGGATGCCAGTCTCACCCCAATCCCTTCTGGCAAGACTGGTTAGGGTCGAAGGCAACCCCTTGGACCACGCAACCCCACCGATTCCTGCCAGGTGGCGCTGCGGGGCAGCTGTTCCGGGCGACAGCTACCTACGGGCGCCTCCAGCTCTGGGCGGAGCTGGGAGCGAGTGGTAGGCGTGGTGCGCTGTGCGGAGGGGCCCTGCGGGCCGCCGGGCAGACACCCCGTTTTCCGCGGCAGGTTTCCTTCCCTCCACCCTCTTCGATCCTGGTCTTCGCCATTTCTCCCCTTCCATCCCGCTCAAGTCTCTGGGTCTCGGTTTCTTCTCTTCTTCCGTCGCGCTGGTGCCGCCTTCTCGTTTCGAGCTTTAAAGAGACAAGGTGCAGTCAGAGGGAGGGGGCCTTCAGGAGGTCTGGTTATGCTCATGAGGCCATTAACGCTCTGAAGGAGGCAGCGCCTGTCTGGGAAGCTCTTGACCATTAATGGGGCCTCAGACTAGCTGTTCCAACCTAAGACAGGGCCCAGGCCTCTGTCCATGGCCACATCCCATTTTTGTCCGTTTCTGAAGCCTTGCAGGAGGGATGCAGGTTCAATGCCCAAAGGAAAGCCCCTTGCTGCACCTGGAGCCCAAGTGCAATCCCCATCCAGGTGGACCCTCCTACAGCCCAGAGGAGGGAAAGACTGAAGACTGCTCTCTCTCTCTGTCGCAGAGGTGACTCACGCCTGGGTACCAAGTTGGCAGGGGTGCCTTTAGGGATGGCGTGGATGCCGGGAATCTTCCAGGCCTTTGGTTGCTCCTGACTTGCCCACCAACCTCCAACTCCTGGGCTTAGGCAATTCTCTTGTCTCAGCCTCCTGAGTAGCTGGGACTACTGGAGCCCGCCACAACACCCAGCTATTTTGTTGTTGTTGTTGCAGTTTGGCTGGGGGCCAGGTTGGAACCCGCCACCCTCGGTATATGGGGCCTGCGCCCTACCCACTGAGCCACAGGTGCTGCCCCTCTATCCCATTCTTTTTTTTTTTTTTTTCAATTCTTTTTTATTTTTGGTTTTTGGCCGGGGCTAGGTTTGAACCTGCCACCTCCGGCATATGGGACCGGCGCCCTACTCCTTGAGCCACAGGCACCGCCCCCTCTATCCCATTCTTAAGAGACTCCAGGCAGCTTAAAGCTCCAAACATTTCTCAAGTCCCCACCACGAAGCCTTTGCTTCCTTCTCTGTCTCCACACCTCTGTCACAGGCCCTGTTATGCCCAAGATCAGCCTCAGAGCCAGGCCTTGGAGGGTTTGCCCATGACAGCATCGGTCACCCTTCCCTACCTGGTACTCTAGTCCTCCATGCACACTCTGGCCTCTCTCACTGATCCTGCTACCACCTGAAACTGTTACCTCTGCTCTTCTCTAGGGGCCTTTATTTTGTTCCTATTACCTACTTTGTTAGGTGCCCACTTCATTTGCTACCCATCTTTGTTGCCTTTCTTACTCTGTGACCTTTCTTGGTACTCCTTCTTTTTGTTTGTTTAAAATTTTTTGTTTTAGGAAGTCCTTTGTTACTCTGTAACTGCAGTGTCCTTTGCACTAGTTCTTTGATTCTTCCCCCCTAGCTGTGACCTCATGTCCCTGGCTACCTTCCTTCCATCAGTGGTGTTCTCCATCCTGTCTTCAGTCACAGGCAGGAAGATGCAGCTGAGTCCCTGGCTGCTGAAGGCTGATGAGGATCCAAGGCTAATGAAGAGAGTGCCCTAAAGAGTGGGTGAGGAGTTCTTCTGCAAGCCCCCTGATGGAGACCTGCCCCCTCCCCAATCTGGGGCTTTCCCATCCAGCCACTTCCCTGGACTCCGATATGCCCACAGAGCTACAGGCTAGGGGGTGGGCACAATGACTCATGCCTGTAATCCTAGCACTCTGAGAGGCTGAGGCAGATGGATTGCCTGAGCTCAGGAGTTCAAGACCAGCCTAAGAAAGAGCAAAACCCTATCTCTAAACAAAGAGAAATGTTTGGCATTGTGGTGGGCCTCTGTAGTCCCAGCCACTCAGGAGGCTGAGGTAAGAGAATTGCTTGAGCCCAAGAGTTTGAGGTTGCTATGAGCTATGATGCCATCGCACTCAACCGCAGGGTGACTGAGTGAGACTCTTGTCTCACAAAAGAATAAAATAAAATAAAAAAGCTACAGGCTGGCAGCTTTGGGGTGGGCCTAGTTGCTGTGTGATGACCCCTAAGCCCCACCTGAATGTGGTGTGTGGAGTACAGGATGGGGGACACTTGTCCACACCCATCCTCAAAGTTTCCAAGGGCAGCAGCACCAGGCTGGGTACAGACAGGCATCCCCTCTGGACAGTCAGACAGACAGTAGAGGTGGCCAGCCAGGCTGAAGCCTATGGCAGCCTTCACCGAGAATTGCAGAGGTACGGGTGGTGGAGCAGCCATTCAGCCTCAGCCTAAGTGGCTTTTAGGGCTAGCTGATGGGGTGTGGGCACCCAGGGGAGCCACAGCCCAGGAGGCTGCCCAGAGGCAGGCCCTGCTCTTAGGTGGGGGCTGGGGAGCCCAGGCCAAGGGCACTGGAGAGAGGAGAGGAAGAGGGGAAGACTGAGCCAAGCCTGCTTCTCCCATCCACATGGGGAATTGTCTGGGCTGGCAGGGCCTGATCCCTAGGAACCAGGTATGTGCAGGGGGCCTGGCTAGGCTGGGGAGGGGTAGATGGTACCTGGGACTGGGCCATCTTCCTGTATTTGAGACCAAGAAAGAGCTTCACAGCCAGGAGTTTAGACTCCAAATCTCACAGCTTTGGGCCTCTTCCCTCTCCAGACCTCAGCTTCCTGATCTGTAACATGGCCTGGGTGCCCTAAGTTCCAGGTAAAATGCACTCAGAGAGGCACAGCAGTGCACAGTGATTCTCCTTTGTGATTATTATTGTCCAGCTGGGGAAGAGGAGACACTCATGCTTGGGTAGGTGGGAAGGTTGAGGGCGGGAGAGGGGAGACCTGTAGGTCCTGCTTCATGTGGTATAGCTCTTGAGTGCACTGACCACTGCCCCTACCTCAGTGACCAAAGTCCTCAGGGCAGTTCATTCCAGGTCAGGAGGAGGCAGCAAAGACTTCAGATAGTCCAAACATTCCCTGAGAAGGACAGGGAGTCACCCAGTCACTAGCCTCCAGGATCCAGGGAGAGGCTGCTTCATGCCACTTTTAAACCCCCCCCCCCTTTTCCTTCCTGGGACTGCACTAGGCTGGGCAGCTTTGGCTGCAGGCGGGATCCAGATACAGGGACAGCAGAGTGGGAGCAGGCAGGGGGAGTGAAGGGGTGCAGCAAGGGCTTCTTGAGGAGGGTGGGGAGGGCTGGTACCGTTGTTCTTACATTGAGGTACCTGTGTGGGGTCCCTTGGCCTGGGGACCCTTTCTCTAAACTTCCCCCACCTCAAGAACCTGCCTCCTTGCCACGCACGGACCCGGTAGGTGTCCAATAAATGTGCCTGGAATAGAAAGAACAGGCGCTGAAGCCAAGGAGGCTACCCAGAGTAGGGGCGAGGCAGAGGGGGTCCCAGTGGCAGAGTCCTTGCACAGACCCCTCAACCGGCGATCACCGAGGCAGGGGCCGGCCGAGCTGGCTTGGGCGCGGGGCGGGGGCTGCCAGGCGGCGTGGGCGGGGAAAGGGCGGGCGCGGGGGCGGTGCCCCAGCCGAGCCCCAGTCTGAGCCCAAGGCGACGCAAGCCGAGCGGGAGCCGGAGGCTGCCGAGGGTCCCTGCGTCGCCGCCTCCGCGCCGCCCCTTTGCCCCTGCCTGCGGTTGCCAACCCGCAGCCGGCTGGTGGGCAGCGGGCGCCATGGCCGCGCCAGAGCCGCTGCGGCCGCGCCTGTGCCTCCTGGTGCGCGGTGAGCAGGGCTACGGTTTCCACCTGCACGGCGAGAAGGGCCGTCGTGGGCAGTTCATCCGGCGCGTGGAGCCGGGCTCCCCAGCCGAGGCGGCCGCGCTGCGCGCCGGAGACCGCCTGGTTGAGGTCAACGGTGTCAACGTAGAGGGCGAGACGCACCACCAGGTGGGTGCCTGCCCCGCCCCGGCCCTCTCCTGGGAGCGTGTCCCTGGTGGGCCCGACGGGGATGGCATCTGGGCCTGCGGGGGCTCCTAGGGGACGATGGGGACGTGGCCCGGAGGCAGTGGCCGCCAGCCTCCTTCCTAGTCCCCCCACAGGAAGCTCAGTCCTGTCCCGGGGGTGGAGGGGGATTCTGGCAGGGAGGGGCCCGCAGTGCGGTTGCCCTGGCTCTGGGCCTTCAATGTGCCACGCGCGAGGGTGTTGGGCAAATTGGGATGTCACCATGCAGGTGGAGACCTGGGGGCCGTTCTGTGTGCGTACATGCATGCGTGTGCACACATTCATGTGTGGGCAGGTCCCTCTGGGGTTATGTGTGTACACACATCTTCCCATGTGTTCCCAGAATGGGGTCACAGTAAAGCATCTATGTGTGTCTGCATCTGTGTTTGTGCTGGACTGTGTACATTGAGTGTACAGGGCTGCACACCTGTGTGTGTGTGGGAGGGTGGGATCTGAAATGCTGGATGCAGAGAAGCTGGGCAGTGTGTGTGTGTGTGTGTGTGTGTGTGTGTGTTGGGGGTATGCTTATTCAAGCCTGTGTGTCTGCATGCCTGCCTATGAGTACTCTTCACTGTGTATCCGGGTTAGGTGTGTCTGGGTCCAGTGGGAGCTGGCCACTGGTGGCAGTACATTTCTTAGCTCCTCCTCAGAGGCTACTTAGTACAGCAGGGGTCACTGCCAAAGTACCTGCCTCCTGCTGTTGGACAGATGGAAGGCAAGGAAGAGCAGGCTGTCTTCTGAGGATTGGCTCACCTGAGATCCTGGTTGGGGCTTAATCCTCCCTACACTCCTACTCTGAGTCTTCTGGGTCCCTCACAGCACCAGTGAATCTGTGACCTGTCTGCATGACCAGTTTTGGGGCAGGCTAGGCTAGGCTAGGAGCTGAACCCCTATTCCATAGTGGGGGCCTTACTTGTTCTTCTGTCTGCCATCCTTCTGCCCTTCACCCAGATTATTGATTGGATAGGCTGTATGCTGAAGAAGGGTGGGGGTCAGGACTAGAGGCTGTGGTCTGGTAGGCTGGGCCAAGGGCTGGCACAGTTGGCGCCCAGCCTCTGTTTAATAGTCTCTGCCCCCCTTGCCCTAATAACGCCTGCGTAGGGGGCGCCTGTGGCTCAGTGGGTAGGGTGACAGCCCCATATACCAAGGGTGGCAGGTTCAGCCCCAGCCAAACTGCAACAAAAAAATAGCCAGCTGTTGTGGTGGGCGCCTGTAGTCTCAGCTACTCAGGAGGCTGAGGCAAGAGAATTGCCTAAGCCAAAGAGTTGGAGATTGCTGTGAGCTGTGTGACACCGCAGCACTCTACCCAGGGCGATAAAATGAGAGTCTTGTCTCTACAAAAAATAAAAATAAAAAATAATAATAATAAAATAACGCCTGCATATCCAAGGCCCCGGGGTACTGGTCTCTGAGAGCTTCACACACAGAACCATGTCAGACCTACCCTCTATCCCAGGAAGGCAGGAGTGCAATTGTGACCCCTATTTGACAGATGAGTAAAGTGATACTCAGAGATTTGGGGGGACTTGTCTGGGTCACATAGGAAGCGGCAGGGGGCTAGGTTCCTCCTGCCCTTCTCTGGGTCATGGAGAGAGAGGAGGGACAGAGAAGGGCCTGTGTGTTGACACCTGCTGAGCCCATCAGCTGGTGGGAGTCCCGTCACCCTTTCTTCCCTACTGCCCAATGGTACTGTTCCTCTCCCTGTGAGCATGCTGGCCTCCTGCCTGCTCCAGACGGTTCACAAGCACCTGCACAGACGCACAGATGGCCAACACACTGCAGCTGTGCCACAGGTGGACCTGCCCCTCCCCCTCACTGGCTGGATCTGAATGCTGCTTCTGGGGCTGGGGTTTAGACTCCCACACTGCACCAACAAGAAAGACCCAGAAAGACACACTCACCCTCAAACCCAGACTGAGAGACAGACTCCAAAACAGATGGATGCATGTGAGCAAAAGCACACACACATGCAGATGCACATACATTCTGAAAGCCTGCAGTTTAGCGGTGCACCATCTTCGTCATTTTCAGGCAGACTGACTCATCTAGCTGGCTGCACCTTGCAGTCCTTTCCCCGGCCCTCCTGGGGAAGACCCTGAGCTGAGGGCAAGGCCCTGGAGGACCCTGAAGCCTGTGCAGCCTGGGCCCCAGTGTTAGGGCCTGGAGCAGAGGGAGGGAGCGCTGGAGCTGGGGGCAAGGGGTGGTGCCAGCAAGCCTTTCAGTCCAGCCGCCCACCTGGTAGTCTAGTTGCCTGCCCATGCCCAGGCCAGCCCAGAGTGGTGCCACTGCCTATGGGTTACCCAGGGTGTCAGCCTCTGACCTGCTCTTGCCCCCTGCCCCTGCTCCTCCCAGGTGGTGCAAAGGATCAGGGCTGTGGAGGGGCAGACGCAGCTGCTGGTGGTGGATAAGGACACCGATGAGGAGCTGCACCGACGACAGCTGACCTGCACTGAGGAGATGGCCCAGCGTGGGCTCCCGCCTGTGCATGACCCCTGGGAGCCCAAGTCAGACTGGTCGCGTATGGGCAGCGTTGGCTCTGATGCTGGCAAGAAGGTATGGCAGACTCCACCCACAGGGACCACCAAGCCCCTCCCAGAGCCACTGTCTCAGTCTCCTGACAACAGTCTTTGACTCTGGTCACCTCCAGAAGTCTCTATCTTTTCTGCCTCTTGGGCTCCCTTCTCTGCCCCAGTGACTACCATCTGTGTTCCTGGTGACTGCCCTCTTGGCCACTGGAGGCCATGCTTTCCTCCCTCACTTCTAAACCAGTGGGGACAGAGCAGCCTGGCCTGTGCCTCTTATCTGGGATACTCAAAGGCCACCTGGCCCAGGGAGGGGTCATTCCGACAGGCTATATTCCCTTCCTCCTGCCCGGTGAGTGAGGAACCCTGGCAGGAGTTGCTGGGACATTCCAGGTCTGGGTGTGCCCAGCCTTGTGCATGTCTGTCTGTCTGGGGAGTTTGAGAGTGCTGTGAAGGCTGTGGATAGGGCTGGCCCCTATAGGCAGAAGGCAGCATTGTGGCTGATGAGTTGATGGGACACTCTGAGCTGGGCCCAGCGTGGGGGTGGGCTGGGTCAGCTATGTGCTGGTCTCTGCAGCCTGTTACCCCTCAGGCTGCTGGGTCCTGGCAGGCCTCACAGGAGCTTCTGGGGCAAGCCCAACAAATGCCTCCCATTTGTTGTTTCTCCTTGGCCCCTGCTGGGTAGCACCTTTCTCTTGCTTCCAGCTCCTCCACCCCAGGCCAGGAGACCTGGAAGAGAACAGGGAAGGGCCTGTTCATGTCTTTCTGGGTAGCCAGGCCTGGGAGGCAATGTACCTCAAGGCCATGAAGAAAACCCTGAGGGTGTTGTTTTTGCCTTCTTGAAAGCCCGGATGTTATTGTCACTCATTCCCTCTGCCCTTTTCTTCTTTTTTTTAAAAAAGTCCTTTAGAGGATTTGCATTCAGTGGCAGGAGGTAGCGGCGGTGTCTGATCCGAAGCAGGGGATCTTGACTCTTCCATTTCCCTTTCTCATGTTTCCCCCTTGAGCTGGCTGTACCTGTGAAATGAGCCTCATGGGGCCTGTCTTAGTGGGGACATGGCATTCCTGGTGGGAAACCCAGCCTGGGAATGGGAACCTATGGGACACTTTTTGTTCCCTGGCACTCAAGGGCAGGCCATGAGAGTAGTCAGGGCTGTTCCCTTGGACTGTTGGCACTGTGAGAGGCACACGGTCCCAGGTTCCCTTCCCCCAAGCTAAGGTCGGAGCTCCCTCTTTCCTGGGTACCCAGTCCCACTCCCAGGAGGAAGCCCCCCTCCCTCAGGCATTTGTCCATTGATTTAGACACAAATGGCCAAGTTCACCTTCCGGTGGAAAAATCCGCCCTCTGGCCATGTCTGGAGGGTGGGGTGGTTGAGGCATCTTGGGTGGGACCTTCCCCCCTCTCTGCTATTTCAGGCTCTGGGGGGCTGCAGGAAGCCCCTGGGAGGGGCTTCCTCTGGGCATATTTTTAGAGAAACAAAGAGGGGCCCTGCTGGCAGGTCCCTTTGTGGACAAGGCCAGCCTGGGGACAGGGACTCCAGGAGCTCCGAGGGACAGGCTCTCTCCCTCTCCTGGCCAGACACCTGATGTTTCATTAACTGAGCTCACAGCAGCAGAAGGGGAACTGGGCCTCATCTGACCCCCACAAACTGGGCTTGCCACCACCCACCTGAGGCGGCCTGTGTGTATGGGAGGCACTGCTTACCCTCCAGGTGTGCTGTGACAAGGTGTTGGTGGCCAAGGAACGGAAACCTGATGTGTGTGGTTTTGCTTTGGTGTGGGATAGAGAGCTGGGGACCCCATGAGTGTAAGGGCCACTCTTGCCCCTCTGTCCAAGCTGGGGACAGGGAGGTGAGGCAGGGGAGGACACTGATGTGGTCATTCCTCCATTGGGGGCCATGAAGGCCTAGTCATTTGTGACTCAGCCCTGGGCTGCACCAGGCTGGGGGTGGCTGCAGCTGTATGCAGCTGATGCTAGCAGTGATGCCAAGAAGCTAGTGGTGCCAGGGCCATGGGGGCGGTGACAGACCCTGGGCGCTTTTGCCTCTTTGCCCCCAACCTGTGCCCTCACCCTTGTCTGAAGGGTGGGCCTTGGGTGCTGAAGGTTGAGTGAGGGGTGACAGGGTCTGCAAGAGGCAAGCATGCAGCATAGAACATGGTGCTCCTATGAGCTACAGCAGGATGGTCTTATGTTCTGAGACCGGGGTCCCCTCCCTTGCCTCCTGTCTCCCCACCCCTTGGTCTTGGAGCAGGGCAGGACCTTCTATCAGTTTCCTTCCTTCCTTTCTTGGGACGGAAACTTAGCTGCATAGGGGGCGCCAGGCTGGAGCCTCCACAGGGGAGTGGGCTCAGTCACTATCCTGCTCCCCAAAGTGACTCAGTGCCCATGTCTCCACCCATCCCCGGGGAGCCTGAGCCACAGTAGGAGGTAGATAAGTGGGGTGGCAGCTTGGGCTGGCCAGAGAACTCAGGCTGGACACCTGCTGCCTGCCACCCCTGTCATGGCCCGCTCTGGGAGTGCTATGCCGCCTGCCCCAACCCCAGGAGCCCCTCCACGGAGCCTCCACCAGGGGCTTGTGCAGGTTAGGTGGGGCAGGGTGGGGGTGTGGGCCTAGAAGTGGGTTTAGCCCTCTAGGGAATGGAGAAGGGACTTGAGGACCTTGATGTGAACAGGCTGGACCCCAAAGCAACAATGAAGGCCTTTTTCTACCAGGGCTGGTGAGTCACCATCTGTGGGGGAGCCCTATGCCTGCCTCTTTGTCTGGTCACAGGCATGGCTGGGGGACAGGGCTTGCCCAGCTTTGTTGCTGTGGGGCTGCCCAGCAGGGAGCCCGTGGGAGCCAGAGGGCCTGGTAGGAGGAGGCAGGAAGTGTGCACTGAGCCAGGGCAAGGAGGAGGAATCTGAGCAATGCATCCCTCCCGCCACTCCTCACAGCTCTCTGGGCTTTTCTGCTGCCCCCTAGTACCTCCCACTTTGCTCATGGGCTGCCAGCACCCTTCTGCCCCCTTGCATTGCAGCCCTTCCACTTGAGGGCCTGGCGTTAAGTTCTGGTACCCCCTGGCCCCTGCTCTAAAAACGGGTGTAGTCTAGACGTTCGGAGGAAGCTCTCAGCTTGTACAGTGGGAGAGTAACACCTGGTTGTTCTGGATTGAGGTATAGGGAAAGCCAGAATGACCCGGAGAACACAGGTGGAGTTTCAGCCTGCCCTTGTGGCTCCAGATTCATGTCAGATCCTGCTTCCTATTTGGGGACCTGGAAAGATACTCCCCTGCAGGCTGCTATGCAGGCCTGGGAAGCGTCTCTAGGGACAGCACTTTGGGGCCACTCCTCCACATCTGTGGGTGACTATATGACCGTATGTTCATGACATGTTTGAACATCTTATCTCTGTGACCACATCATGTACACTGCAACCTGGGCCAGGGCCTGAGCCAGGGAAGCCCATGCCACATAGTTATCTCTGTCTCTGGGTTCTTCTCTGCTCCTTCACTCCTCCCAGGCAGTCTCTGTGCAGTGAAACCCTGGAGATCTGGGGGTCTGGCACCCTCCAGCTCAGCTCATGCTACTCAGCCGAGTCCCCGCAGTTCTTAAAATATTGAGGCCAGACAGGCAGCAGGAGACCTCCAGGCTGGGTGTCTAGCCAGGCTAAACAGGGAGAGGGTGCTCCAGACTGATGTGAAGGTCCCTGCCCTGGGGAGGAAGACACCCTTGCTACCATGGCAGGGCAGCTGCCCACTGACACTGGCCATTCCCAGTCTGATTTGGGGTTTGGAGTGAGCTTGAAGGCCAGGTGGCTGAAGTGGTCAGAATTGGTCTAGGCTGCAGGGCGGCATATGCCCAAGGCCTAGAGACCTCCCCTGAGATCTGAAAGACTCCCTCAGTGTCATCCCAGCCCTAACCTGGCCCATAGTCTTTCAGGACATGCAGGGAGGTGGCCCACAATTTCCTCTACTCACACCCTCAAGCACTGAGCACTCCCAGGAAACCTGAGCTGCCATCTACCCGCTCACTCTGGCCACCGCCATGTTTAATTGAGCACCAGCAGCCGCTGGCCATCCACCGCTGCAGTCACTGCCTGGCCCTGGCTGGGTGGGGGTCACTGGGCCTGGCCTTGCCTGCACAGCTCCCAGGTCTAGAGCCCTACGGCAGGATGCCAGAGGTAAAGTGAGGAAGGCCCCTGGGGTGTGTGGGGGGGCCCACAGGGCACCAGGAGGCTGTCTGTGCCCAGGCTGGACTGAGCAGGGAGGCCTCAGCCTTCTCACTGGGCTTCTGCCCCAGCTCCTTCTTTCTAGGCCTGTGGGGGTGGGGTAGCACAATTTTTTGCTGGAATGTGAAAGCAAACACAGCCGCCACCGCAGCTAACCTCACAAGGCTTTTGGAGAGAAAACAAAACTGCCGGGCCTGGGAACAACCAGCCACGAGATTGAGCTTTGGGAAGGGGCACAGGCAGGGCCCTGGGGCCAGCCATCCCATCCTGGGGACTGACGGGAGGCAGCACATCCCACCTGGCCTCTTCCTACAATCCGGCCTGCATGCAGCCCTGCCCTTGAGCCAAGAGAACCCTCCCTGCCACCCTGTAAGGCAGCTGGTCCCAGTAGGAGATGTTTTCAGGTTTAGAAACAGGCTTTGCTCAGGATCCCACAGTGGGGCTCAGGAAAGGGCAGTCCTCCCCAGGGGCCAGTACCATGTTGTCACAGAGATCTGGGACCTGCCCTAGGGGTATGATGCTGAGGGGACAGTTTGGGGCAGTGGCTCCTTCATGGTGCTTCTGGGGTTGGGAGGCTGGAGCCCAAGCCTGAGCCCAGCCCTATATGCGTACATGATGTCAATGGCCCCCCACAGGAGCTGCGCCCTAGGCTCTGCCATCTGCGAAAGGGACCTCAGGGCTATGGGTTCAACCTGCACAGTGACAAGTCCCGGCCTGGCCAATATATACGCTCTGTGGATCCAGGCTCACCTGCTGCCCATTCTGGCCTCCGTGCTCAGGACCGACTCATTGAGGTACCCTGGTCACTGCGGCTTCAGGGGTGTGTGCTCATGTCTGGGCCCTTGTCTATGTGTGTGTGTATCTGTGTCTGGGCCCTGGGTCCTTGCTGAGAGGAGGGGAGACACTGGGAACCTGAGCTGGCACTCCTCTTGCTGCCTTGGCTGGTGGTAGCTTTGATGAATATTTGATACCACACCTGGCCAGGTGGTATGAGGGGCTGGCTGGGCCCTTGGGTAGTGCTGACCCCTTGTTGGTGGCGGCAGGTGAATGGGCAGAATGTAGAGGGGCTACGCCATGCCGAGGTGGTTGCCAGCATCAAGGCACAGGAGGACGAGGCCCAGCTGCTGGTGGTAGACCCTGAGACGGACAAGCATTTCAAGCGGCTTCGGGTCACACCTACCTCAGAGCATGTGGAAGGTGGGCATGGCCCCAGGGGCACAGAGGTGGGTGCTGTGGGGGTCCTTACCTGCCACTGACACACTATCCCCACAGGTCCACTGCCGTCACTAGTCACCAATGGGACCAGCCCTGCCCAGGTGAGAGGGTGGGCCCAGGAGAACTTGGGGGCACATCTGGGGGTCTCCAGGCCTGCTGGAGGCTCCCTTTCCCCCTGGAAACCCCTGTCCTTGAGTAGGTGAAGATGTGAGCCCTATCTCTGGGCTTTTCTGTCCACTGTGGATCCCAACTTGGGTCAGCACAGAGTACATGGGGTCAGAGCTGCAACCCACTGTCCCCCTTCAGGCTCTGTATCCTTAGAGACCCCTGGCCTCACCCTGGGCATTGCTCATGTGGGCACTTCCTTCACCCAGGCCGCCCCACTGTGCTGTGAGCTGGCCATGGTCAAAGCCACCTGTCTGGTCACTGCTTGGTGCCCAGCTAAACCTAGAGCACACTAGAGATGTCCTGCCTGTCACTGAGAGGAGGATCACATGCTGCTGAGCCATGTGTGCACATATGCATGCGTGCGTGCATGTGTGCAAATGTATCTGTGCAGCAGTGGTTCCCTGGGCGAGGATCCTGAAGCCACAACTTGCCCTTGGTTTCCCAGTTCAATGGTGACTCAGCGTGCTCATCCCGAAGTGACCTGCCTGGCTTGGACAAGGATGCTGAGGTACCTGGGTGCCTTCCCTTCCACTGCTAAGCTCACACACAGGGGTACAAGAGGCCTTGGGGTCGGTGTTTGAGAGCACATCAGCCTGTGCAGTGGGGCCACCACCAGGTGGCCTCCAGTGCAGATTCCCCGCAAGGGCCACCTGCTGGGAGTGTGGTTCTAGGGCTCATTCTTGGCACCCCATCTACTTTGCCCACCCTCAGGATGGCAGTGCCTGGAAGCGAGACCCCTTCCAGGAGAGTGGTCTTCACCTGAGCCCCACAGCAGCTGAGGCCAAGGAGAAGGCTCGAGCCACACGCATCAACAAGAGGGCACCACAGATGGACTGGAACCGCAAGCGTGAGATCTTCAGCAACTTCTGAGTCCTCCCTGGCTGTTCACTGGGCCCCACCCAGAGTCCCCCAAGCATCACTGTGCTGGAGGGTGGTCCCACCACCTCCCAGAAACCAACCTGTGCCCCAGTAAGCCCTCATCCTGCCCCTGCCTGCTGGGTGCTGGGGGCCTGTTGCAGCAAGATGGGGAGAGAGAGAGAGGAAGAAAGATGGGAAGAGGGAGGGAAGAAGAGAGAGAGGAAGAGGGGGGGTGGGAGAGAGGGGAAGAGGGAGGCAGAGAGAGGGGTGTGGGGGTGAGCAGAGTGGTGACCTGTGGGTTGAGAGCCTCTGCTCCTCTGCCCCAGGCCTGCTGACTGAAAGGAATTTATTTTTGTTTTTTTTCCAAAAAAACTCTAGCTCCACACATGTTTCTACTTAATACCAGAGTCCTTCTCCCCCACCCCCTTTGGGACACTCTCTAAATAATTGCAATAAAACAAATCCTTCTCTGCAAACCATTTCCTGCCCCAGCCCTGGCAGCAATTATCCTGAATGGGAGTCCTAGAGACTTTCAGGGGACTGAGTGAACTGGGGCTCCTGCACTGCTCCTGAGGATTTTGGGGTAAGGCCAGGGAGGCAGAATGTGGCTTCAGGAACTCCCCTGCCCTCCCTGATGTGGGGATCACTAGGCTAGCCCCCCAGCTACCCCATGCTGCCTCTCACCCTGAGGGGCCAGAGGATAGAGGTCTCACACCTCCAAGAAAGGCGGCTTCTGGACAGGCCCTTTGTTCTGCAAGGCAGCTCTTGGCCTGGGGAGTGTGGGTTTGCAAGGGCTGGCCTCCAGGAACGCCCCTAGGCTTCTGGGCTCAGCCCCTGGCTGGCAGCTGCCTGGCATCCCCCTAGCCCCACCCCATGGTCACTCTGTTGATTGTGTCCTTTCCTCCTTTGCCCTGAATCTCTGAACCCACTGACCGGCACTGCTGTCTGCCTTGTAAGCCATAGCGCATGCGCGCCCTCAGAATAAATAGGCCTTGCCGCCGACTTTGGTGCCTCTGTCTTTTCTAAGCCTTCAGTCTGGAGATGGGGCAGTGGAGCAATGAGGCCCATTCTGGGGGAGCCCAAGACAGGAGGCTATAGCAGGCAGCCCCTTCTTGCCTTCAGCTGCTGGAAAGCAGCCTCATCCTGAAGTCCCCTTGCCCTATCTGACATCCATCTGCTCTCAGGCTGCCCTCTCCCCAGTGCACCTGGACCCTCACACCTCCAAGACCTGCCCTCTCCCACCTCCTGGGGTGCATTCTGGGGCCCCTGCCACCTCCTCTGCTTGGCATTCAGCCTCCCACTTTCACCATCCCCATAAAGCCACCTGGGCCCTGACACCCCATGGGCTGCTTTTTGCCAATTGTGGCCCCCACCCTCTCTAGCAGGTACACATAGGTCCTGTAGTGCCCTACCTGGGTTTGTAAGTGTCCCTTTTGAGGCCAGATAGCTCTATAAGCAAAGGGGTGGGGCTCTCAGGGTACACAAGGGCAGGAGCCATTGGTGTCTGGGATGAGGGAGTTCCTGGGCAGGCAGCCTGTGTTAGACAGGGCAAGGGAACAAGTGTCCCCACCTCCAAGGAGGTGCTCCCAGCAGCTGACCATAGCTGGTTCCCACCATTTCCTCCCCTGCGTCACGCATGCCCCTATTCCCCTCTATCCCAAGTGCACAGCCCAGATGGTCATGTCCAGGTCCAGGTCCTAGCCTCCCAGGCAGCCCTGATCCAGATGTATGAGAGCATGGGTGAGAGCACACATTCCCTAGCCCACCCCTGCCCCTCAGGGACAGAACTCAGTCTTACCCCAACTGCAAATGACCCCAAAGGTTTAATCAACAGGCTATGGCTCCCAAGCAAAGGCACTTCACAGACAGTGGCCAGCATACCCAGGCTGGAGCCCTCAGAGACCCTGGGCAGCTGGGCACAGGGCATGGTTGAGGCAGGCCTGGCAGCGAGGGTGCAGGGGCAGACAGGTCTGCTGGCCAAATCCCACCAGGAGCCCGTTGATCTCACTCCACAGCTCCCTGTGGGGTGGGGCTGGCTCAGTGGTGAAGGAAGGAGGGGCCTGCCTCCATCCTGCCCCCCAGCAATCCAACCCCGCCAGGCACCTGGGAAGCCACTCCTCCAGGCCTCTTCGGGTCTCCTCTGGGGACTTGGTTGCCTTCTTGGTCCACCGAAGTCTGTTGGCGATTCTGTGCACATGTGTGTCCACTGCTGCTTGGATGGAGAAGACGGGATGAATGGAGTGTATACTCCCCCAGTCAAACCCTGCCCCAAGCCAGCATCTCCATCTCCCCACCCCCAGGACTCTGAGCAGGAACAGGAATCACTTGGCCTGGGCCACAGGCTGATGGCTGCTTTGCCACCCCCAAGGAACCATGACTTCTCCACTGCTGGGCAGGGCTGGAGCCCTCTCTCTACTGGGGTGCAGGCAACCTCCTTTGGGCTTTCCTCCCCCCCATCCTGGCAAGCCTGGCCGAGGGGAGGGGATCTCTACTCTAGGCTGGTCCATCCCCACCAATCTTGGTACCACTTGGTATGCAGGTAGTGGGGGGGGGGGTCAGTGTCTCTGCTCTGCTTTGAGCTCTACTTCCCTTACATGTAATGACAGCTAACTCATGTCAAGTGCTTGCTGGGGGCAGACCCAGCATGGAGAAATGTACCAGCCTTGACTGATTGAGTCCTTTTAAGGCACCTACAGATGTAGGAACTGAGGCCCAGTATAATTCTTCTTTCTCCTAGAGATGGGATCTTGCTCTGCTGCTCAGGTTGGAATGCAGTGACCTGGTTACAGCTCATTGCAGCCTTGAACTCCTGAGCTCAAGCAATCTTCTTATCTTAGCCTCTAGGATCACAGGCACATGCCACAGTGCTGGCCCAGGACTCGCTGGGAAGCATGTGCTCCCAGCCCTCAGCCTCCCCAGGAGAGCAGAGCTAGCCTAGGAAGGGCCTGGCCTTGCTTCCTTCTGCTCTGCCTCCTATGACCCCAAGCCCCTCCAGGTCTAGGCACTGGCTGTGGGCACTGGGTGGGGTGGCAATAGCTTGGCCCAGAAGGCTGGAAGGTCACCTGCCACCACAGCAGTCAGGGACGGGGCTAGAAGCGTGGCCTGCTCAGCTGCAACTGATGTACACTTGGGCTTTGGCCCCTGGTCTCATTGGCCATCCCTGAGGCTCAGGTGGAGCGCCTGCTCACTGAGGCCTCCTCCGGCCCAGCTGTCCCAGCTACTTGGGAGGCTGAGGCAAGAGAATCTCTTAAGCCTAAGAGTTGGAGGTTGCTGTGAGCTGTGATGTCCTGGCATTCTACCAAGGGCAACATAAGGGAGACTGCCAAAAACAAAAAAAAAAAGGGCAGCGCCTGTGGCTCAGTGAGTAGGGCACCGGCCCCATATACCGAGGGTGGTGGGTTCAAACCCAGCCCTGGCCAAACTGCAACAAAAAAATAGCCGGGCATTGTGGCAGGCACCTGTAGTCCCAGCTACTCGGGAGGCTGAGGCAAGAGAATCGCCTAAACCCAGGAGTTGGAGGTTGCTGTGGGCTGTGATGCCGTGGCACTCTACCGAGTGCCATGATAAAGTGAGACTCTGTCTCAAACCGCCCCTGCCTCCACTCTGAGCTTTGCATGTCCCACTAACCTGGCAGGCAGCAGGTGGAGACCCTAGGCTGTCAGCTGCCTCTGAGAGCAGAACACTAACCTGACCATGGCGGGGCTCTGCAGGCCCTGCCCCCAATAAAAGCAATTCCAACCTTAAAAAAAAGAGACTGGGTCTCATTCTGCTGATCATAGCTCAGTGCAGCCTCAAAATTTGGGCTGAAGTGATCCTCCTGCCTCAGCCTCCTCAGCAGCTTGGGCCACATGAGAGTGCCACCACGCCTGACTAATTTTTCTTACATTTTTGGTAGTGTGGGGTCTTGCTATATTGCCCAGGCTGGCCTCAAACTCCTGGGCTCAAGTAATCATCCTGCTTCAGCCTCCCAAAGTTGGCTCTGGCCTTTCAAATGGGGGGCTTCTCTCTCTCTAGGAACCCTGTAGGAGGCATCCCTTGGGTTTCCCTGTGGGTGGTAAGGCCCATAGACCACCAGAGAGAGTGACATTCTAACACTCAAGTCTGTTGTGTCTGTTTCTCCCAAAGCACTGTCCCTAGCCTGGCCATGGGCAGGGGGCCCTTCCCCCACAGACCTGCCCAACCCCAATGCAGCACTCTGGGACACGGGCAGCTGAGGACAGCCAGCCAGATAAGCTCAAGTGTCTAATGAGAGGGTGGTGGGTGAGTCGTGCTGGGTGTTGAGATGGGGCAAGCGTCACTGCCCACTCCTCCCCAGTCCTGCTCTGCTTTAAGTGTTTGCAGCTCCCTAGCCTGACCAAGCAGCCATCAGTACAGAACAAGAGCCTGCAGCCACTTTCTGCCCTTGTGCCCTAGGTCCTGCTGGAAAGCACCCCAGTCCAGGTTCCTACAGGAGTCCCAGAGGGGCTGGGGGTGCACTCAGAGGTGGAGGTCAAATCCTGGTTTCTGGGCTAGTTCAGCCTCGCCAATGTGAGGCCTCAGACCCCCAAACCCCTCAGGGCAAAGCTCTGAGGAGGAAGCAGCTCCACATTCCACCCAGGGGTCTATCTCCATCCAGCTACAGAGGGGCCTCCAACGCCACAAAGTGACACCCTGGACCCATGCAAAGGATTTAGGGGAGCCTCTCTCTGCTGTCCCCCCATCCCCTGCCCAGGTGACAGCCCTTCCTTCTCCCTCCTCACATCCTCCCTTCCCCAACCTCTCCATTCTGCCTGTGTCTTATTCCAGAACTTCTTACTACTAGCTCTTTCCCCCCACCTCACAGCTTTGCAGACACTGTTCCTCTGTTTAGCTAGCCCACTTCTCAGCTGAACATGACCTCAGCAAGTCTTCTCAGATGACCCCAGACCAATGTCCTATCCTATGGGTGAGTAAACCCTCATCTCCCTCCCACAAATGGCCCAGACAGGGTCTAGCCTCAGGCTCTCTCACAGAGCCCTGCACATAGCAGGTGCTCAGCATCTGTGAGCCCCCTGTGGTCCCATCTCTGAGTGGGGGTGGACTAGCTTAGCGCTGGGAACATTTCCTCCTTCCACTGGGGAGGAGGAAGCTAGAGCTGTGGTCTCAGATCACAACAAATGGAAGCTCCAAAAGCAGCTGGTAAGCCCGGAGCCAGCCCCTCCCTGCTCAGGGCATGTACCACTCACCAATGCCTGATACGATGCCCCAGCCAACAGCCATAGCCAAGTGTGCCATCTTGGGCCCAACACCTGGCAGTGCCACCAGCTCTGCCACAGAGGCTGGAATGTCCCCGCCGTAGCGCTGTTGCAGTATGGCACTGGTCTGCTTGATGTACTTCACCTTGTTCTGAAAGATGGGGGGACTCAGTCTGGCCTGGGAGGACAATATCCCAGAGACCACAGGTGCCCACAGCTGCCTCTCCTTGCCTAGGACCCAGGCAGAGGCAGCTGCTCACTCCCAGCCCTGAGAGATGGGAATGAGCCAAGGGCAGCAGAGAGGCCTAGAGGAACCCCTGGCAGGCCTGGACCCCTGCCTCCCACCCACACATGATGTGTGTGGGGACCTGCTTTGGGTCCCCTTCCCCCATCATTCACCCAAGATGTGTGAAGTCAGGCTAAGCAAGTCAGCCACTCCCAAAAGCTGGGCTCAGCAGCACCTGGTCCTTCAGGAAGGAAGGCTAGAGTCTGGGCTCCCCCACCAGCCACCAGGCCAGCTGGGTGGTTCCCATCCTGTGCCTGTGCAGAGAGGGCTATTTAAAACCCATCTGACGAGCTGCAGCCACACAGTTGCCAAGGGAAGCAACACCACTCTCTGAGCTACTTTCAACAGATCGGCCCACCTACTGTCCAGTGCTCTGTTGGGGGGAGAGCAGCCTTCCCTCATAGGGGCTCCCCGAGGGTGAGGGGCTGGGGGTGGGATGTACTCCAGAGAGGCTCAGAGTAAATAAACAAAAGGAAAGGCTGGAGAGGAAGGGCGGCGTAGGCAGGGAGGCAGAGGAAGGAAGGGGAGGACACAAACAGGAAAGGCCAGGGAACTCCAGGGATTGGGTGCCAGCCCCTATAAGCTGCTCAGAGGGACTTGCACCCAGGCCCCTGTGGCCAGAGAGGCCTGACCCTTGCTTCTGGCACCACTGCAGCCCTCAGCCCTCAGAGGTCCCTCCCAGGCTAGTAGCCATGGGCTGGGCTCACCCTCCAGAAGCCGACAGGGTAGATGAGCTCGCCCAGCGTGCTGTCATCAGTCTGCAGGATGGTGTCTACTGTCAGGCCCCGGGCCCGCAGTCGCTGCATGGCACCTGCCGTCACCTGGTCTTTGGTCTGGCTGGAGAGCATCAGAGACAGTAGCACCTGGTACCTCCGTACCTGCTAGTGCAGACAGGGACAGGGTAGTGGCGGGTCCTGGTGCTTGCCCTAGGGCTAGGCCCCACCCACACTTTGTAACCACCTCCATCTATTACCCTAGGCAACACATGGGACACCAGCCTCCTACCCGCTCAGAACAGCACAGGCAGGGTAGCGCCATGTGGGTCTGGCTCCAACCTGTTTTGTCACCTACAACATGGGGACAGTAACAGTAGCTGCCTCACAGGCTCTGAGAGAATATTAGATGAATGGTCACAGTATTTAGAATTGCATCGGGCACAGAGTCACTACAAGCATTGGCTGCTACAATTATTACTACTTTATGAATGACAATAATATTTTATAAACAAGCAAACTGAGGCTCAGAGAGGCATGTATGCAAGTTATCTGGTAACAAAGTAGGGACTAGAACTCATACTGGTTTTGGGACCCAGGCTCTGGGCCTGTGAAGTATAAGGACTGTCGTTCCCTCATGTTACAGAAAGCCCATGACATGCCTGTGCTGTGCCTAAGAGAAAGCAGAGCATGAGGCCCCAAGTTACAGGTACTCATGACCTGCTGAGTGGCTACAATTAAGCTGGTGATGTTGCCCAGTGCTCTGGGACCCCATTTCCTCAAAGTGCCACCTGCAGGGGAGGGTGCAAACCAAGAGCTACCAGGTCTCAGGCTGTCCCCTGCCAGAGAACTGAGAGCAAACAGGCATCTTGCTGGGAAAGGGGGTCACCCAGGCAGATGAGGCCTCTACTTACCTTTGGGGGGGCACTGGGGTCATAGCAGTGCTCAGCCCCTAGCTGGTCTACAGGTGCATCCTTCTTGCTCCTCATGGTGCGAATGTTGAACAGGTGCTGCTGCCAGTCTTGGGGCTCCCAGACGGGCACCTTGAGGGGCTTGGTCTCTTCACCTTTCTCACCATCTGAGGACTCGTAGGCCACATGCAGTCTCTGTGCTTTCTGCTGCTGCTTTCCAGGGTGGTGGCATTTCCTTCCTTCTGCAAAAAGTGCCCCTTAGAGGGGGCCACAGGTGAGAATAGCATATGGATGCTACCCTATCTGCTAGAATACCCTTCATCTATTCATGCAACAATTGTCCATCACCTATTACACTTTAGGGTACTCTGCCCTCTGGGACATGTCAGCTTTCCTTACATCACTGCCCACCTGACAAGGTCCACATCAGCATGTGGGAACTCTATAAGGGGTTCTACAATGATGTTCCAATATGTCATTTATACTGCATCAGAGACAGTTGTCTAACACAAAACTCAAATCCTATCACTTCTCTTTTTAAAACTCTTCATTGATTCCCCTTTGTACTTACAATGAACTCCAAACTCTATCCTGGCATCAAAGTCGCTGCCATTCTGGCTGACATTATCACCTGCCTGTTCCCACTGCACACCTCTTCCTCCTACCCCATGCTTCTGTCCTTGTCTGAACCACCCCTGGGGTCCTCGGGTGCCTTTGGGGCTCCCCCTCTATCCAGTTCTGCAGAAGTTCTGGGGGACAAGTGCAAAGGCCCGTCAGTGTTGTTTACTGCCAAGTCCCGTGCTTGGCACACATCACGTCCTTTATGGTGACAGGATAAATACAATGAATGCCGTGCCCTTTCCTGTTTTCTCTCAGAAGCACCCCTCTAGCTGGGGGAGACTTACGGCTGGGTGTCTTTGGCACCCAGCCTCTCAGAGGGAAGAAGAATTCACTGTCTGAAGACAGGGCTGGTTTGCCCCACAGGCTGGGGCAACTGCAGTATCCTGGGACAGGCTAATGGGACAGGAAGAACTTTCTTGCTCAGGACCAGGTTGCGTGGATAGGCCCCAGTGGACCCCTCCGGGAAAAGAGCGCAAAATGGGTACATAGGGCCGCCCGTAGGGCGACGGAACTCAATAGTTGCTCCGTCGTGCGTCCCGGTCCCGGCCTGCGCAGTTCGTCAGACCACTGGGAAGCGGCCAGGGACCCAATCTGCAGCCCTTAATCCCCTGCAGGCCCCTTCCTCCGCCTCTCCTCCTGTGCTTCGGCCGGGATGCGGCACTACCTGCAGCCGCCTCTCCCCTTCCGAGCGGCATCGGCTCCTCCCTGCCCGCCCGCAGCCCGTCCCCGGGTCCCCGGCTTCGGCTTCTGGTCACCATCCGAATGCTCAAAGAGTTCATGCCAGACTCCTGCGGACTGCATATCCTTGGCGGCCCCGTGATCAGTCAGGTGACACACCACACTTCCAGTCTTTCCACCAGGGGACGGCCTAGAACTACGACTCCCAGCAAGCCCTGCGGCGGCCCTCAGCGCCATACCGCTGCCGGAAGTGCGGTTTGTGCTTCCGGCGGCGACACCGGGCTGGGGGTGTGCGCCCTTCTCGGCGTCGGGGCTGCCCGGCGCGCGGAGGCGCGGCGCGGGGTGAGTGGCTCGCGACCACGGGACCACTGGCGCTGGCCAGGGGCAGCGGTGTGACTCGGCCCCGCCGGAGCGGCGGAGGGGACGCCACAATGTCTGGGGTCCCAGGCCTCGGCCGCGCCCACTGCAGCCGGACCCCGAAGCTGCAAACACTCACGGTTTTTAAGTCACAGCGGGTGCGAACGGCGCTCTCTGCTTGAGGCGTTTCTGAGACAGCTCCTCCTCCACATGAAAAGAAGAGAAATGGCAAACGTCAGGGCTCCCTAGACCCCGCGAGGCTGCCCTCTCGGTGCACAGAGTGGGGTGGGGCAGGCGGCAGCACTGTCTCAGCGGGCAGCTCGCTAGATCGGGTCTGGCATTTCCTAGGGTTATTTGTGGCTGGGTTTCTCTGGCTGTGATTGAATTCTCCCCAGGGGCTGGGGAGAAGCTTATTCCCACCAGACACCTAGGGTACTGGTGGCTGGCGGTCGGCAGCCGGGCGGGTGGTGGAGCTATATTCTTCAGGTGTCTCCATGCATGTTTCCTTTGCGCAGACAAGTCCTCTGGTGTGTCCCTGCCCACCATGGCCAAGCCAGCAAGCAAAGATTCAGGCTTGAAGGAGAAGTTCAAGATTCTGTTGGGACTGGGAACATCAAGGCCAAATCCCAGGTCTGCAGAGGGCAAACAGACAGAGTTTGTCGTCACAGCAGAAATCCTGAGAGTGAGTGAGTTGCCTGTCTGCTAGCCTAGTGGGAAGTGCAAGGAAGGCTGGATTTGTTCTTTCACAAGGTCCTGTAGGCGATGGATTGCTGGTGATTGTACAGAGCTGTTCTCCGTAGGTGGGCGTGCCCTCTAAAGGTCAGGAGCTTGGTGACCTAGTCCAGTGCACTGAGTTAGTGTTAAAGGGTTGATGCAAGAAAGTCCATTTTACTAGATGTGGCCTGAAAGCCATGTCCACAGGTGGTTAGGGATATGCCAGGCACTACCTGGTAATTTGTGACTTCTGGGAGAGGTAGGTCCTTATTTTTTGTGTGTGTTTGTATCTATCTGACACATGTCTGGCACCATGTTTTGCCCATAAGTAAAATGTTGAATTTTTGTACTTGTAGAGTTTCCCTCTTAGAGAAAAACTAAAACACTTATCAGCTGATGAATGGGTAAATACAGTATGGTATGTTTATATAATGGGATGTGATTTGGCAATAAAAAGAAATGAAAAACTGATGCATGCTACAACATAGGTGAACCTTGAAAACATGCTAAGTAAAATAAGCCAGTCACAAAGGCAACATATTGTATGATTCATTTATATAAAATGTCCAAATAGGCAAACCCAGCGAGACAGAAAGTAGATTAATGGTTGCCAGGGACTAGGGCCATGGGGGGATGAGGCCAAGGCATGTGGATTGCTTGAGCTCAGGAGTTTGAGACTAGCCTGAGCAAGAGCGAGACCCCCATCTCTACTAAAAATAGGAAAACTATCTGGGCATCAGGGCAGGCTCTTGTAGTCTCAGCTACTTGAGAGGGTGAGGCGGGAAGATTGCTTGAACCTAGGAGTTTGAGGTTGCTGTGAGCTATGATGATACCACAGCACTCTACCCAGGGTGACAAAGCAAGACTCTGTCTCAAAAAAAAAAGTAAGTAAAAATAAATTACTAAAATATTTGCAATCATGGAAAAAGTGTTGCACATTTTCTCAGTCCATTGAGATAGAGTAAGTAGTAAGCTCTTTGATTTCAGAAAGATCTACTATAAGAGTCAAGTTCTTAGGGTAGCTTATGAGTAGCAGTTAAGGAGATTTGTAGCCTGAGCACTGGCCCTTTTTCTTCTTTCATCTCTTTTCTAGGAACTGAGTGTTGAATGTGGTCTCAACAATCGGATCCGGGTGATCGGGCAGATTTGTGAAGTCGCAAAAACTAAGAAATTTGAAGAGGTAGGTTTGTCTCAATTAGGATACTAAAGAGATGCATGTAGGTTGCTTAAAAGCCTGAGTTTGCTTTTTTAGAAGTATGATTGACAGCTAACTTTGCCAATGATCTGATTTGCACTATCTTAGTGATGGGAAGCTTCTGGAAATGCCCTGAGTACAACCCTCAGGGACCAGGAAGTGGGAGTGAGGAACAAAGGATTAGACTTTTCTAGCAGATCCCTGAAAAGTTTGTATTGGCTTACAAACATGCATGCTTATTTGTATTGGCTTACAAGCATGCATATTATTTTCTATTACAAATTTAGGGAAAGGGAAAATAAATGTCAGGAAAGGCTGTGTTTTCAGAGAACGATTCAAGGCATACCAGTCTTGGTACCATTTTGGGAGAGGTGACTGGTTGGGAGAATCAGGCAACCTCACAGACATAGACATGTTTGTCTTGGGGCATGTTTCCAAACTCTATTGACAACTGGGGACAGAATGGGAAGTTGTCATTCTGGGAGTGCAGGGGTATTGGTAAAGCCCCTTAGGGCCCTGTTGTACCTTTGTCCAGCATTTGTATGTGTACGACTTTGTAGGATACCTGGACCTCACACCTTGTGGTCCATCCCAAACCTGCAAGCTGCACATCATCAAGAAAAAAATGTAAAAAGTAGTCATTCTCGTTCAATAGGTTTTTTTTTTTTTTTTTTGAGACAGAGTCTTACTTTATTGCCCTTGGTAGAGTGCTGTGGCGTCACAGCTCACAACAACCTCCAATTCCTGGGTTTAGTCGATTCTCTTGCCTCAGCCTCCTGAGCTGGGACTATAAGCACATGCCACAATGCCCAGCTATTTTTTTGTTGCAGTTTGGCCAGGGCTGGGTTTGAACCCACCACCCTCGGTATATGGGGCTGGTGCCCTATTCACTTAGCCACAGGTGCGGCCCCTCAATAGGTTGTTAGTATAGGTACAGAACATCGTGTGAATAGACATGTGGGTTGGGCCTCAGAGGTCAGTTTTGTTCACAGGCTCTGTGTCTGTATGTTATTGCAGCTCAGGTTTGCTACAATGGGAGTATTGTGAATGGGACAAAGAAGGTGAGAATCCCAGTGCATCCTGAGTTGTCTGGAGTGTTGGTCAGACACTACCTGAGAGACCCTGACTATTTTAATTCCTTTCCTGCCAGGAGTGAGCCCAGCAAGTGGGGAGTGGTCTGAAAGCCCTGGTTGGAGGTTAACACAGAGAAGGGAAGGTGAAGGGAGCCAGCTCAGGTGCTTATTAAGTGATACTGAGTGTGGCAGTTTTGGGTAGCAGGGACAAGCTCTCCATGGGCTGGGCTGGAGTCAGTCAGAGGAGGCAGATTTCAGAAGGAGCAGTGAGTTCGCCCTCTGCGAGTCAGAGAGTAGTGGAGGCAGGGTGGGATGGTGGGGTGTGGTGGTAAGGTTCATGGCTGATGTGTTCACAGAGAAAGTCCATAGAAGGGTGTGTCAGGTACAGGCCTAGGGCCTACCATGCACTTCTGGTTCTGAGACTCTTCCTATGACTTTCCCCACCAGAGTCTGAGTGGCTCTAACAGGGACTTCCTGACAGCCTTGGGGATGCCAGGGTTGCTTCTTAGCCTTTCCTATCCCCCCCCCCCCCCCGCCCCATGCCCATCTGTGGCCTGGCGTGGGTTAAAGAGACCTGCTTGAGTTTGAGATATTCTGTCAGGCCTGTGGTCATCATAGGCTGCAGGACAGACATGAAATATGAATGTTAGTGGGGTTCTAAGCCAGAAGACTCCATTCTAAGCCAAAAGACATACGTCCTTTGTACTGTCCTGTGTTGAGGGGCCAGGGTTCTTGGAGACCACACCCTTACTGTTGTCCCCTTTGCTGGTGGCAGCATGCAGTGGAAGCACTCTGGAAGGCAGTCGCAGACTTGCTGCAGCCGGAACGGCCACCAGAGGCCCGGCATGCAGTGCTGGCTCTTCTGAAGGCCATCGTGCAGGGGCAGGTAAGAGGTGTGTGGGCCTGTGCTCTGAAATGGAGCCAGGAGCTAGGGTATGCAGGGTGCTACCAGGCTGCCCCCTGAATGTCCTGCTCCTGCTGGGTCATCTTTGCTAGGTGTAGGGTCTGCGGATGAGGTGCTCTGGAGCCAGACTGGTGGGGGCCTCTTAGCCTCACCCCCTCATATTTGTGGCCCTGGGCAGGTGATGAAGCCAGAGCTTCCATCCCCTCCTGTGAAAGGGGATGTCACCAAACCATCCTCCCCTGGGATGTTTGGGGGTTAGGTAAAGCAAACGTGCCTGGCTCAGGCTGACATCATCTTGCCCCATCCCCTGTCTTATCAGCTTGGCTACTATTCTGTTCTCACATTCCAGCCATGCTGGGCTTAGGCTGATCCTTGAACGTCTATTACCTCTTGTTTCTGCCTGAAGTTTTCCCCCTCATTTGGCCACTTTCTTCTATTACTTCAGGTCCCAGATTTTCAGAGAGGTCTGTGCACTCTTCACTGCACCTCTCCTGCAGCTTCACCAGCCTTATTTTTGCTATGTGAGCACAAATGTACTGTCTTGGGCTGAGTGCTGGGGGAGGCAGGAGTCCTTCATCTCCTCTGTGCACTCTGGCTTGCTCAGAGATTGCTGCACCACAGTGCTCCACACACACAGGCTGGCTGCTGGCTGTGCATCTGATCTCCTGCCTCAAATCCTGCTGACATTGCTGCCCCATTCCCATCCCTTGTGAGGTGTGCCTTGGGAAGGAGAAAAGACTGGAGTCTAGGCACCCATTGTACTTCTGGACTTCCTGGCAGCCATGTGGGAGACCCTGGTATGGCTCTGTTGACCCTTATTTTTGTCTTTAGGGTGACCGTTTGGGGGTCCTTCGAGCCCTCTTTTTTAAGGTCATCAAGGATTACCCTTCCAATGAAGACCTCCATGAAAGGCTGGAAGTTTTTAAGGCCCTCACGGACAATGGGAAACACATCACCTACTTGGAGGAAGAACTGGGTGGGTGCCATGTTGGGTGTGTGGTTTCTCTGGCTTTGATGATCAAATTTAATCTGTGGTACAGAAGGCCTGGGGCCAGGGAGGAGTCCAGCAGTTCACAGTGATGGCCTGCAGGGGGCGTTAATCTCTCAGTTGTGTATACCTGGGCTCACCTGGATCTGCCATGGTCTCCTGGGGAACTTCTAAAAAATGCGAAGTCCTGGGCTTCACTCCAGACCTACTGACCCAGAATGCCTGGGGCCAAGAAAGGTGTCTTTCAAGTGGGAGGATGTGAGCTGAGTCCCGAGTCCTGTTGTCAGGAGACAGTACTGCTGCCTTGGGCCTGTCCTGCCTAAGTCATCACTGCACCTCTGCCGACCTCCCTCCTGCTGTATTGACAGCATGATATTTCTCTTGGCCTTGAGATTTTACATCATTATTGTGGGGAGAAGAGAAAGGAGGAGGAAGAAATAAATCTCACTGGGCTTTACTGTTGCGTTGCTTAGAAAAGAGCTTCTAGGACAGGTGCTGACAGGGAACCTGCCATCAGGTTTTCTGTCTAAAGTTACGTGGCTGGCAGCCAAGTGTGTGTATGTGTCTCTTACTACTCATACCCTGGTAATGTTTCTTCCTTCATTGTTGGGGGCTGGGCTCTGAGTGTAAGTGTACATGCCCCCACTGCCATCTCAGCTCAGACCCCTCTGTGTAGGCCTGGGAGCTGGAAGACTCTAGTGTCTGTGCTTGGGCTCCAGCTGTGCCTCCTCTGGCCTGGTGTGTGGCCTGCCTATTGTCACGTGGGGACCAATGATGTGGTTTCTGGTAGTAATGGAATTTGGACACATCCTGAGGGAAGAGGTATGTTGGAAGTGCAAATTTGACTGCTACTCAAATTGCTGTCCTCCTCTCCCCAGCTGAGTTTGTCCTGCAGTGGATGGATGTCGGCTTGTCCTCGGAATTCCTTCTGGTGTTGGTGAACTTGGTCAAATTCAACAGTTGTTACCTTGATGAATACATCGCATCAATGGTTCAGTAAGGAGAGAATTTCAGGAGTGCTACTCTGAAAATAGTCCTGCTATCTTGGGTTGTATGGTTTGCTCTACAATTTGCATTGAAACCCCCAAATAAATGGGCAAATTAGAAATAGACATAGCTGCCTTCTACTTGTCACACTACCTGATGTTTTAGTTATTATCTTTTTGTTACTATTTCTTTTAAAACACTTCATGAAATCCCTGTGGGCAGGGGCTTTGTCTGATTGGTGCTGAATGCCTGGCACTGAGGACAGTGGATGACACAGATCAGATACCTCAGCATTTTTTGGGCAAGTGGAACCCTAGGGATGGATGAGCCACTCATGGACATGACTTCACAGAATGATTAAAACCTAAGATGCAGTCACTTGTCCGTCTGGGAAATCTCTCTGAGCTAACTTTGGTCCTTCCTCCGCAGCATGATCTGTCTGCTGTGCATCCGAACTGTGTCCTCTGTGGACATAGAGGTCAGTGACTCATTTCTGGGAGGCTGGGGCATGGTGTTCAAGGCCCCTGAGTCTCTTGCAGGCTGTGTGGCCCAGCATGCTGCTTGGCATCTTGTTGCCTTGGGCATCTGTGCTGGAAGTACACACAGCTGGGTGGTCTCTGCTATAGAGTTGTAGCTCAGGATGGGATGGTGTAGCGTTGATGATCCATGGTGACAGGGATGTTGGACTGCCTCCCTGACACTCGGCCACTCGTTCTGTGATTCCAAGGGAGGCTGCTTTAGCAGTGGGGAGGGGCAATGTCAGTGACAAGAGAAGGAGCCCTGGGCTGTCACCTCTCCAGGTCTGGTAGGAGCATAGGGAAGACCAGTGTGACCCCTCTTTTTTTCCCCACCAGGTCTCTCTGCAGGTGCTGGATGCTGTGGTGTGCTACAACTGCCTGCCGGCTGAGAGCCTGCCTCTGTTCATCATCACCCTGTGCCGCACCATCAATGTCAAAGAGCTCTGTGAGCCTTGCTGGAAGGTGGGAATCTCTAAAACTGCTGTCCTGGAGAGTTTTTCCCCAGGATAGGTCCTAAGCCAGGCACATGGATTAGATAAGGGCCACCTTGTTTCTCATGAATGGTTGTGTTTTTTTGTTTTTTTGAGACAGTTTCACTATGTCACCCTCGGTTGAGTGCCATGGCCTCATAGCTTACAGCAACCTCCAACTCTAGGGCTTAAGCAATTCTCTTGCCTCAGCCTCCCAAGTAGCTGGGACTAAGGCGCCCACCACAACACCCAGCTATTTTTTGGTTGTAGTTGTCATTGTTGTTTGGCAGGCCTGGGCTGGATTTGAACCTGTCAGCTGCAGTGTATGTGGCTGGTGACCTAGCCGCTGAGCTACAGGCACCGAGCCTCCCATGAATGGTTGTCTAATTTTTGGGGCAGCCAGACAGTGACCTGTTGAGGATAGTCTGTAGCATTTTTCCAAGCAGTTGAGCCAAGGGCAGGGTTTTGGTGGTGTTTTGGGAACTCTCCTATCTTAGTATTTAGGAGGAGACAGCACCAGCTTGTTGGACTGAGGGCAGCTGCAGAGTGGTGGGTGGGCAGGGCTGGCATAGAGCGTGGGTTTTAGGGCTAGGGCTTGTGTCTACCCATCCCTAATGCTATGCTTTTTGTCTCTCAGCTGATGCGTAACCTGCTGGGCACCCACCTGGGCCACAGTGCCATCTGCAACATGTGCCGTGTCATGGAGGATAGGCAAGTGCACAGGCTCGGTGGTTAGGCAGGCAGCCAGTCTGAGTCTCCTGCCAGAAACCTCCCAGGAGGAGGAGTGCCTCCTAGTTTTGGCTCTTGCCTCGCAGGGGCTCACTTGGTCCTTTTGTGTGGCTATTCCAGAAGCTGTCACTGAGGCTAAGCATTTATCTCATGTGAAATCTCTTGTCTCCTTCTGTGAATCTAATCAGAACATCTAAAAATGAACTCAGAGCCTGCCTCCCCACATCTGGATGTCCTCCAGTGTGTCCCCCTCACTGTTTCTCCTGGTACAAGGCCCTGCCACCCTGGCCTCCATTGCCACAGCCAAACCATGACAAGTCCTGTTGCTTCTGCCTAACAGATGGCTCAGATCTGCACATGCCCTGACTCCCAGCCCACTCCATTGGTTCTTACTTCCTCACTGCTGCCCTGCTTCCATTTGCCTCTTGTAAGCCACTGGGTGGCCTTTTTCTGACACAGATCCAATTGGGTCACTCTTTCCCTGAAGCCAGTAGGGTTCCCAGCACTCTCAGACAACTGCTCTTCCCTGTAATGCATGGCCCTGGGGGGCTCTGCCCTGCCTCTGCCCCCTGGGTCCCTTCTTTCTTCCATATTACTATTATTCTCCTACCCTTCAAAGGCTTTTGCATGCACCGTTGCCTCTTGCTAGAAGCTTCTGCCTTTGCCACGTTACTCTGAGTGTCCCCTGAGGTGTTAGCATGGTTGTTAATTCTCCGACTTGCCAAGTGAATTTGCTCTTGCTGTTGACAGTTCTGTTTTGTAAAGTCTCATGGCTTTCCTTAGCCGCAATTTAAGGTAGAGATTCTGCATTTACTCCTGAAATTCTTTGGTGTCTGTGTCTTGACTGTGAGCATGTAAAGTAGACCTGTGGCACACAGCATGGTCAACACTGACAATGCACGAATAATTGGATCAATACAGCAGCCTCTGTGTCCCTCTCCTTTTGCCCTGTGGATGCCGGAACTCTGGGGTTGCTGCAGGAGCCCCAGACCACCCTCTGACTCTGCAGCCTGCAGACGTGGCTGGAGTTCTGCTCACATGTCATTTTTTTTTTTTTTAATTTCCTTGTTTATTTTTTATTTTTCTTTGCTTTTTGTTGTTGTTGTTGATGTTGAGATAGAGTCCCATCCTGTGCCCTGAGCAGAGTGCAATGGTGTCATAACTCACTGCAACCTCAGACTCAGGCTGTGGGCATCCCACTGCCTCAATCTCTAGAAGCCACTGGGATTACAAGTGCTTGCTGCAGCACCTGGCTAGGTTTTTCTTTCTTTCTTTTTTTTTTTTTTTTTTTTTTCACTTTATCACCCTCGATAGAGTGCTGTGGCATCACAGCTTACAGCAACCTCCAACTTCTAGGCTTAGGCGATTCTCTTGCCTCAGCCTCCTGAGTAGCTGGGACTACAGGTGCCTGCCACAATGCCCGGCTATTTTTTTGTTGTTGTTGCAGTTTGGCCAGGGCTGGGTTTGAACCCACCACCCTCAGTATATGGGGCCAGCGCCCTACCTACTGAGCCATAGGCACTACCGTGGGTTTTTCCCTTTTTTAGGAGTTGGGGTCTCATTCTCGCTCAGGCAAGTGTCAAAGTCCTGAGCTCAAGCAATTCTCCCTCCTCAGCCTCCCACAATGTTGGGATTACAGGCGTGAGCCACCACACCCAGCTCACATTACCATCTTTCTGGAAAATGCTTTCAGAACGTACATGGAAGATGCGCCGTTGCTGAGAGGTGCTGTGTTCTTTGTGGGTATGGCTCTGTGGGGAGCCCACCGACTGTACTCTCTGAAGAACTCACCAACTTCTGTGCTGCCATCATTTTATCAGGTACTAAAGTCTCCATGCCATAGTGAGCTGCCAGGGATGGGGGTCTCCTCTCAGCAATGCCTGCCTGCTCAGCCAGGGCTTCTGTAGCAGCTGGGGTGGAATTTTCAGTCAGTTGCTTCTCATCTAGGGAGAAAATTCAGGGCCATTTGATGGTTTTATTCTCAAGCAAACCTTATATCTAATGAATTTGATCTCCTGCAAATTAGCACTAACTAGAAATGCTCAACATTCCCTCTGGGATCACGAGTCTCTTGCTGTTGACAGTTCTGTTTTGTAAAGTGGTGATCTCGTGCTCTGGAATGATGCAGTGGGTTAGCTTCTGTTTCCACAGTGCCCTGTGGCGTTTTTTTCTATGTGTGTTCTCATTTGATTCTCAGGGCTCCTCGGTGAGCCAGGGCCATTGTAACATCTTCATTTTGCAGTGAAGAGTGGCTCAGACTAGCTGTGTCTTGGCCTGAGTCTCTCTGAATCTACCCACCTGCTGCACTTTCTGCTATGCTTTTCCTCCTCAGGCTGGGTGTGAAAGGTCTGGTCTTTGCATTGTTTGTGTCAGAATTTAGCTTTAGGTTCTGCTGTACTGATACGCCAGAGGCCTGGAATTCAAAGTTTCTGGTCCATCCAAGTTGGACTCTTCTGAGGCTGGCTTGGGACCCTGACCATACTAGAGCAGGGTAGCAAATGCTTTCCTGGGCTCCTCATAAACTTTCCTGGGCTGTGCTGCCTGTGTGCTGGGTGTTTCCTGCTCAGGAGTCTTGCACTTGGCTCTAAGGGTGCATGGGGGTGGGGTGGGGTCTTCCTATACGTGAGAAGCAGCCACTGACCTGTGCTCTCCGGGCTTATGTTCCAGGCCATGACCTCTCCAAATGAGGTAGTGTCCTATGAAATTGTCCTATCTATAACCAGACTCATTAAGAAGTACAGGAAGGAGCTCCAGGCCGTGACGTGGGACATTCTGTTGAACATCATGGAACGGCTGCTCCAGCAGCTTCAGGTGAGGGGAGAGTTGACTGGGGAATGAGATCCCAGATTGCAGGTTTGTCCTACTGGAAGGGCCCTGTCCTGGGATTCCCTAGAGACTGTTGGAACCATGTCATCTTGGTTCTTGGTACTACCAGCTTGTCTTTTACTGAAGATATGTCTTCTTATTCTAAATGTGCTTTGCCATTGTTTTGGCCCTGGGGGAATGGAAGGGCTGGGCCAGCATTGCCCAGGGTTGACAGAGTAATACCACAGGCCACTATAGCCCAAGCAGGCCCTGAGAACAGTTCCCAGAGGACCTGGGATGCTGTTACTGCTTTGGGTGACTTTGGTGGAGGATGGCAGTGTGATTGAGTCTCTGAACCACAGTGCTAAGGAGGTTGCTATGGCCATGTGCACATGCCCATCAATGCAGGGGCTGTGGGGGGAGAAGGTCAGCCTCTGGCATGGACTTGGGGCTGAGCCTTCTTTCAGAGGCCTGGGGTGGTCAATGTTCAGGTGACCAAGCTGATGAAAGGATGGACTGGACTTAGCAAGGACCTAAGTCTTGTCATCTTAGGGTCTGTGTGCTGGGCCAGACATTGCCTGCTGGCCAGGGGACACTTCAGCCTGGAGTGGCTAGGACAGAGGCTGTGCCCCAGGACCTCTAGGAGATTCTGGAGCCTGGGAGAGGCAGGAATCGCTCATAGCTGAGCTGTTTTTAGCATCCTATCCACACTGTTCTAGGCCTCGGTGCATGGGCACGGCATTCCCTGATGGTGGGAACAGGCAGGAGCAGGCCACTGCCCACATGTCCCAACAGAGCCCACTGGGAGGGCCTGAGGGGGTATTGGGATGCAGTTGGTGTAAAGCTGAGTGCTCGAGGGGCAGAGGTCAGCCTGTGTCACATGTCTTGGTGCTACAGTGCCTGGACAGCCCAGAACTCAAGACGATTGTCCACGACCTGCTGACCACAGTGGAGGAGCTATGTGATCAGAATGAGTTCCACGGCTCTCAGGAGAGATACTTCGAGCTGGTGGAGAGATATGCAGATCAGAGACCTGTAAGATGCTCCTTCTGAGTAAGACCATTGGTGCTTAGGCCAGTGGGGTGGTTTCTGTCAGGCCACAGGGAGGGCCAGGACACCAGAGTGAGCCAAGTTTCCTGAGTGTTTGGAGCAGAGAGCTAGGCAGGCTCCTGCTCCCACTGTTCTGTGCTCCAGCAAGGATAGCTGCCAAGGTGGCAGCAGGCTGATTGTGTGTGGGTCTGTTGAATTGCTCTGTGCTAGCCTAACCATCAATTTCCTCCCACCTGTGCGGAGGAAGGTTCGGGGCTGGCTCCAGGGAGCCTTCTTTCTCCCAGAAGGCAGCAGTCACTGCCAGGAACACTCAGCTTGATGGCAAGGCATTGCCTTGCATTTTTCCATGAGTTTCCCAACTGCCTTTGTTCCATGGGCTCCACCCTAAGCTGCAAGTAGTTGGTCTCCCTGAGCAGATTCCTCCTGGTGCAGTGTCCCCCTAGGGACAGTGTGTTGATAAGGAAACCTCCCAAAGGGCAAAATGGCTCATTGACAACAGCTTTTTCTTCTTTTGACAGGAGTCCTCCCTTTTAAACTTAATATCCTACAGAGCTCAGTCAATTCATCCGGCAAAGGATGGCTGGATTCAGAACCTGCAGGTGTTGATGGAGAGATTCTTCAGGTAGTGGAACCCTGGGCACCTTGAGTCTGAACCTGTTCTTGCTCTCTGGGACTTCCTTGACCTGATCTCAGAACACCCAATGAGTCAGGGCATTCCTTTCTGATTCTTGAAAGTATTGGTTCTCAGTGAGCAGAGAAAGGTGGTTTTCCCAGTAGGACAGGATCCTATCCTCTGGGCTGGCTTTTCCCCATGTGGTGGTTGTCTGGAAAGATAGCATCCTAGAAGGCAGCACTTTCTGTCCCTTTGCCTCAGGGTCAGACTTGCAGCAGGTGGGTCTGGTGGTGACTGTGGTGAACATGCTCTAGCCAGCTCCAGCCTTTCCTCTCCCACAGGAGTGAGTCTCGTGGTGCTGTGCGCATCAAGGCACTGGATGTGCTGTCCTTTGTGCTGCTCATCAATAGGCAGTTCTATGAGGTGCGTGTCTATGCTGTCATGTTTGCATAGGGGCAGAGGGTGAGGGGGGTCCAGGAGCTAGGTCCCACGTGCCCACATGCCCCCTCACTATGCACTGCAGCAGAGCCAGGGTCTGTTTGCAACTTTTGGTCCAACCAGCACCCTGGCTTGGATCAGAATTCTTTCAGCAGCTTTGTCTGTTTCTTTTTCTGTTCGTTCATTTATTTGTCCTGTGGTGCCCTTACCAGGCCTTCACTGGGCTTAGAGATGAAGCCAAGAAGACAAGAGGACAGAGTTCCTGCCCTCAGGGACCTCCAGCCTGGTTGTCACTCAGAACCTAGGCGCCTCCGAAGATTTCTGTTCTGAGTTTAAACCAGTCTTGCTTGGGGACATTTTTTTTTTTTTTTTTTTTTGGTAGATACAGAGTCTCACTTTATGGCCCTTGGTAGAGTGCCGTGGCCTCTCACAGCTCACAGCAACCTCCAACTCCTGGGCTTAAGCGATTCTCTTATCTCAGTCTCCTGAGTAGCTGGGACTACAGGCGCCCGCCACAACGCCCGGCTATTTTTTGGTTGCAGTTTGGCCGGGGCTGGGTTTGAACCCGCCACCCTCGGTGTATGGGGCCGGCGCCTTACCTACTGAGCCATAGGCGCCGTCCGGGGACATTTTCTTTTTGTTTTTGCAATTGCATTTGCCCTCCAGACTTGGTCCAGTCACCAGCTACTGGGGGTTATCCCGGGTCTTCAATGCCAGTTTCATCTTCTCCATCTGCTGTGGGGTTTGTACCCACAATCCTCCCTGCCTTGAAAGACATCAGGGTGTGCCTGTGGTTGTGCCCTTTCTTCAGGGAAATGTGGCTCAGGCCTTGAGTGCACCCCCACACATGCACCTCATGGCAGCCTTGCTGCTCCCAGCCTTAAGTGACCTTCCCTAGGTCACTTCTGCCCATTCTTCCCATCTTTTCCATATGCCTGTGAAGCTGAGCTCAGTCCTTCTTCCAGGAAGTCCCTCTGGGTTGTCTAAGTCCTCATTTGGTTGGTCTAGTCTTCATGTCTGCTCCTGTGGCATTTTTACCTGCCTTTGGAAGCTCATCACAATGTCCCGTTACAGTAGTTTATATGATGTCAGGGTCTCCTCCCCCTCAACACACATACAGCCCTCTACACTGGAGGTGTTCTGAACTGTGATGCTGAATGAAGAGAAGCAAGCCAAGGACATTGCCTGGCTATACCATGGTCTGAGCCCATGGGCTGTGCTGTGCCACCATGTAGTGGGCACTATCCTTTTGAACCGAGGGCCTGGACAGGTGATCCTGGGAAAGGACTGGCGAGCTCTGAGTGAGGGCTCTGCAGGCACCAAGTGTGTCCCTGCCCAGCTTCTGCTTTCTGGTTGATGCTGGAGGAATTCAAGTTTTCAGTGAAATGCAGCTCTTGCCAGGCTGGTGGCTTACCTCACTCACTTGTGCCCACTGCAGGAGGAGCTGATTAACTCAGTGGTCATCTCGCAGCTGTCCCATATCCCCGAGGATAAAGACCACCAGGTCCGAAAGCTGGCCACCCAGCTGTTGGTAGACCTAGCAGAAGGCTGCCACACCCACCACTTCAACAGTCTGCTGGACATCATCGAGAAAGTGAGAGCCACTTGGCCCAGGGCTCGGGTGCTAGAGGGAACTCTTCTTTGTGTCAAAGGCCTGTGGGTAGAAATGGCCTCCAGATCCTCTATCTCTATTCCCAGAGGAACTGGAGGGCTGTCTACAGGCAAGGCTTCCTTCCCAGCAGGGATGGGTGGCATTAGGAGGTGCATGTGGGGGCTCTCCTGGAGGTCCTTGGGAACAGGTGTTGAGTTGCTGCCCCTTGGTAGCTAGACTGGAGCCCAGAGCTGCATATGGGGCTTTGACCTATTGTCCACACTGCATAGTCCACAGCTTTTCCTTTAAATTTTGACATGCATTTTGGTTTCTTTCCTTTTTTGTTTTTGCAGTTTTGTTCTTTTGGCCAGGGCCGGGTTTGAACCCGCTACCTCCTGTATATGGGGCTGGCGCCCTACTCCTTTGAGCGACAGGCACCACCCATGCATTTTGGTTTCTAAATGGTCACTCAAGGCAAAAGTGTAACTTTCCTTTTGAGATGCAGGGAAGGTATTTGTGGAAGATAACGTTCGGGCAGTTGCTGCCACAGAAAACCAGAGACAGAGCCAGGATACAAACCCTGGTCTTCTCTTTGAAGGTGATGGCCCACTCTCTCTCACCACCCCCTGAGCTAGAAGAAAGGGATGTGGCTGCACACTCAGCTTCCTTGGAGGATGTGAAGACTGCCGTCCTGGGGCTCCTGGTCATCCTTCAGGTGGGTGCTGTGTGAGTGCACCTCTTGTAGGAGGATGTAGGGGTGGGCAGCTTTCGTCCTCCAGCTGCATCTTGTTAGAGCATGCTGGTCAGGTGTGCCTCTCTTGAGCTTGCAGAGGACGTGATGGTTATAGCAGGGGTGCAGGGGCCAGGCCCTGACCAGAGCAGGTCTCTGCAGAAGCTCCTGAATTGGGGCAGAACTGCATCATGTCCACAGTGAGGTGCTTCGCTGGCTCCTGCTGTGGCAATGAGGGGGGAAAGGTGGCCATCCACTCTGCCTATACTGTAATCTGTAGGTCATACAAGTTCAAGGTTACAGCGAACACGTCAGTGGTTTGTCAGGGTATTCACAGAGCTCTGCAGGCATTACCAGACCCTTTTGCAGCATCTTCGTCATTCTAGAAGAGACCCGACACCCACAGCAGTCATTCCTCACATGCCATTGCTCTCTACCCCGGTAAACACCATCCACTTCCTGTCTATATGGATTTGCCTATTTTGGAGATTTCATAGAAATGGAATCATGTAACATGTGATCTTTTGTGTCTGTATTATTTCAATCAGAATAGTATTTTCCAGCCTCACCCATGCTGTAGCACGAGTCAGTGCTTCATTCCTTTCCATGGCTGGATAGCGTTTTATTATATGGATGGGCTATGTTTTGTTTTTCCATTTGTCCACTGAAGGACATTTGGACATGTCCACCATTTGGCTATTGTGAATAGTGCTGCTGTGAACATTGTTGTACAGTTGTATGGACCTGTGATTTTTTTTTTTTTTTCCTTTTTTGAGACAGAGCCTCAAGCTGTCGCCCTGGGTCGAGTGCTGTGGCATCTCTCGTCACAGCAACTTCAAACTCCTGGGCTCAAGCGATTCTCCTGACTCTGCCTCCCAAGTAGCTGGGACTACAGGCGCCCGCCACAACGCCCGACTGTTTTTTGGTTGCAGCTCTCGTTGTTTGGCGGGCCCAGGCTGGATTCAAACCCGCCAGCTCAGGTATATGTGGCTGGTGCCTTAGCCGCTTGAGCCATAGGCGCTGAGCCAAGGACCTGTGATTTTTTTTTTTTTTTGTAGAGACAGAGTCTCACTTTACTGCCCTCGATAGAGTGCTGTGGCATCACACGGCTCACAGCAACTTCCAGCTCTTGGGCTTATGTGATTCTCTTGCCTCAGCCTCCCGAGCAGCTGGGACTACAGGCACCCGCCACAACGCCCGGCTATTTTTTTTGTTGTTGCAGTTTGGCCGAGTCTGGGTTTGAACCCACCACCCTCGGTATATGGGGCCGGCGCCCTACTCACTTAGCCACAGGCACCGCCCTGGACCTGTGATTTTTTTTTTGTTGTTGTCGTCGTTTTGAGATAGGATCTCAGTCACTCTGGGTAGAGTGCCATGGTGTCATAGCTCATAGCAACCTCAAACTCTTGGGTTCAAGGGATTCTCTTCCCTCAATCTCCTGAATAGCAGGTACTACAGGCGCCCCCCACAATGCCTGGCTAGTTTTCTAGACATGGGGTCTTGCTCTAGCTTAGGATCATCTTGAACTCCTGAGCTCAGGCAATTCACCTCCCTCGGCCTCCCAGAGTGGTAGGATTTGGGCCTGTGTTTTAGTTTCTCTTGGGTCTGTATCTGGGAGTGGATTTGCTGAGTCATTTGTTAAGTCTGCATTTAATGTGAGGAGCTGCCAGGCTGTCTTCTGCTGGGGCTATACCATTTACATCCTTACCAGCCATGTACAAGGGTTCTGATTTCTCTACTAAAGAGAAATTCTTGTCGGGCGGCGCCAGTGGCTCAGTGGGTAGGGCGCCGGCCCCATATACTGAGAGTGGCAGGTTCAAACCCAGCCCCGGCCAAACTGCAACAAAAAAAAAAAAAGAGAGAGAGAAATTCTTGTTCTCAACAGCATTGCTTTTCTGTTTCTTTGACTATAGCCCTCCTAGTGGGTATGAGGTGGTATCTCCCTGTGCTTTTGATTGTTATTTCCCTGATGAGTGACAATCCACACGAAGTGAGGATCGCTTCGTGTGCTGTTGGCCATTTGTACATCTTTGAAGAAAGGTCTGTTCAGACCCCTTGCCTAATTTTTTTTTTTTTTTTGTAGAGACAGAGTTTCACGTTATTGCCCTCGGTAGAGTGCCGTGGCGTCACACAGCTCACAGCAGCCTCCAACTCCTGGGCTTAAGCGATTCTCCTGCCTCAGCCTCCCGAGTAGCTGGGACTACAGGCGCCTGCCACAACGCCCGGCTATTTTTTTGTTGCAGTTTGGCCGGGGCTGGGTTTGAACCCGCCACCCTCGGCATATGGGGCCGGCGCCCTGCTCACTGAGCCACAGGCGCTGCCCTCCCTTGCCTAATTTTTAATTGTCTCAGGAGTTCTCCTCTGCACTCTGAGGAGAGGATTGAGTGAGGATTGAGGCTGAGGCAAGAGGATTGAGTGATGTCAAGAGTTCAAGACCAGCCTAAACAAGAGTGAGACCCCGTGTCTTCTAAGAACAGAAGATATTTTGTGATCACCTTTTAGCCAGGTGTGGTGTTTTGTTTTGTTTTTGAGACAGTCTCACTTTGTTGCCCTTGGAAGAGTACTGTGGCCTCATAGTTCATGGTAACCGCAAAGTCTTGGGCTCAAGTGATTCTCTTGCCTCAGCCTCCCAAGTAGCTGGGACTACAGGTGCTGGCCACAATGCCCAGATATTTTTAGAAATGAGTATCTCTCTGGCTCAGGCTGGTCTCAAACCTGGGAGTTCAGGCAATCCACCTGCCTCAGCCTCCCAAGTGCTAGGATTACAGGCATGAGCCACCGTGCCTGGCCCCTAGGTGTGGTGTTGTGTGCCTATAGTCCCAGCTACTTGGAATATGAGGCGGAAGGATTGCTTGAACCTAGGAGTTTGAGGTTTCTGTGAGCTATGATGATGCCACAGCATTCTATGCAGGGTGACAGAGTGAGACTGTCTCAAAAAAAACAAAAACGGGGCGGCACCTGTGGCTCAGTGAGTAGGGTGCCAGCCCCATATACTGAGGGCGGCAGGTTCAAACCCGGCCCTGGCCAAACTGCAACAACAAAAAAAATAGCCAGGCATTGTGGCGGTCTCCTGTCGTCCCAACTACTCGGGAGGCTGAGGCAAGAGAATCGCCTGAGCCCAGGAGTTGGAGGTTGCTGTGAGCTGTGGGATGCCACGGTACTCTACCAAAAGCAATAAAGTGAGACTCTGTCTCTAAATAAATAAATAATAAAACAAAAAGTAAAAAAAAAAAAAAATGAAACATAAGTCATAGAAAATATATGTACTAAAAAAATGTGTACTATTTATAAAATGGAAGTGGACCGGGCGGCGCCTGTGCTCAGTTGGTAAGGCGCCAGCCCTATATACCGAGGGTGGTGAGTTCAAACCCGGCCCTGGCCAAACTGCAACCAAAAAATAGCCGGGCGTTGTGGCAGGCGCCTGTAGTCCCAGCTATTTGGGAGGCTGAGGCAAGAGAATCGCTTAAGCCCAGGAGTTGGAGGTTGCTATGTGATGCCACGGCACTCTACTGAGGGCCATAAAGTGAGACTCTGTCTCTACAAAAAAAAAAAAAAAAAAATGGAAGTGGACCATCACAAAGGCCTTCATTGTCTTTGTGTTGAGTAGGCTGAGGAGGAGGAGGGGTTTGTCTTGCTATCTCAGGGCTGGCAGAGACAGAAGAAAATCTATGCATAAGTGGACGAGCATAGTACAAACTGGTGTTCAGGGGTCAACTTTGTATCTGTTTTGTTAACAGTGGATTACAGTGAAGAGTTAGCAGCATAAACATGGTGAAAAGTTCAATTGCCTCCTTCCTTCCTTCCTTCCTACTGAAAGGACTAACCAGAGCAGCAGCTGTTCCATACCCCCCATGTACTCTCCTGGAACAGCTTGTGCACCCCTGTGCACTGTGTTAAACCCTCACCCACTTTGTTTTTGTTCAAGTCAGGGATAATGCTTTCATATTATGTGTTTTGAGATAAGGAGAAATAACTTTTTTCTTTTAAAAGAATAACAATAAGTTATTTAGGCATCACGACTTACCTCCAAGGTGCAGAGTACCACAAGGGTCCCTGGGGCTGTGGCTAGGTCCCTCCTGCCTTTCCCTGGCCTTGCAGCCCCCAGTCTGCTCCCACAACCCCCAAGGTTGCTGGTAGTACTGAGGGTTCTCACCCTGTCTTCACCTATTGGGGAGAACCCCTTGGCCTTGTCAGGATGGGGAAGGTAAGGACTCCCAATAGGGGTGAGAGCCCACACCTGGGGCGTGATGTGCCACCCCCTTGCCTCCTACCCTCACACTCTCTTTCAGCACCTGCAAACCTGGTTCTATGCTTTTGTTGTGTAGTATTCCATGGGTAGTTTTTTCTAATTTATTGATCATTCTCTGCTGATGAAAGGGACATATAGTTGTTTTTTATTTTTTGCTGTTATGGAGAGATGATGCCCTTTCGGTGGGATTGTTGAGTGAGAGGGTGGTGCCTTCAGAAGCTTAGAAGATACTGCCATTTGCCCTCCAGGAATCCGTGCTGGTCCCCCTCCTCCCCAGGCACCTGGTGCCATCTCCCCAGCCCTTGCCTCTGCCTTGTGGTTATCAGGCCCCTCTGTCTGCAGACCAAGCTGTATACCCTGCCTGCCAGTCATGCCATGCGTGTGTATGAGACTCTCGTCAGCCACCTCCAGCTCCACTACAAGCACAGCTACACTCTGCCCATTGCTAGCAGCATCCGACTTCAGGTGAGTGGGCCAGTGAGGGCAGGCAATCGCCTGGGGGCTCAGCGGCTGCCTTAGTCTTGGTGGATGTGGTGCCAGGATTCTGGATAAGGGTCTTCAGCAGACTGTGCCCTCCCCAGGACCTGTAGCCCTTCCCTCTGCATGCAGCCTATGTGCTTTGTACTCATCACTAAGGCACATGGTGGCCTGGATTGGGGGCAGAAAAAAGGAAACATGTTGACTTCTAGGGTGGCCTATGCCTCTCTGCTCCTGCTGCTGCAGAATCTGGGCTGAGACAGGCCAGGGTGGGCTGCAGTGGGGACAAGCTGCTCTGATGGACATTGCACCAGGCTGAACAGGGGTCACTGTGAAGTAGCCCCTAATATTGCAAAGCCCAGCTTAGTCTATAATTGGAGGAAGTGGCCAGGCATGGTGGCTCACATGCCTATAATCCTAGCCCTCTGGGAGGCTGAGGTGGGTGGATTGCCTGAGCTCAGGAGTTCAAGACCAGCCTGAGCCAGAGTGAGACCTTGTCTCTAAAAAAAAAAAAAAAAAAGCTGGGTGTTGTGGTGGGCGCCTGTAGTCCCAGCTGCTTGGGAAGCTGAGGCAAGAGAATTGCTCAAGCCTAACAGTTTGAGGTTGCTGTGAGCTGTGATGCCACAGCACTCTAGCAAGGGTGACAAGTGAGATTCCCCCCCAAATATATATAATATGTATGTATATATATATTAAAAAATGGAGGAAATGATAGGTCCTAAGCAGAGCTTTGCTTTCTTGCATTTGGCTCTGTGTGGAGGAGCAGGGTGCCTGTCCTCTCCATTCTGGTGCAGGCCTAGCTGCTGTGGAAATGTCAGGGCTCCATGGGCTCTGAGGGAGGAGGCTGTGGTTGCCCACTGGGGAGTTAGAGCTCTGGTGTTGCCAGGACAGAGCCGGTGTCTATGTGAAGTTGGGATGTGCTTGTGTTAGCAGGCAGCCTTTCTGAACATCACGTGGTGTTGGGTACACATGTCTGGGTGGTGGGTAGTGCCTGCCTGCCCTGGGCCTGGCATGTTCCTGGCTCTGTGGGGTTTCAAGTTCTCTTCCTTTACAGGCCTTTGACTTCTTGCTGCAGCTGCGGGCTGACTCTCTGCACCGCCTTGGCCTGCCCAGCAAAGATGGGGGCGTGAGATTCAGTCCCTACTGCCTCTGTGACTGCATGTGCGTGGGGTGGTGGTGGAGCTATGTGCTCTCCACCCTTCCTCGGGGTGGTTGTGTGTCTGAGGGATGGTCTCCAAAGGGGCTGGGGCTGGCAGTGACCATGGTGCCAAAAAGTGGCAGAGGGGCTGGGCAGCAACTGCTTCTTACACTCGCTTTTCCAGGGAGCCTGAGAGAGGCCCTGAGAAGAAGGCCAGTGGTCCCCTTTCGCCTCCCACAGGGCCACCTGGCCCAGGGTCTACAGGCCCTGCTGTGCGGCTGGGCTACCTGCCCTACTCTCTGCTCTTCCGAGTCCTGTTGCAGTGTTTGAAACAGGTGAGGTGGATCCAGCCCTCTCTTTTAGGTGACATGGGGCCTCAACGGGTGCTGCCAAAGGGTGTCACCTTCTTTTAACAAACATAATTCTTATGGGTTACACTGGCGACCTTGGGAGCTGTGCTGGTTGTTTGCCCCAAGGATCTATAGCTTCTATAACTGGGCCTTGGATGGAGTTGAGGAGGCATTCCTGCCTCTGCAAAATGGTTTTGACAGTAAGACTCAAATGTGTGAACAGTTATGGGTAACTAACTATAGGCTGGGGTGTGCCTCCTAGGCAGGGTCACACAGGCTGTAGGGGGTGCTGTCACATCTGGTTGTGGCATCTGCTGGGACAACTGAAGTTAATCTTGAAAGGTGAGGAAGGTTGGGGCAGGAGTGAGCAAAGCCCAGAGGCAGGGTGGGTGCAGGTTTGTGCACAGCAGGAGGTAGGCGGGGCCAGAGGGGGCAGGGTCAGCTGGAGGCAGGTCTGGGGTCTCCCAGGAATCTCAGAGTCTTAGGCCTCCATGTCCGAGGTGGACCTGTGCAGAGCTTTAAGGACCCACTGCCGCTGGTTCGGCTCTGGGCTGTGGTTCCTTTTTTGTGTCTGTCCTATTGCCCTGGCCTTGGGTCAACTTTGGTGCTGTCTGCTTTTTCCTTTTTAGCTATTATAATAGCTTTTTTCTGTTACATCTTTATTATAACAGAAGAAATTGAGCTGGTGCTTGGGCAGGCATCTGTTAGGGAACCCTTGGTTTCAATGCTATGGGCCAGTGGTCACTGGGTCCCCATTTACCACTGGGTGAATGAGGAGAGGATGAGGCTGGGTTTGTGGCAGCCCTAAGTTGGGCTAAGAGGAAGGAGGAGGCATCCCCTGCTTGTGGGCCTCCCGACCAGCCCTTCCTTTGCAGGGCTATCCAGAGGTGAACTTCCTTTAAGCACATGTTTCAGGGGCAGAAGGGCAGGGCTGGCCAGTCCCTCTTGTGTTGAGAACAGGGTCTAGGGACCTTGTAGCCACAAACGCTAAACTTCCCCCTTACGTCTCCAGGGTGTAGAAGGCCCTGTCCTCTCTTTCACCTCCTCCCCTGCTTCCAGGAGACTGACTGGAAGGTGCTGAAGTTGGTCCTCAGCAAGCTGCCTGAGTCGCTGCGCTACAAGGTCCTCATCTTCACCTCTCCCTGCAGCGTGGACCAACTGTCTTCTGCCCTTTGCTCCATGGTAACGCCCACTGGATTGTGCCTCTGGGACTAGGTGGAGGTTGCTAGCATGAGTCACAAGAACATCAGAGATTGGCGGCGCCCCTAGCTCAGTGGGTAGAGCGCCGGCCACATATACCAAGGCTGGCGGGTTCGAACCCTCAGGGGCCAGCTAAAACAACAATGACAACTGCAACAAAAAAATAGCTGGACATTGTGGTAGGCGCCTGTAGTCCCAGCTACTTGGGAGGGTGAGGCAAAAGAATCGCTTAAGCCCAAGCGTTGAGGTTGCTGTGAGCTGTGACGCCATGGCACTCTACCCAGGGCGACAGCTTAAGACTCTGTCTCAAAAAATAAAAGTAAAAATAAAAAGGACACTACGGACCCCTGCTCTCTCGCACACAGCATGTTGGACAAAAATTAGTGGTCTCTAGTCAAGGCCTGGAGTCCACACATCACTTAGTGTGACCATCCCTGACTGCTCATGTCCTGATGGCAGTCCCATGACGTTTGAAGGGCATCTCCTGCCTGCCTTTCCGTAGAGTGTCACTGGGTGGGGACTTCCCCTTCTCTGGAAAGGTAAACCTTTACCAGCAAGGAAGTGGGAAAGCCTCTATGACCCTGGACCCCTCCTTTCCTGGGCCTCCCAGCATCCTCCTGCCACCTGGGTGACCCAGCCGTTAAGAGGGCCTCCACATCTGGGTCTTGGTCTTTAGCTTTCAGGCCCAAAGACCCTTGAACGGCTACGAGGCACCCCAGAAGGGTTCTCTAGAACTGACCTGCATTTGGCTGTGGTTCCAGTGCTGACTGCGTTAATCTCTTACCATAACTACTTGGACAAAACCAAACAGGTATATGATGGTGGAGGGACAGGTGAGCTGTATAGTTCCTACGGTTTGAAAGCCTATCCCTTGAGACACATGGACACAGCATTTTCATCTTCATGAACTGGCTAATCAGCCACATCTGCGTGAGCTGGCTTTGCCCCACCACATGGCGTCTGAGTCCATGCTGGCTGGCCGAGCCCAGAATCCCAGGTGTCTGCTGGTGCTTCTCAGTTCTTTTTGGTGGTCTGGGCTTTATCATAGCCTTTGACTCTGTCCCTCTCCTTACCTCCCTCAATCAGCTTTGGGGTAGGTGGCCAAGCTGGTCAGCAGAGCTGGACCAATTTTGAGACACAGGACAGGTGTTGGGCCTGGGGCCCCGGCTCTCACCTCCCTGTGCATCTGTCGCCAGGTGCAGAAAGTATAGAGACCTCTTCCCTTTACCCCTACGCTGCCGCCATCATTCTTAGTGTCCCATCTCATTGCCTCTGGCATGAACCCTCACTGATGAGGAAACTAAAGTCTTAGAAAGGTCAGGCACCCATTCAAGGTCATAAACAGCCAGGAGTAGGGCTTAGGCTCAGGCTTGATCCTGTCTTTGCCCCAGAATCTAGCTCCCGATAGTGGTGTTTGGGAGCTGACATGGGACTTCGTGTCTCTCGGGCTACCACTCCATCAGGGGCACTCCAGCCGCTATGTGGCTCATCCTGTTTCTCATGGGCTGGGCCCCAAAGGGTCAACTAGCCATGCTGGACTTAGGGTTTTCTGAGGGTCTCCTGGGTCCAAAGTATTTCTTGAGTAGTGGGGCTGGCTTTAGGAGGGCAAAACTGTTCTTAGGGCATTGAACACACAGGTTATGCCTTGAGCCATGACTTATCTATTGCCGTCTTCATGAGGATGTTGCCCAGGGTTGGTATGGGGCTTGGTTGCCTTACTACATCAGGTAGCACCTTCCTTTGCAATGAGGCCAGCCAATTAGGGGCCCCCAAACCAAGGATATGACAGTCCCAGCATGTATAGTTTCCATGGTAGGCCGGGGAGCTGGGGCTATGTTGGCCAGCGGGTGGTTAGGACACACCTGACTAGGGCAGCCTGTTACTCAGTGTTAGACACCCTTCCCCCTCAACCTCTATGGGGCATGCCAGGATAAGTGAGGCCCTGGGGGAATCCTTGGCGTGCTAGAGTGGCTGCCCCTGAGGTGTCCTGTCTCTTGCAGCGTGAGATGGTTTATTGCCTGGAGCAAGGCCTCATCTACCGCTGTGCTGGCCAGTGTGTGGTGGCCTTGTCTATCTGCAGTGTGGAGATGCCTGACATCATCATCAAAGCACTGCCTGTCCTGGTTGTGAAGCTCACTCACATCTCGGCCACAGCCAGCATGGCCATCCCACTGCTGGAGTTCCTATCCAGTGAGTCTGTGGCCTACAACTTCCTGCCTTGGCAGCCCATGCTGACTTCTCTGACGTCTTGTGACTTCTCAGGCCTCCTTGGGAGCCTGGGCCTCAGCCTTGAGAGCTTTCCTTCCTCTCATCCCCTCAGCGTTAGTTTAAATGTCCCTCCTCTGAGAAGCCTCCCAATGTCCAGCCTCTGTGGCTGGCCTGGCTCTCCCATGGCCTCCCCTATCCCTCAGAGCACGTGTAGTATGGGGGTCCTCTGACTCTTCTGTGCTTGTCACTGTCTCTCTAGGTTCGGACTTCCAGAGGCTATGCCCCTTTTTCCCCATGCCCTGGAAGGCACAGGCCCACAGTTGTCCAGGGAAGAGAGAAGAGGATTGGCCTAGCACTTTATGTACAGGGCCAGGGAGAAATTTTCTTGTGGGCTACATGTGGGCTCTTTTACCTCATCTTTTTGTTTTGTTTACATTGCTTTAAAAATACAAGAACCATTTGTAGCTCATGGGTCATGCAAATGCAGGCCACAGCTGTGTTTGTCCTGGGAGCCATGTGTACCAGCCTAGGGAATAGAGAGCTGAGGCCAGGTCCAGGGTACATTTGGATGGCTATGGCCCTCCCTCTTTGTAGAAGCCCCTCCCCAGAGACACATAGGACCCTGGCATTGCCAGCCCTGCTGTAGCCACAAGCTGTCCTCAGGGGCGTCGTCCTGGGTCCCCCTTACTGGCTGTCTTTGTTGCTGCAGCACTGGCTAGGCTGCCGCACCTGTACAGGAACTTTGCTGCGGAGCAGTATGCAAGTGTGTTTGCCATCTCCCTGCCATACACCAACCCCTCCAAGTAAGTGCTGGCCACCCCAGAGGCCCTGCCCTTCCTAGCATAGCCCAAGCTGAGTCTCTTGGGGCAGAAAACCACAGTGGCCTCTGTTCCCTGTGTCTCTGGTGCCACGATGGAGCCAGTCCCATTCTTGTCTCAGGTTCAATCAGTACATCGTGTGCCTGGCCCACCACGTCATAGCCATGTGGTTCATTAGGTGCCGCCTGCCCTTCCGGAAAGATTTTGTCAATTTCATCACTAAGGTAGGCCTGGGAGCCAGTCAAGTCCTTGTCCTTAGGGCTGGGACTCACCCTGCCCTTAGCTGTGTGTGGCTGGGGCAGGGTACTCCAGGGGCTCTGCTGGGCCTATTGCACAGACAGCATCCCCACAGCCCCTCACAGCTCAGGTCTGCCCCTCTGCCAGGGCTTGCGCTCCAATGTCCTCCTGTCTTTTGATGACACTCCTGAGAAGGACAGCTTCAGAGCACGGAGCACCAGTCTCAATGAAAGGCCCAAAAGGTACGGGTTATCCTTGGGTATGCCTGGTGCTAGGCTATGACCTAGGACAATGTGTTATGTGCAAGCTGGGGTCTGTGAGGCAAGGCAGGGCTGGGCCTGCAAGAGCTGCCAGCATCCCACACTCACTTGCCAGGCAGGCCCATTGTGACCTGGGGGTCTGGCCCACCTGCGCCTCAAGTGCTCATTCATGCCCTTGGGGTCATGGTGCTATCTGTAGGCATCTGGGTTTGGGTGTCTCTCAGAGTCAGGATCATACCAGGGCAGGCTGTGACCCAGCCTGGGTCCTCTGGCCCCTGTGGTGGGCCCAGCCTTACCCGGAGATGCCCATCTTCCTGCAGAGCCCCTTCCCAGCCACTGATCAGGGACATTTCTGCTTTACCATCACGCTGCTTCTGCCAAAATTGAGAACAGAGCTGAGCCCAGCCTCTGTGCTCTCGTTTGCATTTCATTGGAACAGCTTCCCTGTGCTGTCCCTCCTCATGCCCATTCTGTTTTGGCTCTCCCTAGGTGGGGAGACTGCATTTTCTAGTGTGACTTAAAATTAGAAGCTCTTCTCTCTAGCTTCTGGAGGTCGGGGGCTGAGCTTGCACCTCAGTAACCAGAGATTTGTTTCTGGCATTCTTGGACCTTAAGCTAAGAACTGGCCTCTTTCTCATAGTGACCTTCAGGGCTTGACCATGAGGACTTAGCGCCTCCTGGGTCCCAGGGCTGGGCAAGGCCAGCCCTCTGTGGGGTGGGTGGGGGAGCCAGGTCAGCACAGCCTGGAATCTGTCTTGCAGGGTGATCCACACGCATTCAATTTTTACTAATGTTCTTTGTTTTGGTATCATGCGTGAAGCCCTACCTTTTCTCAGTTGTGTTCACCAGATGTATTATTATGCATTTTGTTTTCTGTCTCTTCCCTGCTAACTGTCCTTTGGCATGGCTCTTTTTGCTCACCTCACCCGCGGGATCTCTCCATCCTGACCCTGTGGCCTGGGACCTTTCCTCCTCACCCTCCAATGGCTTGTCCTCCCCTTCCCGGGAGCTGGGCTCTCTGGGTCTCGGGGCTTCCTTCCTCACCTGGTAGTTTGAGGATAGCCAGACCCCCCAAACAAGGCTTGAATAACTCTCCACCTGTGAAAGAATCCAAGGAGAGCTGTGCAGCCGAGGCCTTCCGGTGCCGCAGCATCAGTGTGTCTGACCATGTGGTGCACAGGTAGCGGGGTTGTGGCGGGTGGAGCGCGGACCCGGAGATTGGCCCTGTGAGCACCGGGTGGCGGTGCATGGGGCTGCTTGCATGACCTCGTCGCCGGTTGTTCCCTCCCTGGCCAGGGCAGAGGACAGCCTGGCCCCTGGCTCAGGGGAGCCCGGTGACAAAGGGTGGGAAGGTTGCATTCTGTCCCCAGGCCCCATAGGAGCAGGGGTTGGCTGCACAGTGTCCTTAGAGACTGGCCTGGGAGCCCCTGCCAGGGTGCTGCTCTGTGGAAGCAGGCATCAGGGACTCCACATCCCTGGAGTCTCAAGGACTTTTGCAAATTAAAGCAGCTCAAGGCAGATACAGACATTTCTAGGTTTGGCTTTTTTGTAGTCTCTGGAATGGATTTTCTTCTTGGGCTTCCATCTAGGAAAGGTTTGTTTTCTGTTGTGTCTGTAAGAGGAGGAATTTTGTGTAGGGTACTGGAGTAGGAGCTGAGACCCTCAAAGGGTTAGGCCTGGGCTCTCAGGCAGCAGCTTCATGGCCATTGCCTACCTGTGGGTTGTCCCTGCTGGCCAGGTGGCACTGACAGAGGGGATCCTTGTTCCCTCCCCTGGAATCTGTTTCCAGGCTGGGCATCCCGCAGTGCCAAGGCCCACCTCCTCATCTTGATCTCCTATCATTTGGGATGTGGCCAGGGCTGGGAAGGGTGGAGGTCTTGGTAAGGCTCCCTTCTCTGCTCTTTGCTAGCAAGTTCCTTCTCATGAGCAAAGTATAATAGAGGAGCTATGACATTTGTATCACAGTGAAACCTGCATAGCTCCTTCCTCTGATCACTGGGTGGGTGTGGAGCTTAGGGGCAGTCCCATCTCACCTGTCCAGATGTGTGGGTAAGAGCCATGCACGAAGCTCAGACCTTCCTGTCCCGACAGGAGACACCCCTGTGGGCAGAATGCAATCTGGGTCTGTCTGCTGTGGTCTCTCCATATCTCTGCATGACTAAATTGTTCTGTTGTGAGGCCATAACCTAGCACTCCTGTGTGTTTCAGAGAGGGGACATCTTGTCTCTTCAGCCTTCTAAATCTTTGCTTCGACAAGTGGCCTGGGTCTTTCCCTTGAGGCATCTACCCTGCTCTCTGGGATGATGGGGTCCACATGATGTGGCAAGTTGCGGCTTAACTGGCCACTGTGCCCTGGTGGGGTCTTTTCCAAGCGAGGTCCTGTCAGCCGTGCATGGGTTGAGCTTTGGTCCTTGGTGGTAGGCACTCGGCTCACCTTGCCTGGCACCCAACCCTGGTCATGGCTTCTTCTCCCAGCAGGATACAGACATCCCTCACTAGCGCTAGTCTGGGGTCTGCAGATGAGAACTCCATGGCCCAGGCTGATGACAACTTGAAAAATCTCCATCTGGAGCTCACAGAAACGTGTCTGGACATGATGGCCCGATATGTGTTCTCCAACTTCACAGCAGTTCCCAAGAGGTGCACCTGTGCTCCAGGCCTGGAGCCAGGAGGGGTGGGAGGTGCAGCTGTCCCACTTTTCTCCTGTGGCTGTGCCCTGTCCACATGATGGTGGCAGGTGGGCCAGGCAGGGGCTCCTTCCTGTGGGCTGTCTGGGGCTGTGGCTGGTTTGGGCTTCCAAACTCAGGCAGGTCTTTGGGAGACAAGATGCCCTACTGGGAGCTGCCGCTAAGTGAATTGGACGAGAGCTCTCCTTGTGCTTTCAGGTCTCCCGTGGGAGAGTTCCTTCTGGCAGGCGGCAGGACCAAAACCTGGCTGGTTGGGAATAAACTTGTCACTGTGACGACAAGTGTGGGAACTGGGACCCGGTCGTTACTAGGCCTGGACTCAGGGGAGCTGCAGGGCAGCCCAGAGTCAAGGTGACTGCACCTTTACTCCCTTAACACTGGCTGTCCTGAGCCCAGGCCCACATGGAACCCTGCCATGCTGGCCTGGAACCATGGGGGACCTCGTTTATCACATATATGATTATTCGCTTCTTAGCTCTGATCGCAGTGTGCATGTGAGACAGACAAAGGAGGCGCCAGCCAAGCTGGAGTCCCAGGCTGGGCAGCAGGTGTCCCGTGGGGCCCGGGACCGAGTCCGTTCCATGTCAGGTGAGCTTTGGCCCTAGCCTGCCTCTCTCATAGGTGCCCAGGGTCCCCTCAGCTACCTCTTCATTGGTTCTAGTATTAAGGTGGGCCCCTTAGAGCCAAGAAATGAGGGGGGTCAGGCCTGGGCTGCTACTTCCTGACTTCAGAGTGAGGTGTCTGGGACCTGCAGTGTCAGCCCTTTCGCTCAGCTGTGCCGTGAGGCCCTGAGCTGCTCAGGGGCCTATCTCCTGGGAACCTGCAGTAGCCCCATCCTCAGTCTAGCTCACCCCTGGGGTTTTCTCTGCTCCAGCTCAAATGAGCCAGGGTGACCCGAGTGCAGGTCCCAGGGCCTACTGAGGCTAGCACAGTTGGAGGGCTGTGCCCAAGGAGGGGACTGCCACCAGCATTGACTCCCTGTCTATGAGCTAGGGGCCTGGTGGCCAGGCTGTGGGTGCAGTGGCTGGCTCTGGGTGCACAGGCAGCACTGTGTCAGGCAGAAGGTGGTCACCAGCCCTTCCCCCCTCCTCCTCAGGGGGCCACGGTCTTCGAGTTGGTGCCCTGGATGTGCCATCTGCCCACTTCCCAGGTGGCCCTGCTTCTCCAGGACCACAGACAGCCCCAGCCATGAAGCCTGAGAAGGCATCAGCAGCAGCCCAGATCCCAGTGCAGGAGAAGGCAACCCTGGCGGCGTGTGTGCCCCTGCTGACTCAGGGCTGGGCAGAGATCCTGGTCCGGAGGCCTACAGGTACTGGGCGGGCTGCGGACAGGAAGGAGCAACCAGCAGACTCAGCCCTCTGGGGTGCTGGGAGCTCCCTTTTAGCTGAATCTCCAGAGAGAGTGGTGAGGAGAGGGCCGGAGCTAGCCTCTCATGGCTGCTGCACAGCCAAACTCACACACACCAGAGTGCTCTTCTCCTACTCTGGCAGTTGGAAGCCTGACATGAGGTGTTGCAGGGCTGATTCTTCCACTCTCCTTGCAGATGCCATATTCTTCTCATGTTTTCTTTTCATATAGGCGTGCTTGTGTGTGTCTGTCCTTATTCCTTTCTTATGGGGATGCTAGTCTTACAGGATCAGAACCCACCACAGTAACCTCATTTAATCTTTACCTTTATAAAACCCAGTCTCTAAATGAGGTACTTGGCAGTTAAGACTTCAACATACACATTTGTAGGCTGTATATCAGCTCACTACACTGGCATCTCAGGCAAAGGGAGGACTTGGCTGAGGCCTAGAGCTTGGGGTGGGCCTTGGGTGTGGCATGGGCCAAGCAGAGAAAGGGTGGGGGACTGTAGCCTCCTAGAGGCCCTCATTGATCCTGGGCAGGGGGCTGTGGTAGGGGGCACTGCTCTGAAGTGCCCCATCAAGCTGGCATTTAAGAGCTTATCTGGGGCCACAGGGTGTCCTATCAGTGGGGTGGGTGACTGTTGGGGCATTGCTGTCTCTGACCTCATGATCTTGAGGGGCTTGGTTGGGAATATCAGGCCAAAGCCGGGGCCTGGTCCCTGCTTCCCTCCCAGTACTGGGCATGCTGTTGAAGGTGGTGTGCTGGGAGGCTGCCCTTGGGGGCCCTGAAGAGGGCAGCTGCCTGGGGCCTGAGGGTGCTACTACCCTGTCCAGGGAACACAAGCTGGCTGATGAGCCTGGAGAACCCACTCAGCCCCTTCTCCTCGGACATCAACAACATGCCCCTGCAGGAGCTGTCCAACGCCCTCATGGCTGCTGAGCGCTTCAAGGAACACCGGGACACGGCACTGTACAAGTCACTGTCAGTGCCGGCAGCTAGCACAGCCAAGCCTCCCCCTCTCCCTCGCTCTAACACAGGTCAGTGCTCAGGGGCCTGTGTGGACTTATGGGCAGCACTGGTCCTGCACCCACAGGCCTGGCATTCCCTGTCTAGGGCATTGTGGTTCTGTTCCCCTGAAGTCTCCCACACATCCCTGGGGTCTCTGAATCTGTCTTGGCAACATCCTCTTCAGGGGCATTTGGGAGGAGGCTGGACTGTGGGGTTGCTGATACTCTGGACCCTTACTGCTGCCAAGAACACCCTCTTCTCTGGAGGTTTGATTCCTATTGGTCCTTGCTCAGGCAGCTGCTGGATGACGGTGTCAGGAACAGGCAGAGCCCTGGGAGGGTTTTATCCAGCACCCTCAGGTTGCAGGCAGTCTCCCTCCTGCCTGGGCCCAGTCTCAGTCTTGGGCCCTATGCCTGAGTCTTTCTGCCTGCTGCTGGGTGCCCCATGGGCCTGGCCTGGTGCCATGCTCCTGTGGCTGCAGATGGCATTTACAGGCCCAGGACATCTATTTCCGAGGAGGAGGAAGGCACTTCCCTCACCAGAGGTCTGCCCAAGCAGCTTATAGTGCTAGGACTGTGCTCCCCACCCCGGCCGCTGGCCCTGCCCTCTCTCCTCTCCAGGCTCAGGGCCTGTGCGCTCTGCTCCACCTGTCTGTAGTCTCTCCTCCAGCTGATGTGGCCGCTCGCGTGGTCTCCCTTGCAGTGGCCTCTTTCTCCTCCCTGTACCAGTCCAGTTGCCAAGGGAAGCTGCACAGGAGCATTTCCTGGGCAGGTATCCGTGCCTCTCTCTAAGGAAGCAGTGTTTGCTACAGAACACCACCCTGCCTCATAGATGCTGCTCTCATCGTCCCTACCCGCTCACCCTCCATGGTCCGTCTGAGCCTCGCATCACCGTTGGGAGCAGGCTCTGACGCATGAAGACATCCACACAGACACCTGTGCTTTGCCTGCAATAGCCCCTTTGTCCCTGAGCTGGGCACCCTCATCCCTTTCTTTAGTCCCCAGGAGATGGAGGTAGCCTAAGGCTCCTTGGTGACATCAGCTAGGCTGCAGATGCCAATGGTGGCAGCTGCTCCAGGTTGAGCCTGGCTATGGGACTCCTCCTAGCTGACCTTGCCCTGATCTCTGGTGGTTTGACTGGCCTGGTGAAGCCACAGAGTGGACTATGTCTGCCATTCATCACAGGCAGATCAAACACCTTGAGGGCTGCCCTGATGGGTCCCCACGTGTGGACAGAAGCCAGTTAGGCAGGGCTGTGTGCAAATGGCTCTGGCAGGCAGCTGACAGGCTGCATGTGTGTGTATGTGTGTGCGAATGCACGCACACAGGGGCTATGTGGGGCATTCATGGCTGTGATAACCCTTGGTTGCTTCTCCCCCATGCTCCTCCCCCAATGCTAGCACGGGAAATGCTGCTTTAGGACCTCATGCCCCTCTCTCCTTAGTGTGCCTGGCTGCAGGTCTGGCTTGGACTTGGAAGGCAAGCCCTTGTTCTTGGGTGTGGGTTCCCAAGCCTGTGTTTGCACATAAGGGCTACCTTTCCTGAGAGTGCAAAATCGTGGAGAAAGTTAGCTTGTCCTTGGCCACTGAGGGCTAGTCTTAGACATTCCGCGCTCTGATGCTGAGGCCTGTCTTAGGTGGGAGCCCCCACCTCCTGGGAGCATCTGTCTTGTCCTTGCCTACTTGCCCCACTGGAGGCACAGGGGTAGACACTGGGGAGAGCAGAGCCAGCTGCCCTCCTGACCCCCAGGAGCCTGTGCAGGAGACAGCAATCAGAGCTCACACCCAGACCCCTCTGAGTATCTTCTTCCCAGCCTGCTTCATCAGTGGCAACAGCAAGCAGAGTCTTGGGGAGGATCTGCAGGGCCTCAGTCCCCTCTGGTAGAGAACAGGCTGGTACTCTGAGGCCATGTGAGCACCAGGGCCTGGCCCATCACCCAGCAGTCCCGTCTGTATCTTCCCAGACTCTGCTGTGGTTATGGAAGAGGGAAGTCCTGGAGAGGCTCACATGCCAGGGGAACCCTCTGAGTTGGAGGACTTGGAGGCAGCTCTGGGTACAGACAGACACTGCGGGCATGCTGGCGCATATAGCAGGGTGAGCTTGGCTGAGTCTGGAGCCTGGGAAAGCTCCTGGGGGGAGGGTGGGCGAGGCTGTGGGGAGGCCTCCTATTGTCCTACCAACTGGTTATGTGAACTTGGGCAAGTCTTGCCCCTTTTTTCATCTAAGACGTGGCTGGGTGTCCCCCTTGTACCCTCCTGATGGTCTCTGGCTTTCCCAGGGGCCCTTCTGGGCATTTCCTGTCCTTGCTGGGCATAGTTTGATTTGTGGAGTTCCTGGCTCCTCTCCTCACAAGCAGGTGTTTCAGCAATGGGGAGGACTCCAGCTTGGTGCCTGGGCTGCTCTGTGGCCCTGATCAGGGTACAGGGGGACTTCATCTTCTCGAGGTAGACCCTGGTGGGTCCCAGGGTGCCTCCTGATGAAAGTTCTTTCTGGGATGATCTTTTCTAGTCGTCTTCAAACTCCAGCCAGGAGGAGAAATCATTCCACGCAGAAGAGCTGGCTGTTGGGGGGATTCCCATCGAGCGAGCAGTCTCCTCTGGGAGTGGCCGGCCCTCCGTGGACCTCCCCTTCCAGCCTTCCCAGCCCCTGAGCAAGTCCAGCTCCTCACCAGAGCTGCAGACCCTGCAGGATGTCCTTGGGGATGCTGGGGACAAGTCTGATGTCAGCCGGCTGAGCCCTGAGGCCAAGGCCCGGTCACAGTCAGGGACACTGGACAGGGATGGTGCTACTTGGTCGATCCCAGGTGAAGAGACCCGATGCCTGGGTCCAGCCCAGCCCGAGGGTACCCTGCCTTCCAGCGTCCCTCGCTCGCCTAGTGGCCTCCGGCCACGGGGTTACACCATCTCTGACTCAGCCCCATCACGCCGGGGCAAGAAGGTAGAGAGGGACACCTTCACCAACAGAGCAGCAGCCTCCAATGCTGAGAAAGTGCCAGGCATCAACCCCAGGTGGGCCTCTCCCCTCTTGGCTGGAGTGTCCAATGTACTTTCTGTGGGGTCCTCACACATAGCCTGCTGGAGCCCTGCTCTCCTCTGTGGGGTCCATGGCTGCCTGGCTGGGCCCTGACTTGGGCCTGCACCCCTAGCTTGGCCTCATCTTTTCCACAGCTTCGTGTTCCTGCAGCTGTACCACTCTCCTTTCTTTGGTGATGAGTCCAACAAGCCCATTCTGTTGCCCAGCGAGGTGGGCTGACCCTCCTGCCCTGCTCCCTTCCCCTTTCCTACATTCCCCCCACTACATGCTCCCCCTGCCCGGTAGCCCAAGCCATGTGAGGGTGGGGCAGAGGCCAGTTCTTGCCATGATCTCCCTGGTGGCAGGGGGGCAGCCCCCCTGTGCACAGCACCCAGCAGGGCTGGCAGCAGGGTGGCCTCTGCCCTGGGCTCAGGCGAGGATCTGTTTGCTCCAGTCCTTCGAGCGGTCAGTGCAGCTCCTGGACCAGATCCCGTCCTATGACACACACAAACTTGCGGTCCTGTATGTGGGAGAGGGCCAGGTGAGGCTGCTAGGCTGGCTGGGGCCATCCTGGGGAGCAGACCAGGCCATGCAGGCCTCTGCTTGTGGTGGGGTTGGGGGTCTTGGAACTCAAAACTGCATGAGCCTCAGAGCATCAAGTGCTCACTGTGTCCCATGCCAGGTGTGGTTCTGAGCAAGGGACACAGGGTAAGAATGAATACATGGCACACCAGAGAGCAGTAGGGCCTGGAGGGGTGGGCAGGTGGCACCAGGGGGCTGCGTGTTGGGTGGTCCAGGTGGGAGCAGAGGCAAGGAAAGTAGGGGTGGGGGCACCCCACACTAGAACAGCAGGTGCAGAGGCCTGGAGCCCACAGTGTGCCTGAGGGCTGGCACCAAGTGAACTTGGGGGGTGACCAGAGGTGGGGGTAGAGAGGTCATGGGAGGATGGGACATGAGCAGCCTCAGAGACTCTGGTGAGGTGGCACTCAACAGTCCTGAGTGGTTCCAAGCAATCTCAGCATGACCCTGGCCGAGTGATGCCAGGTTTGGGTGGTTATGAAGGTAGAGCTGACTGATTTGTTAACTAAATATAGGGGGCAAGAGGAAGGAAGGAGTAGAGGGTAACACTGAGTCTTCTGGCCCCGACAGCTGCTGGGATACGCTGTCTTGCGCCAAGTTGGGGAACCACCCAACACCCCCACTCCAGACCTTGGCAATGAGGAACTCTGAAAATCCTTCATAGCTGCTGGGGTGCCGGGCAGGAGGTGGGTGGGGCTGGGCCTGGGCCTGGGCCTGGGCTCAGCACCACCCTCTTTTCTCCTCAGAGCAACAGTGAGCTCGCCATCCTGTCCAATGAGCACGGCTCCTACAGATACACGGAGTTCCTGACAGGCCTGGGCAAGCTCATAGAGCTCAAGGACTGCCAGCCAGACAAGGTCTACTTAGGCGGCCTGGATGTGTGTGGCGAGGATGGCCAATTCACCTATTGCTGGCACGATGACATCATGCAGGGTGTGCACATGGCAGGGCCCTCCATAGGCATATGCCCTCTGCCTGGTTGTTGGAGAAGATCCAGATGTCTTGAGTGTTAGAGGTCACGAGTGTGGGCATTGAGGCAGTGGTTGGGCTGGTGGCTGTTCCCCTAGAAGCTCTGGTCTTAGGAAAGGAGCTGGGGAGCTAGTTGGGTGCCAGAGGATGTGGCTCCATGACCCTCAGATCCTCCTGGAGAAGCCAGGAGGTGCCCTGGCACCCCAGCACCCCATAAACCTAGCCTAGCCTCACCCTGCTTTGCAGCTGTGTTCCACATCGCCACACTGATGCCCACCAAGGATGTGGACAAACAGCGCTGTGACAAGAAGCGCCACCTGGGCAATGACTTTGTTTCCATTGTCTACAATGACTCCGGAGAGGACTTCAAGCTGGGTACCATCAAAGTGAGTAAAGAGCTCTCAGTGGTCTGGGACCCAGATCCTGAGGCTTAGTCACTTCTGTTCCTGTCTTCTGGGCTTGCCAGAGGCTGACTCCATCTGGAGAGGCATCCACTGGTGTACCCTGAGTGGTGGCAGTGAGTGCTGCTGGGCTGCAGGTCACCCTCTGAGCTGAAGCAATGAGGATGGTGGTGGCTCATTCTGGAGAGGCTGTCAGTGAAACAGGGCACAGGCTAGTTCTCTGAGCCTCAGTTTCCTCTAAGATGGAGCTTGTGGCCTTTTGCGGTGGTTCCATCAGGAGTACCTGAGCTGATATGTGTGCGTACTCATAGGATGTGTAGTCGGTATGGCTAGGGGTTGGGCCCTCATGGCCTTCCTCTGGTGGCCCCTCCTGGCCCCTCACCTGGCTGGCCTTGCAGGCCATGTGCTGTGATTGAGGTGACATGGGCAGATTGTGGGTTGTCAGCCCACATGTCACAGTGGTGCATCCTTGCTGCACTTAGGACACCTAGATTCATAGGTGCACCAGGAAGCTTTGGGGAACACTAAGACAGATGCACAGTTCAGGAGAGGGCAGGGGTGCCCACGGGGAGGCTGGAATGGCCACCCTGGCCTGGCTAGACACTCACAAGACATATGTGAGAAAGGAGGGAAGGAGGGATTTCAGGAGGAGGGGCTGGATGCTGCTGAGGTGGGCCATGTGGGCAGCCAGGGCTTTGCCATGCCTGTATGAACAGGGATTCGGGTATGTGGGTTGAGGGACATTTGGATGCTATCAGTGGTGTCATCTAGGCTGTGGGCTTCAGTTCAGGTGCTGGGTTTAGCCAGAGGGGAGGACAAACCATCCTAGCCCCAGGTGAGGGGGGAGTTGGGGCTCAAAGAGGGGTTGAACCCACCAGTGGAGATACAGTGTTGGACATACTGGTGAGCCTGGCGTCTTCCTGAGATGAGTCAGGCCCTGAGGGCACATGCCAGGATGACCCTTCCTCTTATCTGGGCAGGGCCAGTTCAACTTTGTCCACGTGATCATCACCCCACTGGACTACAAGTGTAACCTGGTGTCACTGCAGTGCAGGAAAGGTGAGGCGTGGCCAGGGGGTGGGGGGTGGTGAGAAAAGACAGTTTAGCCTGAGTTAGGTGTGAGCTCTGACTCTTCCCAGATATGGAGGGCCTTGTGGACACTAGCGTGGCCAAGATCGTGTCAGATCGTAACCTGCCCTTCATGGCCCGCCAGATGGCCCTGCATGCAAATGTGAGTCAAGGCTGGGGCTGGGTGGGGGCTGGGATCCAGGTACCACCCACATAGGGGCTTATAGCCCTGCCTCTTCCCAGATGGCCTCGCAAGTGCATCACAGCCGCTCCAACCCCACTGACATCTACCCCTCCAAGTGGATCGCCCGGCTACGCCACATCAAGCGGCTCCGACAACGGGTAGGGAGCTGGGGCTCCGCAGAGGTGGGGGCTGACAAGGTGGGGTCATCAGCAGGCTGGAGCAGAGCAGCACCTCTTGTCCTCAGATCCGCGAGGAAGCCCACTACTCAAATCCCAGCCTGCCCCTGACGCATCCCCCAGCCCATGCCAAAGCCCCAGCACAGGCCCCCGTGGAGACCACACCCACCTATGAGACAGGCCAGCGGAAGCGCCTCATCTCCAATGTGGAGGATTTCACAGAGTTTGTGTGAAGCTTGGAGCATGGCTGTTCCCCAAGCTGTGGCTGTCCCCGATGCTGAAATAAACCAGTGCCATGGTGCATGAACACAGACTCAGAGGCAGCAGTCAGCTCCTTTATTTGACTTTGTCATTTTTGTGGAGGGAATCAAGGTGCTAGCTGGGGCCACACCCACAGAAGCAGTCCTAGCCTCAGCCTCACACATACAGTTTCTCACACTGTCACACATTAACCCTCCCCAGCCCAGGGAGCCAGCCCTGGAAAGGGTCTTTCCCTTGGACAACTGTGTCCTTCATCACCTCACAGTCCTGCTCCTTGCCCACACCTGACACCAGCAGGCCTGGGTGCTGCCTTCTCACTGCAGGGCCTCAGGCAAGAGGGGGAAACAAAGCCATAGCAGTAAGGAAATTTGTCTGGGGACAGCTGTGCCCCTCTAACCTTGCCCCAACACCTGCCCAAGGCCAGACTCGGATCCAAGAAGCAGCTGGAGCTGCCCCACGTGGGCCACAGCTGCTAAGCCAGGGCCTAGCAGTCCCTGCTCTGCCTCATAGTGGGCGCAGGGCCCAGCTTCACCCACCAGGCCCTTCATCAATGAAAAATAGTTACATACAAAAATACATACATTTTAACCCCATATAAATTACTGATGGATAGACACACAGTGAGACCGCAGCAGGAGGGGAATACACTGCAGGGACAGAAGAGGTAATAACTTAGAGGAAGGCAGCAGGAGGTGAGGGTTACCCTCCCTGCAGCCGGGATCCTTAGCGAGGGGAGACATCAGCCCAGGGCTAGGGCCTGGCACAGCCTGCTGTACCTGAGGACTTGGGAAATAAATTAGCATCTCAGAGGCTGGGCACTCAGTCCAATACTGCTATGTCCTCCCACAGAGAACTGGGGAGGGAACCCTGGGTCCTAGCTAGCCACACAGCCTCTTGTAAAGTGCTGAAGCCCACAGACAGACAGACCCTGCCTGCCGTCTGGGGAACTGGTGTGCAGCCTTTCTGCCTGGCCCAAGATTTTGAGGGCGGCAGAAGGTAATACTGAGTGGTGTCCACTCTGGCTCCAACAGGCCAGAACAAAGCTATAGGTGCTGCCCCAAGAAAAGGGACAAGTCCAGGTCCTCTAAGGCTAAGTGCTGCTGGGGTGTACCTTGTTCTTGGCCCATAGGGATGCCTTGCTGGTGCCAGTGGCCAGATCAATGGCCTGACAGGCCCGGGCAAGGTGGCTGGGCAGGCCTGGTTGCAAGCCTGGGGAGGGACCACAGGGAGGCATGGCAGGGGCCTGGCTGCTCCTGTGGCCCTGAAGGCTCTGTAATTGCTGCTCCAGCTGGTAGACATCCTCTGTGGCCTGGTTGAGTCGGTCAAACTGGGTGAGCAGGGCCTCGAATACGGTTTGGAGTCGGGAGGGCTCAGGCTCTGCCTTCACCCCTAACTGGCCAGGGCCCACACTTAGCCCATCCAGCTGGCTGGAGGAGGTGGAAGGGTGTGAGGCCTGGGAGCCGGCACTGGGCAGGGGTGCCTCTGGGGCTGACCTCGAGCCCCTGGATGAACGGGAGGGCAGTGGCTCCATCCCTTCGAAGCGAACTTTGTGGCGGAACTGGGGGCGGCACAGGGGCTCCGTCAGTCCGGCTGCACCCTGGGTGAACCCAGGGTGCGTCCCTCTCCCCCCCACTGGGCCGTACCCACCTCCTTGACCTTGCTGAAGCCCATCCAGAGGCGAAGCCTACGCAAGAACAGCTCCACCATCTCGTAGTCCTGTGGCTCCCAGGCTGGGCGGTAGAGCTCTCCCCGCAGGGTGTGGTAACGCCACCGAAGGAGAACTGCCCCCAGCTTCAGGGCACCCCACAGCCGCAGAGCCCAGAGCCCCACACACAGAAGGGGGGACAAGCACCAGGACTCATCCTGGCACAGAATGGGGGCCCCGGCCCCTGGGCACAGCACCAAGAGGGCCTGGGCTGCACTCTGAAGGGACTCTACACAGGACACGAGCTGTGGGGAAGGTGGCACGAGTGAGAGGTGTGCCCAGCTAAAGGAGCCCTCCTAGGAGGCCCAGGCAAACACTTACCAGAACAGCGAGCTGGGCATAAGCGGCGCCAAGCACGGCCAGGCCAAAGGTAGCCCCGGCCAACTCCGGCAGGGCCCGCCGCAGAGTCTTGCCAAAAACAGACCACTGGCGCACAAAGCGCAGTTGTTGGGCAGCCTGTGGGCAGGGGGGCGTCAGCCAGCAGCCTAGGGTACACGCCCAGCCCTGGACCACAGACACAGCCTATACCTTAACCAGGAGCAAGAAGAGCACAGAGGCCGCCAGGCCACGGGCCACGGCACTCAGTTGCGCCACCTGATCAAAACTGGTGAAGCGGCGCGGACGACCGTGCACAAAGCGGGTCCACTGGTGATCAGCAGTGCCCAGCTGGGCCAGGCGCACTAGCCCAGCGGCCGCAGTTAGCGTCACCAGCAGCCACTGCGCCCAGGCCCCGGGCCGCAGAGCGCGTGCTCGCCCCTCCCTGTGCCAGGTCCTGGCTTCCTCCGCTGAGAAATAGAGCGCAAACAGCAACAGGAACACCTGCAGAATGAGGGATCAGGGCCGTGCGGGACCAAGCCTGAGGGGACCCGCTCAGTGGAGGAGTGGGCTGGGACCTGCGGGGGTGGGTCCAATGGAAGGGCAGGGCCAGGGTCGTTGGGCGGGGCCTACCGAGGTGAGCAGCTGCAGCGACAGGCCCGCGCTGAGGCGCTGCAACGTGAAGGGACGGATGCTGAGGCCGGTGACAGCGTGGCCGGCCACGGGGAACTCTAGGCGCAGCGTGATGGCGGCGTGCAGTCCCACGGCCGGGCTGTAGCGCGTGAGTTCCACAAACACGGCGCGGCTCCTGCGCGGAGGGTGTGTATCAGTAGGGAGGGCTTGGGTTGAAAAGCCAGCCAGACGCGGGGCTGGGGAAGTTGGAGGTCTGCTGGGTCAGGGAGGCAGCCCCAGGACTTGTGGCTACAGGTGGAGCTCACAGGGGTGAGCTTTTCAGGGATTCCACTAGGAGGGCAGCAGATTTGGGAAGAGCATGGCAGGTGTCCCTAGCGGGGGCAACCAGGGAGCAGCCCCGCAGGACACACACCTGTTGTCTAGCCAGTTGTGCAGCTGCAGGAAGCCCAGCTGGGCACGGCTGTCCTCCAAGCTCAGGCTCAGCTCTTGCACGTAGCCCCCGCTGTCGTACACGGCGCAGTACCCCCAATACCAGGCGCTGTGGGTGACAGGCAGGGCTGGGAGGGCTACACGGAGGTGCAAGGTCTCACCTAGAGAAACTCTCCCTCCTCATCTGCACAGAACCCAGGGGTTTGGGGGGGTGGTGATGGCGCTGCTCACCCTAGCAGGTCAGGTGCAGAGTAGGCCCATGTCTTGGAGCTGTTGTAGGCCGCACTCGCCCAGCCAACGCTGTAGTTGGCGGTGCTGAAGCCTCCTGAGGCTGAGCACATGTGTGCCCCTGTGGGGCCCAGAGCTGAAACAGGAGGGCCGGGCGGTGCACTGAGCACCTGCTCTAAGGTAGCTCACTGAGTCCTCCCAGCAACCATAAAGCAGACATCGTTATTGTGTCCATTTTACAGAAAAGGAAACTGAGGCACAAAGAAGGTAAAAATCACATGGCTAGGTAGCAGAGCTAACAGTAGAAGTCAGCTAAAGGATAATCTTTGGAAAAGAGCAAGCGTTAAATGTTGGGGCACCTCCTGGGCTTACCATTCTGTAGCCGCACCTGCCGCAGCCGTGGGGGCCCCAGCTCTGGGCTAGACTGGTTCCCATGGATATAAGGGAGCAGCACATGGGACATCCACGGCCAGAACTCCTCAGAGCTGCATCAGACACAGAGTCACATCCTCCAGCTCTCAGCTGCCCATGTCCACCCAGGGTTGAGATGCCTTCAGAAACCCAGAGGGCACTGCTAGGGGACAAGGCTAGACCCAAGTTCCTCAATCTTGGCCTACTGCTGTTTGTGGCAGGGAATTCTCTATCACAGGGCTGTTCCACACACTGTTTAGCAGTACCCACAGAGAGCAACAGCACCTACTTCAGTCCTGACGACCAAAAATGTATCCACCCATTTCCAAATGTTCCCTAGGGTCTAAGCGGAAGTAAGGGCAAGAAGAAGTGGGCCCTGGCTAAAGTCACTGCACCCTGGCCCAGCAGGCATGTGTGCTGTCCATACCGCGTGATGGCCAGGAAGGTCCGGCTGTCCAGCTCCTGCTTGATGGCACTCTGCAGGCGATAGGCATGGCTTTGGCATGAGGCATCTCCATAGTTGGCCAGCAGTGTCACCAGCAGGAAAAGCATGTACACTAAGAGGTTCTGCAGGACAGGATTTGCACTGTTAGCCTGATCCCAGCACACAGTGACAGGGCAGGGCTCTGGGGCTTTTGGGCAGCAACTTGGCCAGCCAGGGTGCCTGACACTGAGCAGTGGCAGCACAGACACCCCACTGGTGCGCCCTCCTAGGCACAGACATGCAATCCACTAAAGGCCAAGGCAGCGTGCACAGGGCTCCCCCGAGGCCAGGCAGGAGCTAGGGATGGCAGGCAGAGCAGGGCTCCAAAGCCCTGCATGCCCAAAGGGCCTGTGCAGTTAGGAAACAGGGACATAACGTGCACACTGCCAAGAGGTGGGTGGTAGAAAGTGGCACTGGCTGCCGCAGACTGGACTCACCCTCAGCATGCTGTGCAGCCTCTTGACCTTGCGGGCTTCCTCCTTAGCTAAGAAGAGTGCAAAGCCATGGGGGGGCCGCACACGGGGCACGCGCTCACTCACAGGTGTCACAGCCGGGCTCTCCACAAGGGTGTCATCTTCATCTGGGTGTAGCCTCTTGGCAACCAGTGAGAAGTAGAGGGCTTCCAGCAGGACCTGGGCCACAGGTGGCATCAGAGGGGCCAGCAAGTGCCAGAGACCAGCAGCCCCACACCAACAGCCCCCTCACCTTAAGTGGCTCCCAGCCAACAAAGGAGGCCAGGAAGCTGGAGGTGCTTGAGAGGAGCCACATGACACTCACACCGGTGGGGAAACTGGCACCGACCCACCCTGATACCCCCAAGGCCACAGCTACCAGGAGCAGGCTGAGCCCATGGGCCAGGGAGGCACACCAGGCTGGCAACAATTGTTTCCGCAGACCCTCCACCAGTCCTGGGAACACAGAGACAAAAGTATGACCTGACCCACGGCTTGAAGGGAGGGGGTGGGAGCATCCTGGGCACATTCTCACGCACCTGTCCTGGAGAACCTTGCTGCCTGGGGTTGTTCCCAGGTTAGGCCTGGCCTGGGCAGCCCTTTGTCCCCCAGGCTCTGCAGTGTCACCATCTCTCTCTTCTCCCCAAGAGCACTGGACCTGAGGTACAAGGTGGGGGCCATGAATTCTTCCCAAGGAGGGAAGCGGTGTCCTGCCCATGCCCATCCAGGCAGGCTGTTCCTTGGGGCTCTCTGGACTTTAGGACCACCCTCTCCCACATCAAAGAGCCAGAAGACACAGCCTCAACCAAAGTGGGTGTGGTGCTAGGAGCTCAGAACATCACTCTCACCCTGGTAGGGCCACAACCACCTAGCTGCTTGGCCTCTCTCACTTCCTATTTATGGGTCATCCTCATCCTGAATCATCACCCAGGTACAGTGCACTTTCAGGGTCCCTCAAGCCACCAAACCAAGAGGTTCCCAATCTTCCCAAAGCATCCGCCCATCGCCACGTACAAACCATATAGAGACCAGGAAGTTGCCATGCAGTTTTGTGACCTAAAATTAACATCTAGATAAAAAAACTCATACATCTTTTGAATTCCAACGGTATGCAGGGCTCTAGGGGACCCAGAGATCTGTTTGTTCCCCAAGGAGCCAATAGACCACAGAGCCTGTGTCACCAAGTCAACACGCCACTGGCTTCCCCAATTCCAGAGCTGCTATTAGGGAAGAAGCTCCTGAGGCATAAGGAAGCACAAGGGACAGAAGAGCAGAAAAGCCAGACCATGCTGCACAGAGGAGAGTTCATAACATGCCCAGTCATGTCATCACCAAAAGAACAGCCCCAGGCATCTGCCTGCCACCGAGCTGTGTTAAACGCCTCTAAGGTAGCAGGTACTCCCGTTTACTGAGGTGGGCGATCACAGAATCACAGGTGAATGGAGGGGACAGTTTTCTTCTTTAAACTGTCTTTTCTGATTTTAATAGTGGTATAAAGTATTTGTTTTGGAGGGTTCTTTTTTGAGTGCAGGAGCCCGCCACAACACCGGCTATTTTTTGGCTGTAGTTCTCATTGTTTGGCAGGCCCAGGCTGGGTTTGAACCCATCAGCTCCAGTGTATGTGGCTGGCGCCCTAGCCTCTGAGCTACAAGTGCCAAGTCTAAAGTATTTGTTAAAATGAGGTAAAAGTAAAGACTAATATCAGCATTTCCCTTAAACAAGGAACAGCTGATTGTTATTTCTAGTCTGCACATTGATGTGTGTATCGTACATGTGGTTATGGTCACATCGTATTAGGACCATGTGACGTATACCGCACAAGATACATGGAATCTGACATGAAACTTTAAGCTGCACAAGACTATGCTTCTTACCATGACTCATTGAGTCCTTCATCATGGAAATACTTGCTGATCCCCTACTGAATGCCTGGCACTGGTGCAGGCCCTGGGGACCCACTAGTGAAGAGAACAGTCCCCAGACTTGCAGTGCACACATCACACTGTCGGCACAGATAAGCCAGCATGTAGAAAACAAGAGGATGAGAACACGGCCTTCCTGGGTGTGTGAAGATGGGTGCATGGGTCAAACGTACCCCACTGTGTGTCCACAGCAGGAAGGAGGCCCTGACCAGGTAAGGTTAGAGCAAAGAGCTGAAAGGAGATGAATACAAGGTCACCATCCCAGGGAAAAATACCCTCAGCAGAGGAAGCAGCAGAGCCCCAGGATATAGTGAGTGGCAGGGGAAGCAGAGGGGCTGAACAGGAGTGAGAGTGGGGGAGGAGCAGGCTGGGGATATCTGGGCAGGACATGGAGACTCTCACTGGTACTGGGATTGCTCCCACTTGTGGCAGGCTGCCTGTGCATAGTTCTTTCTCACAGAATAACCAAGAAGATGCTATGGGAATGACAGTGCACAACTAATGGGGCTGGGCCATATGAGACACTGATCCTGAGGATCACTCTGGAAGGATGCTGGCCACCAACAGCCAAGGTGGGAGGATGCTCAAGCAGCCTCTACGGTGGGTTTGCAAGAGGAGCTGAGGACCTCCGCCACACACACACACACACCAGCACGCCTACTGAGATGTCTTTAAATTTTTATTTGTTTGAGATAGAGTCTCACTTTGTTGCCCTTGGTAAAGTGCCATGGTGTCATAGCTCACAGCAACCTCAAACTCTTGGGCTCAAGTGACCTTCTTGCCTTATCCTCCTGAGTAGCTGGGACTATGGGTATTTGCCAGAACACCTGGCTATTTTTTTTTTTTTTTATAGAGACAGAGTCTCACTTCATGGCCCTCGGTAGAGTGCCGTGGCCTCACACAGCTCACAGCAACCTCCAACTCCTGGGCCTAAGCGATTCTCCTGCCTCAGCCTCCCAAGTAGCTGAGACTACAGGCGCCCGCCACAACGCCCGGCTATTTTTTGGTTGCAGTTTGGCCGGGGCCGGGACCGAACCCGCCACCCTCAGTACATGGGGCCGGCACCTTACCGACTGAGCCACAGGCGCCGCCCGACACCTGGCTATTTTTTAAAGGCAGGAGTGCTCTAGCTTAGGCTGGTCTTGAACTCATGGGCTCAATCCACCCCCCTCAGCCTCCCAAAGTGCCAGGATTACAGGTGTGAGCTACCATGCTCAGCCTGAATTGTCTTAAGCATCAAGTTCTGGTGTAACCTCTTCTACACTGGGACAGACAGGGTCTGACTCCAGGAACAGGCTCTCCCTGGTACAGTGAATGAACTGTGGAGGAAGTATGGAGTGGAGAGCCAGTGGAGGCTCAGGAATGGTCCAGGCAGAGGATGATGTCAGGATGGAAGGCGCAGGAAGAGAGGTCAGACTCTAAGGGGAAAGCAGCTGGCAGGACCTTCTGAAGACTCATTTCAGGGATGACACAGAAGAGCCAAGAATGAATCCAAGCCTTCTGTCTTGGTCAGAAGGTGTATTGGCCATTTTCTGAAACAGGAACAATGGAGGAAGAGTGTCCCTGTCTATGCTGGGGGTTGGGGGGAGGAGGGAAATCAGTGCTTTATATTTTTGTGAAGTTTGAGCTACTGGGAGACATCCACATGGAGATGCCATGGCCTGGGCACTCAGATGTGCACATCAGGATTTCAGGAAGAGCTTTGGGCCAGAGGTATTTGGTGGTGGTCAGTGTATGATTACTGCCCCAGTATTTCCCGGTATTGTATATTTATATATACATTGTAAATCAATGAGCAATTCCTTTTCTTTTCTTGTTTTTTTTTTTTTGTAGAGACAGAGTCTCTACAAAAATAGCCGGGCATTGTGGCGGGCGCCTGTAGTCCCAGCTACTAGGGAGGCTGAGGCAAGAGAATCACCTAAGCCCAGGAGTTGGAGGTTGCTATGAGCTGTGTGATGCCATGGCACACTACCAAGGGCAATAATGGTTAATTATTTTTATTTTTTTATTTTTTGGCCGGGGCCAGGTTTGAATCTGCCACCCTCAGTATATGGGGCCGGCACCCTACCCACTGAGCCACAGGCACTGCTCAATGAGCAATTTCTTAAGAATGGTGTCCTTATGTCATTGGTTATCTGCCTTTCCAAAATAATTTAGGAAGCTTTCCCTTCTTCTCTGTGTTGTGAGACAGTTCATATCTCTGTAATTTCTGTACCTGAAAATTATTATTATTTTTTGAGACAGAGTCTCACTATGTTGCCCTCGGTAGAGTACCATGACATCACAGGTCACAGCAACCTCAAACTCTAGGGCTTAAGTGATTCTCTTGCCTCAGTCTCCCAAGTAGCTGGGACTACAGGTGCTCACCACAACATCAAGGTATTTTGTTTGTTTGGTTTTTTTGGAGACAGAGCCTCAAGCTGTCCCCCTGGGTAGAGTGCCATGGCATCACAGTTTACAGCAACCTCCAATTCCTGGGCTCAAGCGATTCTCCTGCCTCCACCTCCCAAGTGGCTAGGACTACAGGTGCCTGCCACAACACCCGGCTATTTTTTGGTCGCAGCCATCATTGTTGTTTGGCGGGCCCAGGCTGGATTCAAACCTGCCAGCTCAGGTGCATGTAGCTAGCGCCTTAGCTGCTTGAGCCACAGGTGCCGAGCCTATTATTATTATTTTTGTAGTTGTCATTGTTTGGCAGGCCTGGGCCAGGTTTGAACCTGCCTGCCTTGGAGTATGTGGCCGGCACCCTAGCTGCTGAGCTATAGGTACCAAGCCCTGAAAATTATTATTATTATTTTTTTTTTTTTTTTTTGAGACAGAGTGCTATGGCATCATCAAAGCTCACAGCAACCTAAAACTCTTGGGCTCAAGTGGTCCTCTGGCCTCAGCCTCCCAAGTAGCTGGGACTATAGGCAACCACAACAATACCCAGCTAGTTTTTCTATTTTTAGTAGAGACAGGGTTTCATTCCTGCTCAGGCTGGTCTTGAACTCCTGAGCTCGAGGGATTCTCCCACCTTGGCCTCCCAGAATGCTGGGATTACAAGCATGAGTCACTGTGCCTGGCCTGGTTGTTTGAAAAATAGAAGAACTCAGCTTGGTGTCTGTAGCACAGTGGTTATGGCGTTAGCCACATACACCAAGGCTGGCAGGTTTGAACCCAGCCCAGGCCAGCTAAACAACGACAACTGCAATAAAAAATAGCCAGGGGCTATGGTGGGCACCTGTAGTCCCAGCTATTTGGGACGCTGAGGCAAGAGAATTACTTAAGCCCAACAGTTTGCGGTTGCTGTGAGCTCAGACACCACAGCACTCTACTGAGAGTGACATAGCAATACTCTGTCTCAAAAAAAGAAAAAGAAAAAGAAAAAAGAAAAGAAAATCAGAAGAACTCAGGCCAGGTGCAGTGGCTCTGAGAGGCCGAGGGAGGTGGACTGCCTCAACTTACAGGTTTGAGAACAGGCCTGAGCCAGAGCAAGACCTCTCTAAAAAAAAAATAGCCTGGGCGGTGCCTGTGGTTCATGGGTGGCGCCTGTGGCTCAGTGACTAGGGCACTGGCCCCATATGCCGAGGGTGGCGGGTTCAAACCCAGCCCCGGCCAAACTGCAACAAAAATATAGCCGGGTGTTGTGGTGGGCGCCTGTAGTCCCAGCTGCTCGGGAGTCTGAGGCAAGAGAATCACGTAAGCCCAAGAGTTAGAGGTTGCTGTGAGCCGTGTGACGCCACGGCACTCTACCTGAGGGCGGTACAGTGAGACTCTGTCTCTACAAAAAAAAAAAAAAGACAAAAAAATTTAAAAAATTAAAAAATAATAAGAAGAAGAAATTAGAAATAGCCTGGTGTTGTGGGGAGAGCCTGTAGTCCCAGCTACTTGGGAGACTGAAGTAAGAGAATTGCTTAAGCCCAAGAGTTTGGGGTTGCTGTGAGTTGTGACACCACGGCACTCTACCAAGGGCAACAAAATGAGACTCTGTCTCACAAATGAAAAAAAAAAAAAAAACAGACAGACATCAGGCAGTCTGTCTGACCACCACTGAGCTTATCTACCAAACCTAGACATACAGCCCACTGCACATCTGGGATATATGGTACAGCCTGTTGCTCCCAGGCTGCACACTTGAACAGCAGGTGACTGTACTGAATTCTATAGGTGACCGTAATACAACAGGAAGCATTTTTGTATCTAAAAATACCTAAGCAGAGGAAAGGCATGGTAGAAGTAATAATGTCGTGATGTCACAGGACCATCCTGGCATAAGCAGTCTGCCGTCACTGAAATATCCTGCTGCAGGTGACAGCGTTATTCCACGTGTTAGCTGTTAAGTTGGAAAACCAGAAATAGGAACTTTTTTTTTTTTTTTTGAGACAGAACCTCAAGCTGTCACCCTGGATTGAGTGCTGTAGTGTCACAGCTCACAGCAACCTCCAACTCCACAGACACGTGGAATAACGCTGTCACCTGCAGCAGGATATTTCGGTGACGGCCTAAGTGATTCTCTTGCCTCAGCTTCCCAAGTAGCTGGGACTAGAGGTACCCGCCACAACACCCGGCTATTTTTTGGTTGTAGTTGTCATTGTTGTTTGGCAGGACTGGGCTGGATTCGAACCCAACAGCTCTGTTGTATGTGGCTGGCGCCAGGAAAATTCTTTAAAATTAAAAAAGAAAATGATTTCAAAAAGAAAAAAGCAGAGTATTTAAAAACCTGCCCATGATTTTTCACTGCTCTAAGACCAAAATAAAAATTCCTCTCTGGCATTCTATAATAGACAAACTCTTATTTGATAATGCGTAGCAATTCGATGTAGCAATTATCTGACTCCTTTTCTGAATATATTTATGTTCGTTCCTCCTTTATGAGATTTTAGTTTCTAGACCTTATCTTAAACAGTTATTGTTATTAAAAAAAAAAAAAAAAAAAAAGAAAAGAAAAGAAAATTCCTCTCTGCAGCCAGCCCGTCTTTCCACACCTCAGATGCCCTGTGTTCCTGCTGCCTCCCTAAAGGGAAGGCTCCCAGGGTCCTGAGTGACCCCATAAGGTCCTTTCCATAGGTTAGGAATGGGAGGCTCAGAGCAGTACAGCAGCCTGGCTACAGCTCAGCACTGGGAGAAAAGAGGGATAGAGCAAGACCCCCATGCGGAGAGCAGGGCTTGGCCTGGGCTTTCCCCAACTGCCCCACCCACCATGCCCTCCCCAGGAGCTGGGCACTCACAAGCCAGTGAGCACGTCCGTTTCCATTTCTGTATCCTGGGTGGGGGCCAGGCTGCTAGTCCCTTCGGCCAGGACCTGCTGGATCAGGTCTTCATCTGGAGGGACCAGGATGTGTCAAGGTGGGCCAGTCCTCAGGGGTAGGCTTTGAAGCCCTTCCTCCTCCACCCCCAGCTCACCTGATGCTGAGAAGTATTTGGCAGGTGAAGAGGGACTAACCAGGGAGAGACTGTCCTCTTCTGGGCCTAGCACAAGGCCAGCGTGGCCCTGTGCCAGACGCTGCAGGCTGCTGCCCATAATGGACGGATCACTGAGCAGGTCCGGCCAACCAAGCGTGCCTTCACTGGACAGCAAAAACACCAGGCTGTGGGTGGGCAGGTCAGCAAGGGTAGCCCTGAGACATGTCTGCCCACAGCCCCAACCCAAGGCTGGACACACATTGCCACACTGGGCTTCAGCACAGACCTGCTCCCAGATGGCGTGCAACAACAGACAGTTAGCAAGCATGTGGCCTGGATACCCAAACACCTAAAGCACAGGTAACCTATGTCACAGTATGCATTTTTTCTAGGAAACCCACCTTTTAGAATCATCCAGAAATAAGTCACTTTTCATTTGTGCAGTGAAGGCCTGTTGAGAAGTGCAAAGAGCACCTGAGAGTCTGGGCTGCCCCAGTGACAGAATGCACCCAGCCCAGGCCGGGTCTGAGCTGCTTCCGGCTCCTGATAGTGCCCTCACCTCAGCACGGAGGCCAGGAAATGTGAGGAACGAGCTGTCCAGCACAGTCGAGTCCAGGCAGCTGTCAATGTCCAGCACCTGCTGCCCTGCAGGGGTGGGACTCAGGCCCCCAGCATCCTGCAGGGAGAGAGCGGATGGTCAGCAGGACACAGCTCTGGCCCCTATCGGGAGGCAGAACCTACTCCCTAAGGAAATAAGAGTATAGACCAGTGCTGAGAGAATGTTCTACAATGATAGACATGTTCTATATCTGTGCTATCCATTACAGAAGGCCCTAGCCACATATTGCCTTTTTTTTTTTTTTTTGTAGAGACAGTCTCACTGTACCGCCCTCAGTAGAGTGCCGTGGCGTCACACAGCTCACAGCAACCTTTAACTCTTGGGCTTACGTGATTCTCGTCTCAGCCTCCCGACTAGCTGGGACTACAGGCGCCCGCCACAGCGCCCGGCTATTTTTTTGTTGCAGTTTGGCCAGGGCTGGGTTTGAACCCGCCACCCTCGGCATATGGGGCCGGCGCCCTACTCACTGAGCCACAGGCGCCGCCCATATATTGCCTTTTTTTTGAGACAGGGTCTCACTCTGTTGCCCAGATTGGAGTGTCATGGTGTCATCTCTACTTAACCTCAAATTTCTGGGCTCAAGTGATCCTCCTCCTTTAGCCTCCCGAGTAGCTGGGACTACAGGCCCCTGCCACAACACTCAACTAATTTTTCTGTTTTTGTAGAGATGGGGGTCTCAGGCTGGTCTCAAACTCCAGCCCTCAAGTGATCCTCCCAGAGTGCTAGGATTATAGACATGAGCCACTG